>NW_015549585.1:965212-978973 GCF_001515605.1 Sinocyclocheilus anshuiensis
AGCTTGTAACACTCCAAAGAGAAAGGAAAACTTGAAATCGCATCGTATGACCCCTTTAAAGACAATGAAGCTTGTTTTTAGGACAGTTGAGATTTTTCTGCAATTTTACATCATTTTCATGACAATTAAGCATATTATTGCTCAAATTCTCATTATTGTACTTAATTAAAAAAACATTTATTTTCTTTTTTTTTAGTATGTATATATTAATGTGGGAGCTACATATTTAATTATGTAAAAATAAATTGCACCATTAATTGTGAAGTTTTTTTTTTTTTTTTTTTTTAAGAAGTTAAACCATTTTCCCAACAGGTTGCCATTATTGTAATTATTTTATTTAAAGGTTTTATTTTATTTTTTATTTTTTATTTTATTTTTCAATCTGCATAGATTGCATTGCCGTAATTTAAATAATATAAAAAAATAACATTAATTGTATAACATTAATTGTCAGGAAAATGTGGTTAATTTTTAAGGGAAATAATGCATCATATTAATTGAGAATATGTTTTTTGTCATTATTATTCTCAACAGGTTCTCCTTATTGTAATTTTTTTTAAATTTAAATGTTTTATTTTATTATTATTTAAAGCTAAATAGAAATATATATATAAAAAACTAATAAAATAATATAAATATTAAATGAAAAACTTAAAAACTGAAATAAAGTAAGTTGAACAGTACTAAAACTGTAATAAGCTAAATAGAAACATTTAAGAAAAAAAAACAAATAAAATAAAAAATATAAGTATTAAATGAAAATCTTAAACTGAAATGAGTTTAAGTTAGAGTACTAACATTACTGTAATAAATATAAATTAAAGCTAAACTGGAAAAAAAACAAACTAAAATTGACCAAAACAAAATTAAAATGAAACCTGAAAATATAAAAATAAAAGCTAATTCATAATAATAATACTTTGACAATAGAATACAAATAATACTAAAATAAGCCTGGTACATAAAATGTTTATTTATTTTTTCAATCTGCATACAGTAGATTGCATTGCCACAGTTTAAATATTTTAAAAAATTGCATCACTTTAATTGTAAAGAAAAGTTTCTTAATTTTTATGGAAAACACCTAAAATCTTAATGGTCATAAAATAAGGCTTATTTTTGTTATGTAAATTATTATTTCTTTTTTTTTTTTTCTGATTGTTGAGTGAAATTTCATCAGATGTCTTTGTCTTGTGTGCAGCCCCTTCAAGGTTCAGGTGGGCTCTGAAGCCGGACAGCAGAAGATCCGTGCGTGGGGTCCGGGGCTGGAGGGAGGCGTTGTGGGCAAGTCTGCGGACTTTGTGGCCGAATCCATCGGAACTGAAGTCGGAGTTCTCGGTGAGATCACAGGAGCTTCTTACCACATCTTCACACATTTTATCATAGTCTCATTTAAATCAGGGCTCCATAACCTGTTTTATCATCATTTGATGTAAATACCTTCCTTTCTGTAGGCTTCGCCATCGAGGGTCCGTCTCAGGCCCGGATCGAGTGTGATGATCAGAACGACGGCTCGTGTAATGTGAGGTACTGGCCCACTGAATCGGGTGAATACGCTGTCCATGTCATGTGTGATGATGAAGACATTGAAGACAGTCCCTTCATGGCCTACATCGTCCCTGAGAACAAAGCCAGCAACCCCAACCAGGTAAACAAGGCAGTGGAAAAACCTCTTATACTTCATGAACATATGGAAACAATTGCATTGTTTTCATGACAATTAAGCACATTTCTCCCCAAAATTCTCATTATTGTAATGCATCCTGGTTTTTTTTCTGATTGTTTTTGTAATTAATATTAGTGATTTCAGGTTATTTTATTTTTTTTATTTAATTTTTAAATATATTTTTAAGTGAGTACTAGACAGGCATTTATATTGTTTTATAAATATAAAAAACTTTTTTCACAATTAATGCAATTTTTATAGCTATTTATATTTATAAAATAAAATATTTAAATTGTGGCAATGTGTAGTACCCACTTAAAAAAATAAAAAATAAATAAATACAATATTGATTTATATATAATATATAAATATATAAATACAAAACACTTATTTATTAAATCTGTTTTACATAGAATATGTTTTGAATTTTGATTTGTGATTGCATTGCATGTTTCTTAAGATTAGCAGGACGAGCAAAAATTTATTTTGTTTTAAAATACTGGCAAACATTTTATTTTATTTTTTAATCAGTAGTTTAGATTCAAATTCAATCAAATGCCTTTTATTAAAAAAAATAAATAAATAATATATTGCTTTCTTCTGTTTAACTTGTCATTAGGAGAATTATCCATCATTGTTTAAAGAGTATTTCTTTAACTGCATAAGCACAAACATCCTAGTGCAACAGAACAAATAAAAACCAATAATTCAGAAATAAAGAAATAAAATGCATTAAACAATTACAAACTAAATCTACTTAAATTATTGTATTGTTGTTGCAAAAAGTGCAAACAAATCCCAGCAAACCCAAAATAAAGGACATTGCATTTGTGCATTTACTAGGTTATTAGATACAGTTTGTTTTTCACATACAGTATGTACTTGTTTGTAGGTCAGGGCTTATGGACCAGGACTGGAGAAGACCGGCTGTATCATAAGCAAACCTGCGGAGTTCACCGTCGAGGCCAAAGATGCTGGAAACGGGCCGCTGAGAATCATCGCACAGGTTTGTCGAGCATCAGCTAATAAATGTGTAACACAAACCAATCCGAGTTGAACTTCCACCCATGCTGCATTTGAATTCATTTGTTTTCCCAGGATGCAGATGGCATCCCCATCGACGTGAAGGTGAAGAGCAAAGGTGATAACGTGTATTCCTGCTCGTACACGCCGACCTCGGCCATCAAACACACGCTGGCCGTGACCTGGGGAGGCGTCAGTGTTCCCAGCAGCCCCTTCAGGGTAAGACCGACAGATCCTGAGGGCAAAAGCATTCTCACAAACACAAAGGAGACTTCAGCTGTCAGTACTAATACACTAGAGCAACTAATCACACTAACTACAGCTGATGCTCTTAACACTTCAACAGCCAAATATAAACCTGTCATCATCATAACCACCTCCGTTATGGAGCGCCGCTGCTATACTGTCAGATAATTTCAGCAGTTCGTTTTGATTTTAATGCTTAATATGAAATATTTGCATTGGTGATCGGCTTTAAGGAATGAAACGGAGCAAAACGCACATTATGTTTTACAAAATAATGTTTAGTTGATTAATTTGTGATTGCATTGCATGTTTCTTAAGATTAGTAGGATGAACAAAAGTATTGTATTTTATTATTTTTAAAACCTTTTTTTCACTACATAATCACTTTTTTTAAAATCAGTAATTCATATTAAATTCGGTGCATTTTAGTTTTCATATTTTTCAAATCAATTTATCTATTGCTTTCTTCTGTTTCATCTTTAAGAGAATTATCCATCATTGCTTTAAAGAGTGTTTCTGTTGCTGCAAAAGCACAAAATCCAATTCCATTTCAGTATGTTTGTAACATTAAGTGATTTTTAAATTACTTTTAATGTCTAAATAATTTTCAATGATTTTGCACAGAATGAAATTGTATTAGATTATATCACTGACTGCTTTGACTGTAAAATGGTGTATTGTGGTGTTTGCAATCCAGAGTTGCTTTTTTCCAGAAGAAGAATGAAAAAATTTCAGCTGTTCGTTTTGATTTTAATGCTTAATATGAAATATTTGCATTGGTGATCAGCTTTAAGGAATGAAACGGAGCAAAACGCACATTATGTTTTACAAAATAATGTTTAGTTGATTAATTTGTGATTGCATTGCATGTTTCTTAAGATTAGTAGGATGAACAAAAGTATTGTATTTTATTATTTTTAAAACCTTTTTTTCACTACATAATCACTTTTTTTAAAATCAGTAATTCATATTAAATTCGGTGCATTTTAGTTTTCATATTTTTCAAATCAATTTATCTATTGCTTTCTTCTGTTTCATCTTTAAGAGAATTATCCATCATTGCTTTAAAGAGTGTTTCTGTTGCTGCAAAAGCACAAAATCCAATTCCATTTCAGTATGTTTGTAACATTAAGTGATTTTTAAATTACTTTTAATGTCTAAATAATTTTCAATGATTTTGCACAGAATGAAATTGTATTAGATTATATCACTGACTGCTTTGACTGTAAAATGGTGTATTGTGGTGTTTGCAATCCAGAGTTGCTTTTTTCCAGAAGAAGAATGAAAAAATATTATCAAACTTGATTTAATATTTTATTTTTTATATATATATTTACTAATAAAGCATGAAGTACAAATAAGTTTGACTGAATTAGTAATGAAAATTGTTAAATGCACACGTGAACTGAAGGATTATTATACAAAACATTATACAAAGCTCAGAGTAAACATTTGTTCATACGTCACTCTTTATTCATTTCACAAAGCAAACTCAATGCGGAGTTTCAAACAATGTAACTTGCTTTTACTTGACTGATCGTGCAAACATTTCACAATGTCAGACTTTGGAAAAATGCAGTGTTCAAACGAAGTACTAACATATTTATATTTACAGAAGGGAAAGGGTGACTTTTTCCATTTGCTTTTATGCATTTAAGTGTTTGATTCATGACTGAATTCATGTTTTAAAAGTGTCGCGTTCAATAAATTCTAATACTTAATGTTCTAATATTTGTTGTGTGTGATTTCTGTGAGTTTGTGTTTCATTTACATGTTCCCAGTTGTCTTGAACGAATTGGAAAAGTAACAAAAAATATTTGTAAAAGCTTCAAATACTAACTTTAATAATGCTAAGTGACTTTCTGCACCCTGAAAATGCATCAAATGCTCTTCAACTTGATTTGCATTATTTATTTTTATACTCTTAAAATGTGCTATTTTTCATTCTCTAGTAACACTACTTGTTGTAAATAACATTCAGGAGGCTTTATTCCATTAGGTGAATGTTGGAAAGGGATGCCACCCTCACAAAGTCAAAGTGTTTGGTCCAGGACTGGAGAGAACCGGACTGAAAGCTCACGAGCCGACGCACTTCACCGTGGACTGCACAGAAGCTGGAGAAGGTAAAGCACATTCACTGCATTCACCAAAACCACTGCTTTTTCAAGTGTGAATTACACACAGTGTTTCTGGTGTTGGTGGTTTTTCAGGTGACGTAAGTGTTGGAATCAAGTGTGAAGCTAATGTTATCAGCGATAATGAAGAGGATGTTGATTTTGACATCATTCCCAATGCCAATGACACCATCACTGTCAAATATATTCCTCCTGGAGCCGGACGCCTCACAATCAAAGTCCTTTTTACTGATCAAGTGAGTTACTACCATAGAGATTTGTAGAAAACATGATTACTGAATCTTTGAAAATATGGTGTTTTCATTTTAAATGATCTGTTTCAGGACATTTCATGTTAAAGTATCATTAAATTAAATTTATTTTAATTTCATTTCATTTAATTTCATTTAATTGTTCAAGTGGATTGGAAAATTGTTATAATTTTATTATTTATTTATTTATATTTTACTGTAATGCAAGATACAATTGGATGGCCAGAACAATCCTATGTCTGTATTTATTCATTTAATTACATTTTAATCCAAGAAAATATGATATCTGAATCTTTGAACATTTTAAATTATCTGTTTCAGGACATTTCATGTTAAAGTATCATTAAATTAAATTTATTTTAATTTAATTTCATTTAATTTCATTTAATTGTTCAAGTGGATTGGAAAATTGTTATAATTTTATTATTTATTTATTTATATTTTACTGTAATGCAAGATACAGTTGGATGGCCAGAACAATCCTATGTCTGTATTTATTCATTTAATTACATTTTAATCCAAGAAAATATGATATCTGAATCTTTGAAAATATGGTGTTTTCATTCTAAATGATCCGTTTCAGGACAATAATTTTATTTATTTTTATTTGATTTTAATTGATTGTTCAAGTGGATTGGAAAATCATGTTATTTTATTTATTTATGTTTTAATGCAAGATACAATTGGATGGCCAGAGCAATCCTATGTCTGTCTTTATTCATTTAATTACATTTTAATCCAAGAAAATAAGATTTCTGAATCTTTGCAAATATGGTGTTTTCATTTTGAATGATCCATTTCAGGAAATCCCGGCCAGTCCGTTTCATGTTAAAGTGGATCCCTCACATGATGCCTCCAAAGTGAAAGCAGAGGGACCAGGACTCGCCCGAGCAGGTTTGATGTTGGATTTGATGATAAACGGTTTGATCTCATCAAGAATCTGGGTTTAACTGGATGACATTTGAGTCTCTCTGTTAGTTTTCCCATGCGGTGTCTTTGTACCCTCAGGTGTGGAGAATGGAAAACCAACACACTTCACCGTTTACACCAAAGGAGCTGGCAAAGCTCCTCTGGACGTGCAGTTTTCTGGACCTAATAAAGGACAGCCCGTTCAAGGCTTTGAGATAATTGACAACTATGACTATTCCCACACCGTCAAGTACACACCAGTCCAGCAGGTAGGGATCTGCAATGGAGAATCACAGATTTAAAAGCAGTTCAAGGAATTTAAATGGGTGAATTGAACATCTTTCACTATTTATCATCTGGCATCATCATTCTGCTTTGCTGTACCAATTCAGGGAGAGATGGTGATAACTGTGACCTTCGGTGGTGACCCTATTTCTAAAAGCCCCTTCGCTGTTGGTGTTGCTGCTCCATTGGACCTTAGCAAGATCCAAGTGAATGGCCTGGAAAATCGTATGTTATTTATTTATTTATGTATGTATTTATTTATTTATTTAAATTCACGTTTCAGTGGATGGCCTGGAAAATGTGTATTTTAATTATTTTAATTTTGGTCAATCCTATGTTTATTTATTTTAAGCTATTTATTTATTGAATGGCCTGTGTTGTTTTATGCAATCCTATTTCATTTATTTATTGATTGATTTAAATATATTTATTTAATAATAAATAATAAATATTTAAATTTTTATCCAAGGTCCTCCTGGATGGCATGGACAGTTGTGTTTGTTTATTTATTTATTTTACATAATATTTATTTTTAATAATAAATATAAAAATTTTAATCCAAGTTTCAGTGGATGACCTGAATGATTTGTGGATGATTTGTGTATTTTATTTATTTATTTTAATTTTGGACAATCCTCTGTTGTTTATTTATTTATTTATTTATTTATTTGTTTAATGGATGGCTTGCGTTATTTTATGCAATCCTATGTTATTGTATTTATTTATTTAAATCTGTTTATTTAAATATATTTATATTTGATAACAAGTATTTAAATTTTAATCCAAGGTCCTACTGGATGGCCTGGAAATTGTTTATTTATTTATTTATTTTTATTTATTTATTTAAGTTTAGTCCGTTATTTCAAATAAAAATTTTATACAAGTAATTTTGATTTAATTAATGCAATGTAATTTAATGTAGTTTTTATTTAATTTAATAATGAAACCCCATTTAATGTTTTATTCCAGGAGTGCAAGTGGCTGAGGATCAAGAGTTTGCTGTTGGTACAAGAGGAGCAGGTGGACAAGGCAAACTGGAAGTCAAGATCACCAGCCCATCAGGGAAGTCTGTGCCCTGCGTCGTGGAGCCTCAACCTGGTAAAGGAGCCAGTCTGGTGAAGTACATCCCCAAAGAGGAGGGCGCCTACGTGGTGGAGGTCGTTTATGATGGCAATCCAGTTCCAGGAAGCCCTTTCCCAGTTGAAGCCATGCTGCCTCCTGATCCCAGCAAGGTATGCTGAAGTGAAAGCATGATTCGACTTCTTTTAGAAGAGAAGAGGTCGTAACTTGGTGGTTCTGTCTGTACAGGTCAAAGCGTTTGGTCCAGGATTGAAGGGTGGTCTTGTGGCGAGCCCTGCTGAGTTTACCATTGACACCAAGGGCGCTGGAACCGGTGGACTCGGTCTTACCGTCGAGGGCCCAACCGAAGCCAAAATGGAGTGCTCTGACAATGGCGATGGCACCTGCTCTGTGTCGTACCTCCCCACCGAACCCGGAGCGTATCTAATCAACATTCTCTTTGAGGACGTCCACATTCCCGGCTCGCCTTTCCACGCTGACATCCAATACCCGTTTGATCCCACCAAAGTGGTGGCATCCGGCTCCGGGCTGAAACGAGGCAAAGTAGGCGAGACCAGTGTGCTGAACGTCGACTGCGCCAAAGCTGGACCGGGCCAGTTGACGCTGGAGGCCGAGTCTGATTCTGGAGTGAAAGCCAAGACTGAAGTTCTGGACAACAAGGACGGGACCTACACGGTCACCTACGTCCCGCTGACGGCGGGTATGTACACGCTACTGCTGAAGTATGGAGGGAAGACCGTCCCCAACTTCCCCGCCAAAGTGAACGTGGATCCGGCTGTCGATACCACCAAAGTGAAGGTGTTTGGACCAGGAGTTGCAGGAGAAGGTATTGACATAAATATCAAGACTAAATGGGTTACAAACACCATTTCATGTTCACTTTTAAAGGGGTCCTATTATGCTTTTTCACTTTTTCAACTTTAGTTAGTCTGTAATGTTGCTGTTTGAGCATAAAAAAGATCTGCAAAGTTACAAAGCTCAAAGTCCACTTTGGAGATATTTTATTTAACAGAAATCACTTTTCAAAAACTACAACGAATGACTCGAATCAAGACTTTGTAAAAGAGCATAATAGGACCCCTTTAAGAATGAATGCATCTCAACCTGTCTTGCAACCTGTCTTTGTAATGTAATCCTTCATTGCAAGATGGCCCTGAAAAACAATTTTGCTGAAAGATGATTTTAATTCGAAGGCGATGACAATTTTTATAGAGGAGATGCATTGTTTTGTGAGACATCTTCAAAGAGTCAGTGTGTGCTTTTCCTCTCTGGTCTGCAGGCGTTTTCAGGGAGGCCACGACCGACTTCACCGTGGATGCACGAGCTTTGACCAAAGTTGGTGGGAAACACATTAAAGCTCATGTGAAGAACCCGTCGGGTGCTGCTACAGACTGTGTTATTAGTGACAACGGTGACGGGACTTACAACGTGGAATACACTCCGTTTGAGAATGGTACAATTCACAACATCTACTTAAATGGCCTGAAAAATCTTATGTCATTCATTCATTCATTCAATACTGGCGTACTGCAGAGTATTTACTTGAGCTATTTATTTATTTATATAATCCAAGATCCAATTGGATGGTCTGGACTGTTTGTTTATTTATTTATTTTCTAATACAATTGGATGGCCTGGATAATCTATTTATTTGTTTGTTTGTTTGTTTATCTATTTTTAATCCAAGGTCCAATTGGATGGCCTGGATAGCATGCTTTTTTTTTTTATTTACTTACTAATACAATTGAATGGCCAGGATTATTTATTTATTTATTACTCCAATTTCCTGGACAATCCTATGTTTTATTTAATTTTTTTTATTTAATTTTATTTTATTTTTCCATCTATCCATCCATCCATCCGGTTGACCTCCTAGACAATCCTATGTTATTTATTTATTAATTTATTAATGAATTAATTCATTGATCCAAGTGGATGTCATCATGGCCAACCAATTGTATCACATTTTCTTCAGAATTGGCTGTTTCTTCCCATCAAATGCTGGTTTACGTTACATTCATGCTCTTGGCAGACGTTTTTATCCAAGCGACGAACTGAATGTAATGCAAGCAATATGTTTTATCAGTGCATGCATTCCCTGAGAATTTAACCCACAGTTTTCATAATAGCGCCATGCTGTACTGTTTGAGCTACAGGAACATTACAGGTTTCATCTTGTACTTGTGTATTTTGAAGGACAGCAAAAAAGCTCGCCAGAAAATACTGCTAATATGGCGAGATTTCTGAGGTGACAGGCTCGTTCTCAGCAGCAGCACGGCAGTGTTTGATTAAAGCAAGACGCTACAGGAAAAAACATTGTTTTTCTTTCTTAGAAGCTGAGTGTGATTGTCTTTTGTCTGCTTGCCGCAGGAGTCCACAGTGTGGAGGTTCTCTACGATGAGACTCCGGTTCCAAAGAGCCCGTTCCAGGTCGGGGTGGGCGAGGGCTGTGACCCCTCACGTGTGCAGGCCAAGGGCCCGGGTCTGGAAGAAGCACTGACCGACAAACCCAACAAGTTCTCCATCGTCACCAGGTGAAAGAGCTTTAAAAAAAATCATACATTTGTAATTTAGTTTAACCGTTACCTGCACTACCGTTCAAAAGTTTGGGCTTAGTACTTTTTCTTTTTTTTTTATCGTCAAGGATGCAATAAATGTATTTATGTGACAATAAAGACATTTATAGTGTTACAAAAATGTTTAAAAAATTTAAACATTTTAAATAAATGTTGTTCTTTTGCACTTTCTATTCATCAGATAATTAAATGTATCACGATTTCCACAAAAATATGAAACGGCACAACTGTTTTCAGCATTGATAATAATCAGAAATGTTTCTTGAGCAGCAAATCTGCATATTAGAATGATTTATGAAGATCATGTGACACTGAAGACTGGAGTAATGATGCTGAAAATTCAGCTTTGATCACAGAAATAAATTACATTTTAATATATATTCAAATAGAAAACAGTAATTTTAAATCAGGGTTATTATTGTTAACTAAAACTAAAGCATTTTCATAACTTGAAATAAACTTTAACTGAAAAAAAAAAACTTACCTTATTTACTTAACTTATTTTAGTTAAACTAAATGAAAATGTGAAATATTTCCTTGGCAACTAACTGAAATAGAGTAACTAAAACTAAAATAAAAATGAATAAAAAATACATATACATATTTAAAAAATAAAAATACTGAAAATGACAAACAATTTACCAAACAAATTACTAAAATTTTAAATAAATACTATCAATGATACTAACATTACACTGTTGTAATATTTTATTTATTTTTTATTTTTTTGTAATTGTAATAATACACTATTACTGCTTTCACTGTATTTTTGATCAAATAAATGAACATAAGACTTTCAAAAACATTAAATAAAAAAATTAAATCTTACCAACTTCAGACTTTTGAACAGTGGTTTAGATCTTGTTCTGTATATTATCAAAAACATACTAAAATGACTGTTTGATACTGTCTAACTAACTGTCTTTTGATCCGTACAGAGGAGCTGGTATTGGTGGATTGGGAATAACCATAGAAGGTCCATCCGAGTCGAAAATGTCCTGCAAAGATAACAAAGATGGCAGCTGTAATGTTGAATACACCCCGTATGTGCCTGGACTGTATGACGTCAACATCACGTATGGAGGACAGCACATTTCTGGTACGTGAAACTGCCTCTGTTTTTATCCCCTGTGCACCACTTAAAGTCCAGACCTGAAGAAAGCATTACTGGAGCTTTGAGAGAAGCAACTTGACATGTTTTTAACCAGAGTTCGAGTTTCCCCCTGCAAAACTACTTGAATTATGCCGCAAATTTGTTTTCGTTAGTATTACACCCAGGAAGCGAGATCTCGCGGATCTGAGGAGAGCAGCTACCACATTCTCACTGCTGGACATTATGAGCTCGCGTTTCAGTGAAAACATTCACCGCGCCAAGACCACAGAGTGCGATTCTCCCACATGCATGCCGCTTCCAGATTGTTTAAATCAAGTCTGTAGAAGTTACTAGAGCAATATTTAAGAGGAGTTGTTGAGTTCTCAGACTACAGGCTTGTGGAAACAAAGTCCAAACTCTCTTAGAATACGTAAGAAACTGCATAGCAGTGAATAAAACATGCTAGCATTGTGGCAGCCTGTTTCTGCAAACGACAATATATAAAAACCTTGCTTTAGTTGTCATTATTGGCTTGTTTTTACTTGTCATTGACTTATTTTGTTTATCTTCTCACCCGCTTTCTGTGTAAATCTTATTTATCCACCTTGTCTTATTACAGCTCCATTTGAATTGCATGAGCATGCTGGGGCGCACTAGTTAGTGTCTGAATGTAAAAGGGTTTATTTTTGTTTGCATTGTAGGAAGCCCGTTTAAAGTGCCGGTGAAGGATGTTGTTGACTCCAGTAAGGTGAAGATCTCTGGGCCTGGTGTCGGTTCTGGAGTGAGAGCTAAAGTCCCACAATCCTTCACTGTGGACTGCAGTAAAGCTGGTGTCGCTCCTCTCTCTGTGGCCGTAACTGGACCTAAAGGTACAAACATTTACATGAGGCTTGTGCATGAAATGACACTGCCTTTTTTTCTTTTTGTTGGGCTTTTTAATTTATTTTAATTTATTTATTTATTTTTCTGAATTAAATACTGGTATACTGCAGAGCATTTAGGTAAACGATCTATTTATTTATTTATTTATTTGTATATTTATTTATTTTATCCTGAATTAAACACCAGCTTACTGCACAGTATATATGTAGAAACTTTATTTATTTTTGAGGCTTTGTTTTTGAGTTTTATTTTGTTCTGCATTAAAAAGTGCAATACTGCAGTGTATATGTAAACACTTTAATATTTATTTTATTTTGTTCTGAATTAAATACTAGCATACTGCACAGTATCTATGTAAACACTTTATTTATTAATAATAACTATTTATTTGGTTTAAATATTTATTTATTGGCTTTGCTCTTAAATACTATCATATTACACTATATACGCTTAAACATATTTATTCATGTATATATTTATTTAATTTATAGTATTTTTTTTGCTTTGTTCTGAATTAAATACTAGCTTACTGCACATTATGTTCTTAAATGATTGATTGATTTTTATTTATTTATTTATTGTTTGTCAACTTTATGCGACAAATTTTTCTAACCGAAGTGTGGTGCTTTATCATTCTCACTATATTGCATGTTTAATTTACTGTGATTGTAGCAGTTGTCATTCTGTAAATAAGGCAGACTGATCATATAACTGGGTTGTTGTTGTTGTTTGCAGGTATAGCCGACCCAGTTGAAGTCACAGACAATGGTGACGGCACAAACACAGTGGCCTACACGCCGTCTGTCGAGGGCTCGTACTCCGTCGTGGTCAAATACGCAGACGAGGAAGTTCCACGCAGGTAACCTGTGTCAGATTCACTCGCTCGGTTCACAGCCGCTGTGAGTGCTAGCGTTCACTAGATCAAACCAGTCCTTCAAATGTCTTTCAGTCCGTTCAAACTGCGTGTTCAGCCCACTCATGATGCCAGTAAGGTGCGTGCCAGCGGCCCCGGCCTGACCACTGGCCTCTCGGCCAGCTTCCCTGTGGAGTTCACCATCGATGCCAAAGACGCCGGCGAGGGCCAGCTGTCTGTGCAGATCACTGTGAGTCCTGCCATCTTCACTCTCGTCTTCCTCTTGTGGTTTGAAGAAGTGGGTTAACATTTGAATATGCCTGATTGTTATCAACGTGTTTTTTGAGGTTGATTTGAATGTTTTCAGTCAGCCAACAGACTGTGAAATCACATTTAGATTTAGTTTCTGACTGGCAATGGAAAAGATGAATAAGGTTCTGAGAGTATCACATAGTAGCATATTGCAAAATATATCTTTCATACATCTTTCTCTTGTTATTTTATCTTTTGAGTAACTGCTCCGGTGACTTTCAAAAACATTAAAAGAAGTCTTAATTATTCTATTATTATGTAATTATTATAATTTTTGATTGGTGGTTGTATGTGTATGTGTTTTATTATATGATATTATATTATATTATATTATTAGTATTTTTGTTAGTATTATTAGTATTTTAAAGTTATTGTATATTTTATTTTATAAGTTTTAAATTGTATAATTATAGAATTTATATTATATTACATTATTAGTAATATGATTTAG
>NW_015549585.1:978988-987926 GCF_001515605.1 Sinocyclocheilus anshuiensis
TATTATACACATAAAAAATACTATGTAATATTAACTTAATATTTATATATATGTATATATATATGTGTGTACAGTATGTGTGTATATATATATATATATATATATTATTTATTTTTTTTTTAATATAGTAATTTAGTATGTAGTATAGTAATTTATTATATAGTATTTTTTAATACGTGAGTTTCAAACGCCATATATATATATATATATATATATTCACCAAGACCGAAGCAGCAGGCCAGCAGTGAGATAAATGGATGTCTGATGAAAGCCAAACTGCAGCTGGAAATCCAGAGTGAATTTGATCCTCTTCCTCCTCTGTCCCATTTCTTGTTGGTAAAGCTCCTCTCGGTGTCATTTATAATATTTTTAAACTGCTTCTCGGTTCATCTGAGGACCTCTGCATCTCACTGTCTCTGTTCCAGGAGGTCGGAGGTGCTGCAGCCGTTTCATATGGTTTTTCATGTGTTTCAGGATCAGGATGGTAAACCCAAGAAAGCCAACATACAGGACAACCGGGGTGGAACCTACAAAGTGTCTTACGTGCCGGACAAGGTGGGCCGTTATACTATTGTGATCAGGTACGGCGGAGACGAGATCCCCACTTCTCCATATAGAGTGAGAGCGAGCGCTACAGGAGACGCCAGCAAGTGTACAGTCACGGGTACGTCTGCACTCACTGTCCACCCATTTTTAAGCTTTGTTTAGACACACAGCCAATGTATATTTAGATTATAAATATTTATATATTTTTTTTATTTTATTTTAAAATATTATTTATTATATAGTTTTTTTATTAATGTTAATGTCAACAATATTAATGTTAATTTTTCTTTGTGTGTGAATGTATCTCTGTGTATTTTTTTAGACATGAAGCAAATCTTTTTCATTTGTAGGCTGAATAACTATGAAAAAATACATTATTATTATTATTTTTTTATGATTCAAACCACATTTATATGTGGTTTGGATTTTCTTTTTGGAAATGCTTTTTAGTTTGAATACAAAGATTAGATTTTAGGTCCTCTTGAGCTACTAGTATATTTTTGTAATAGAAGGTCAAAATACTAATTTGTGCTGAATATTACTTATTTATATTTTTACAAATCTCGACCAACTTGACCAAGCTTAAACAGATAAGTGGGAGAAAAAAACGTATATTCAAAACATGTTCCGCCACAATAACAACTGACCTTAAATTCTGTTAAAAGCTTTTAAATCACAACAATCTCAGATTTCAAAATTGAAAACACACCAAGAGGAAATGTTTCTGTAATGGGAGTGGAATCTCCAAAAACCGTCCTTTAGTAAATGTTCACCGATGCAATCACTCATACACGAGCATCGGATCTGTGTCCTGCAGGACCTGGCATCGGGCCGACCATCGGCATCGGAGAGGAGGTCGGGTTTGTGGTGAACACTAAAGGAGCAGGGAAGGGCAAGGTCTCCTGCATCGTCGTCACCCCAGACGGCACTGAGGTGGAAGCTGAAGTCATCGAGAATGTGGACGGGACCTTTGACATCTTCTACACGGCTCCTAAACCCGGGACCTACGTTATTTACGTGCGCTTTGGAGGGGAGAACATCCCCAGGAGCCCCTTCAAAGTCATGGTGAGAAGCAAACGCTGATAACATCCGCTCTTAAGGAGAACCATATTGAGTTTTTTTTTTTTTTAAAGATTAGACCTGAGGTTTTAAGGCGCTGGAATAGATACGGGCCGGTTTGAAAGGTTCAGCGCTTTGTGTCATCATATCCTCATCTGGAGTTCATTGTTTCAGCTCGTATGGGCTCTTCCTGTATTAAGATGTAGTTTCTTTGTATTATCAAGACAAATGATCGCACTCTTTTCATTAATGTTTTCATATCTGGTGACGTTACGGTAAGGTTTTGATTTAGGCCCGAAACATACACGCAAACGCTTCTAGCAATGCAAGCTCGATTTCATGCATCCTTGTGTTCCTGACTGTCTCAAAGCGTAATTCATAACACAATTAAAAACATAATGCATTCTCAGAGCTGCACAATAAATTGAAATGGTGATATGGCTGTGATTTAATTAAATACATGCACTGTTTAAGGCAGCTGTAAGTATTAGAATTTAAAAGTTAAATGTTTATCGTAAAATTTAGTTTTTTCTTTAATACTCTATTTTATTTTACAGTAAAATATATTACAGCAGTAATATTCCTTATTTTTTAGTCGTTTTATTATTAATAATAATAATAATAATAATAATAAAATTAATAAGAAATCATAATGGTAAATAATATTACAAAATTAATAATAATAATAGTAGTAAATTAAACTATTAAACAATAAGAAAGATTACTAGTGTAATATATTTGACTGTAAAAAAATGTATTTAAGAAAAACAACTATTTTACAATATAAGGTTACTTTTTAAATATTTACATGTTGTTTATAGCTGTATTATTTTCATTTTCAGTTGGTGCTGTTTGGCCAAAAAAATTTGGTATTATATATCAATATGATGATTACATATTATTAGTATTATTATTAATAATAATAAAATTAGTGTAATATATTCTACTGTAAAATAAAAAAATCATAAAATATATATTTAGTGTATAGCTACATTAATTAATTAATTTAGTTTTCATTTTCAGCTGCTGCACAATTTGGCCAAAAATGTTGTAATTCTACATCAATATGACTATTGAATATTTATTATTATTATTATTATTTCATAGTCAGATTAATATATTATTACATAATTCTGGGCAAAATTGTATTTATTTATTTATTTTTAATCACAATCACAGTTTTTAACAGAAACAATCCAAATTGTGCAGCCCTACTCAGGTGCGACAGCAGATGTTTATGTAAACTGTTTGACTTCGTTATAGTTATAATGTTAACCTGTTAGCACAGTAACACATGGAGTTCTGTTACCACCGCAGTAGCAACAACTCATTTCCAACAGGATTGGCCCAATCTGCCGTGTGCGTTTTAGTATGTTTCTTTGTGTTCCTCATGTATCTGAAATTTCATGTCCATACATATCATTTCCCAGGCAACAGATGAAGTTCCCATGATGCAGCAGCAGCAGCAGTCAGTCCAACAGCAAAAGGCGGCACCAGGCGTCGGCTTCCAGCCCTGGGTACAAAGACACGCGTCTCACCCCGTCACCCTTCGCTCTCTTTCAGCCTTTGCACTGAACTCCAGCTTCCAGCCGGTCTCCTCTCTGTCCTGATGTCTTTTCTTGACCTTCTATCCTTTGTTTAACGGGGTTTCTGTTCAGTTCCTCCTCGTTTTTGTCCACTCAAGCATTGTTTTTTGCAGGGAATGAATGGAGTTGTTTCCTCCCTCTCTCTCGTTGATTAGTCTTGAACACACTCTGGATTTCCCACTAGTGCACTGCATTGATGACAGAAGCAGAGGGAAACTCTACGCCTGTGTTTAGACTGATCTAGTTTTGTTTGGAGCAGACACCAGGTTTAAATTGGTCATTATTAAGACATTAACCTCAGTCTGTGCGGAACTCTCCCACCCTGATGTAGTTTTGTTCATAAAGTTTAAAAGACGTCATTTCCAAAACCACAAAGCAGATCTGTGAAACGCTTGACACTCTTGGCTTTAAAAATATACACTACTGTTCACAAAAATTTAAGAAATTAATACTTTTATTCCACAAAGATGCATTCATTTAAGCAAAAGTGACCGTAAAGGCATTTATAATGTTGCAAATGATTTCTATTTCAAATAAATCCTGTTCTTTTGAACTTTATATTCATCAAAGAATCCTGAACGATAAAATGTATCACCGTTTCCACGAAAATTCTACATTGATAATAAGAAATGTTTCAAATCGGCATATTAGAATGATTTCTGAAGGATCATGTGACACTGAAGACTGTAGTAATGATGCTGAAAATTCAGCTTTGATCACAGAAATAAATTACATTTTACAATATATTCAAATAGAAATCGGCTATTTTAAAATGTAATAATATTTCAAAATTTTACAGTTTTAACTGTATTTTTATTCAAATAAATGCAGCCTTGGTGAGCAGATGAGACTTCCTTCAAAAGCAGAAATCTTACCAGCCCCAAATCTTTGAGCAGTAGTATATGTAAAACCAAAATATAGGTAAAACAGTACAATTTATCTATATTTTAACTATTTTTAGTGATTGTTGTCAGTATTGAATGGTTTATTTATAATTTGGGATGCATTTATAAATTCTGGGGTTGCCTTCTTAGTTAAGGACACTTAGAAGACACTGAAATGAAGCGTATTAGAGAGCATTAATTGAGCTATTATAGTCCCCTAAAGTGCTGTCTAGTTAGTCAGCTCACTAGGTTTTGATTTGGTACTGATAGAGTAACACACAGTTGTAAGTCTCGTCGTAGTGATTACCTCATTCCCTCCAGGTGAAATAGGGTAAAAGAGAAAGTGTCATTTATCAGTAATGCATCTTCCTGGTGTCGTTTATCTGTCTTAGGTGTCTCAACATGTTTCCTTCTATGCACACTATCATTCTTCTTATTTCTCAGATGTTTACCATGGTTTCGGGGATTTTTCTCCTCTCTCTGCTTTGTCAGGTGTGCTGGGGGCCGATCTCTGTCTTCCAGCGTTTGGTGTCTAACACAGGTTTGTCTTCTGCTGTGGCTGATTCACTGGGCTGTTAATGTCTTTTCTCGTCCACAGCGCTCTGGCTTTCAGAATGGATCGCACAGACTAAACGTGGAGATGTTTGACAGGCCGTTGTAACGGATGTGTTTGTAGCATCCGCTCTCATTTACTCAGATTTCTGCCTCACAGGTTACAGATGGCGCGTATATTCCTGCCAACAGTGTGAACGGGACGGGGTACAGGCCTTTCGATATGGTGATTCCCTTCACCTTTAGGAAGGGGGAAATCACAGGTGAGGGATTGCACAAAACCTCTTACGTTAAGAAAACTTGTATTAACTGCATGTATGTTTGAGACAAATTAAAGAGTTTTCTTAAATTGAAGGGTTTTGTGAAACCAACAGCACAAAAAAAACATATTAGGGTCATATTTTACCACAAAATTAAAAAGGGGAAAAACTGAAAATGCAAGAAAATCAGTCATATTTTCGGATCATTAAGGTTTTTATATATATATATATATATAGTTTTTTTTTCCCCTTTTTTTTCCTCCATGAAACTATAAGCCTACTTTCTCCAAATTCTCATAACTGTAATGCAAAATAAACCTCAAAAATATATTTTACAACTTTTGTTTATTTATTTATTTGTTTATTAACACACAAAGATACAATACAAAAAATACTATCTATTTATCTATCATTTTTCTTAAACAAAATAATATAATAGTATAATAATAGTAATCATATATTTTTTGGACATGAAATATACTAACTAGACATTTTCCATTCTGTGACATTCACTCATAAGGCGTTTCACACTAGAAGTGTTGACCTGTATATCAGCAGTGATATTTGTTCTAAACTCTTAATGTTTGTCTTCCAGGTGAGGTTCACATGCCGTCAGGTAAAACCGCCCAACCGGAGATCATCGACAACAAAGACGGGACAGTCACGGTGAAGTACGCGCCCACAGAGGCTGGACTCCATGAAATGCACATTAAATACAACGGGACACACATCCCAGGTCAGACGCCAGACACCACCTGCTCATAATACAACATCAAAACTGCTGTTTAGTATTATTATTGTTATTATTAAAATATAAACTGTTAACTTAATAACTTATAAATAACTTTATTAATTATTATATTTCACCCCAAATCAAAGGGAAAAAAGGAATTATTTAAATTGTTTTAAAATTCTAATTTAAATTATTTTAAAAGTATAACTTTGTGGTAGTATATCACATTGCAAATAAATCTTTTTAAATTTTTTATTTTTTTATTTTTTAATTTTCTTTTCTTTTTTTAGAAAAGAAATTGAAATTTCTCATTACTATATTTACTTTATGAAATAATTAAATTGTTTAAAATTAAATTATTTTATATACTAACTTTCTGGTAGTATGTCACAGTAAAATTACATTAATGAATTAATTAAAATAAATTCATTAAGATATTTAAATTATTTTAAAAGTATAACTTTGTGGTCGTATATCAGAATGCAAAAAAAATCTCAATTGGAATAAAAGGGCTTAATTGTCTATTTTTAGGAAAGAAATATAAATTTCATTTAATTTTCTATACATTTTTTGGCAGTTTATGAAATATTTAAATTATTTTAAAAGTGTAATTTTCTGGTAGTATAACAATGCAAAAAAAAAATCCTAATGGTAATAAAAAGGCTTAATTTTCTTTTTCTTTTTTTTAGAAAATAAATAGAAATTTCCATTTAAATGTCCATTTCTTTTCTATACAAAAGTGTTTTTTTGTTTGTTTGTTTTGCTGTTTATGAAATATTTCACACAAAAACAAAATGTCATCATTTGCTCACCTTCAACCCGAATGAGTTTTAGTGTGATTTTGCTGCAATTTTCCATATTATGAAAGCATATGGTGACCTTTTGTTGCACAGAAAAGAGCTTGGACATTCTGCTAAGCATCTCATTCTGTGCTAAAGATAGAAAGTCATATGACATGAGTAAATGACAGGATTTTTTTTTTTTTCGGTGAACTAACCCTTTAATACTAGCTACTGGAACAAAGGTGCATAAGTGTGCGTGAGAGTGAGCCGTACAGTCTGTGTGATGGATGTGCTGTCAGGATTTGTTTTAAGGCCTTCGGTTCAGTCTCAGAGATGCATGGGAGCGTTTTGGGTGAAGGTTGAGAAGGCTTCACCTTTCAGTAGATTTAGGCTGATTTATTTAGCGTGGTGAAAGATCTCATGGTGACTTCAGCCGTGAGGAATCTGTGAGGAGCTCTTGTGTTGCTGCAGATCCTCATGTAGATGCTTGTTTTAAGGCTGGAGTTTGGTGTTTTCCAGTCGCTGGACCAGCGCCATCAGAAAGCTCAGTCAATATCACATGAACGTGAGAGTCGAGCCTCATCTGATGGGTTCATTTCTCCATATAAGGCAGGAAGAATGTGTTATAGAGTTGAATCATTCTGTTAGGAGTGCCTACAGTCTACATGAGGTTATCCAGATTCTGATTAAACGTATTGATTTGCATGATGATGATTTTTCAATGCTTTTATTTTATTTATTTATTTTAAACTTTTATTTTACTTTGTTTCTTTATATTATTTTTCATAATTTTTTCTTTATTTTATTTTGTTTTATTAATTTATTATTATTATTATTGTTACTTTTTGTAAATGACTTTTTTTGTTGGTTTCTCATAATAAATAATAAATATATAAATAATAATAATACATTTTATTATTAAAATAATATACATATATACAACAATATTGCCCATTATTTTTGTAACCTGTTTTTTTTTTTCAATTAAATATTTTTATTAGGTTTTCTTATTTGCAAATAAGCAACAAATAAAACATATATATTTGAACCTATAAACAAACAACACAGACAAAGACACACAAAATGAAGGCACATTTGTTATAATATATTAATATTATTGTAATTATTCCAGATTTCTCTGTTAATCTCACAAAAACTTTCCAGGTAATATTTCATCCCAAAATTAAAGAAAAGAAAAATAGAGAAAAAAGACATTATTTAAATTGTTTTTAAAATATAATTGTATGTTCCTGGTAATCACAGGCCAAATTTCATTTTCATTTCCCAAATTTCTCTTTTATTTTCTACATATAATATGTATATTTTTATTTTTGTAAATATTTTTTTTCTGTTTATTCTGTTTCTATTTTGGGGTGAAATATATCCAGGCATTTCTTTGTGAAGTTCACTCAACTACTGTTAACTTAAAGGAAAAAAGGAGATATGTTGTTTGCACATATGCTTTTGTATAAACAACATATATGGCATTTCATTACAAAAACACCTCTGCGAATAATTTCTAATTCTCAAAACACTCATGTTCAGCACCTGCTTCGCCTCATTATAACGCTTCCATTCTGTTGTATGTATGTTTCTGTCGTTGTATTCAGTGCTTGTTTGTTTTCGTATCAGAGAGTCCTCTGCAGTTCTACGTCAACAGCTCAAACAGTCCTAACGTGACGGCGTACGGCCCGGGTCTGGTCTGTGGGACTGCCAATAAAACCGCCATGTTCACCATCTACACTGAAGATGCGTCTGACGGTGTGTATGAACACGTCATGGCTACGCAGGCCATATAAATAACATTTCTCTGAAAACTGTGTTGGTTGTTTTGTGTTTTGCATCAGGCGGCCTTGATTTGGCCATTGAAGGTCCATCCAAGGCTGAGATCAACTGTGTGGACAACAAAGACGGCACTTGCACGGTTTCATACCTGCCCACACTGCCTGGAGATTACAATATACTCGTCAGATACAATGACAAACACATCGCAGGAAGCCCCTTCACCGCCAGGATCACAGGTGAACGGTTCAAAGAGAAAACATCTGTGACATTTACAGTAATTAAAACAGCAGCAAGATCTTTACCGTAAATACAATAGGAACATTTTGGGATTTACGGAATTACCTTAAATTTACAAAACTTACTTCATTAACTGATTTGTAACATTAATACCTTTATAAAATACTGACAGCCATTAAAAAATGCACAACTGGTATGGAGAAAGACACCTGATGAATCAAAGTTCATCACAAGCTGACACAAATACTAATGTATAGAAGATGAACAAATACAAAACACCAGCATGGTAACACACGACACTAAAATAATGCATTAAATATAATTAATTAATTAATTTTAATAATTTAATAATTTATGCATTTAGCAGACGCTTTTATCCAAAGCGACTTACTGGTAAAAAATGTATAGCCTGAATGCACTGTATGTAATATAATATAAATATTACAATAATAATATAATATAATATTCAAATATTAATTTATTAATACTAGCTGTAGTTATTATATATTTAATT
>NW_015549585.1:988211-1011156 GCF_001515605.1 Sinocyclocheilus anshuiensis
CGTGTTATTTCAGATGTATTTCCAAGAAAAAAACATTGTCTTATATTCGGGTCAATACGGTATATATATATATATATATATATATATATATAAGATGCACAAATACAAAACACCATTAACTGTTAATTTAACAACAGATGAAAACCCTAATGTACATAACTGATAAGAAAAAGCTAAGAAGTAAACGGTGAAAAACCATCAAATGTGAAGTGTCACAGGGAATTCTGGGATTGTCATTTTGTTTTTATCCACTGTATATTATAAGATGACTAGTCCTTTTTCACTTCCAAAAGCTGTGCATTAAACAGTATTTTACTGTAAAATTACATGATTACAGTTTTTCTCTGTTTGTAGTAAAGGAACCTACCTTTACGGTGTAGTTATCTAGTTAGTCTACTTGACTTCTCTAGTAAGATCGTGACATTTATTGATCTGTTTTTGGTCTCTTCAGAGGACAACAAGAGGAAGTCCCAGGTAAAGCTGGGCTCCGCTGCAGATTTCTCTCTGGATATCAACGAGACTGATCTCAGTCTGCTCACCGCGAGCATCAAAGCCCCGTCTGGTCGCGACGAGCCCTGTTTGCTCAAGAGGCAGCCCAACAACCACATCGGTAGGTCTGGAGTGTGTGCACTGCTTCTTTCTGTGGACTGTGACTTTGGTTTTGATAACACATGGTTGGTCGTTTCCTCTTCAGGCATTTCCTTCATCCCAAGAGAAGTTGGAGAGCACCTGGTGAGCATCAAGAAGAACGGCCGGCACGTTCCTAACAGCCCCATCACCATCATGGTGGTCCAGTCTGAGATTGGAGACGCCAGCAGAGTCAAAGTCTTCGGTCAGGGTCTGGTGGAGGGAAGCACATTCGAGATGGCCGACTTTGTGGTGGACACAAGGGAAGCTGGTGAGAGAAAAGTTTTATTCTCACATTAAAGGGACGGCATCATTTACTCATCCTCACATTGTTCCAAACCTCTATGAGTTTCTTTCTTCTGTTGAACGGAACGGAGTATATTTTGACGAATGTTGGTAACCAAACAGCTGACGGTAGCCATTGACTTTCATAGTATAGAAAAAAGTACTATGGAAGTCAATGGCTACCGTCAGCTAATGACAGAATTTTCTTTTCTTTCTTTCTTTCTTTCTTTCTTTCTTTTTCTTTCTTTCTTTCATTATTATTATTATTATTTTAATAATAATAGCTACTATTATCGTTGTCCATCATCATCATCATCTTTTTATTTATATATTTAATTTTGACAATTATGAATTCTTTTATTTTAATAATCATCATCATCATCATATATATATTAATTTTAATAATAGTTAATAGTTTTAATTAATTTTAATAATGGCTATTATCGTCGATGTCATCTTTTTAATTGATATAATTCCTTTATTTTAATAGTCATCAACGTAATAGCCATGGTTATTAATTATTTGTTTACTAATTAATTTAATAATAATAGCTATTATTATTATAATCATCATTATCATAATCATCATCTTTTTTATTTATATATTTGATTATAACAATTATTGAGCTTTTAATTTAATAATATAATAATCATCATCATAATAATAGCTAATATTATTATTTGTTTAGTAATTAATTTGTTTAACTATTGTTGTTGGTATATTTATGTATTTAATTATTGTTTTATTATTATTAATTATTAGATGTGTTTAATAACTATTGTTTTTTTGATTAATTATCTTTAAGTTATATTGTTAATAACAACAACACACAATAGCAATCAGTAATATCTAATTTATTTAAAAAAGAATATTATGATGATCTTATATTTAATTAATTTAATTTTAATAATTTATTTTAGTGTTTATTATTATTATTATATTTCATTTATTTAATACAAATTATTTTATTTCATAATATTATAATTATTGTTGTTGTTGTTTTTCTATTTTTCTTTCTTTCTGAGTCCCACCTCAAAACATATCTAGAGAATCAAATATCATAGTTTTGAGAGTTTTCATGAGTTAAGTAACCAAGCAACCAGAACTTTACTGCTCTGCTACTGCAGATCAACTTCTTTCCCAAAAGCAGATGATATAAACATTTCCCACACATAAGAGGCTTGATTTGAGCTTATAACCATAACGTTACAGAATGTGGGTGCTTCTTCTCTCATCTCTTCCTTTATAACACAGATATTCATGTTAAATGTAGAAAATGACTTCTGTTCAGAGCAGGTGTTTCTTCCTAACCGAGCTACATAAGCACTGAATAAACCACGTCTGCCAAACGTCTGGCCCTTAATGATGTTTTCTCAAGCTCTCAAATCCACTTCATTGCTAAGAATATAATCCAAACAGGTTGTGCAAAGCAGCTCAAAGCTGGAAATGAGAAAGAAAAAAACTGGTAATTGGTACCACAGCGGCAAATGATTTCCAACTTACCCAAAGAACTTCAAATATTTATACAATTAGTCCTTAATATATATCACACACTTTTAAACTTGTCATAATTGGTCTTGTTGGATCAAGACTGCATTCATTTCTCATGCATTCAGGTAGCATTTCTATTAACGTTAGTAGTATGATGCATCTAATCTCATAACGGTCTTCGTAGGTTATGGCGGTTTGGCGCTGTCCATCGAGGGTCCCAGTAAGGTGGACATACAGACAGAGGACATGGAGGACGGCACTTGTGGCGTCTCATATTGTCCTACTGAGCCGGGCACATACATCGTGTCCATCAGATTTGCAGAAGAGCACGTCCCAGGTAAGAGATGATGCTGCTCAAAGCATCATTCAAACCTTATATATCATTTATAATGTGCTCCAAATAAGGTGTAATTTGACCTGTTTATAGATTATTTGGCAGTATTCAAAATGGAGTATTAAGTGTATTGTGCAATGTTTAATAAGATGATATTAGTAATTTTCTAGTGCAGTGACTATATTCTTCAAAAGAGACCAAACTGTTCAAAAAAATTGCTTCACACTAGATGTGAATTTTATTTTGTTCTATTTTTTTTTTTAAATCTATCATTTAATTATTTTATGAGTCATTTTACCTTTTGGCTCAAATAAATTAATTTATTGTAATAAATGAAACAATCCTATTTTATTTATGTTTTTTTTTTTTCTTTCGGCACAAATAAATGAATCCTTTTTTTTTAATAAATTAAACAAAGATACTACTTGAAGGTTGATGGATGATAGATTTTTTTTCTTTTATTTTTAAATAATTCTTTAATCATTGTATTTTTCTTTGTCACAAGTAAATAAAATACATTTTTAATATTTACATTTATTTACACCTTATATATATATATATATATATATATATATATATACAGGTGTAATTTGACCTGTTTACAGATTATTTGAATTTTATATGATGACTGTAAAAACACTTTTATTTTACAAAATTCTACAAAAGATTTTTATTTAGAATAAATGCTGTTCTTTTGAACTTTCTATTCATCAAAGAATCCTGAAAAATAAAATGTATTGCAGTTTCCACATAAATATGAAGCAGCAAAAACTGTTTTCACCATTGATAATAACAAATGTTTCTTAAGAAGCATATCAGCATATTAGAATGATTTCTGAAGATCATGTGACACTGAAGACTGGAGTAATGATGCTGAAAATTCAGATTTGATCACAGCAATAAATTACATTTTTAAAATATTCACAAAAAGGAAACACTTATTTTGAATTGTAATAATAATTCACAATTTTACTGTTTTTTTACTGTATTCCTTGATCAAATAAATGCACGCTTGATGAGCAGAGGAGATTTCTCGTTTGTGTATTCCTGTCACTGTGTGACTTTTATTGCACCTCTGCGTTCACAGGAAGTCCGTTCAGCGTGAAAGTGAGTGGAGAAGGTCGTATCCGCGAGAGCATCACTCGCCGTCAGAAAGCCGCTTCCGTCGCTAGCGTTGGAAGTGTTTGTGATCTCAACCTGAAGATCCCAGGTATGAAAGTTCCTCATGTCAAGGCAATGAAGATGTCAAGCGCACGTCTGTCCTCATTCAGGTTCCTGTTAAAATCTAATCCAGTTTTAATGTAGAGTAGGCGTGAATTATTTACCATTTCATCCACTTTATGTCAGAAGGCTTGGTTTATTGGCTTGTTTAACACACTGTAGCTCAGTCTCCGACAGGAACGCCAACCAAAAAGCACAAAACAAATGAACGTGCGGTTGTTCTGCTGGCTCACATCATGTGTTCCTGTGGCTCAGTGGTAGAGCATTGCATTAGCAGCGCAAAAGGTCGTGGGTTCAATTCCCAGGGAACACACATACTGGTAAAAAATGTATAGCCTGAATGCACTGTAAGTCGCTTTGGATAAAAGCGTCTGCTAAATGCATAAATGTAAATGTAAATGTTAAAGCATCAAATCTCCATACTTGAGCAAAAACACATGGCTCTGTGAAACAAGACGATATATGCAGGCCGTGCTGAAGGCATTGAAGTGTCTGCTTTGAGTTTCCATCAGTCACGTCAGCGGTACGTGATGCTAACACGCGTCTCGCGCTGACGGAAATGCTGCCTCATTCATGTGAAGTGTGTCACTTGGCGGTCGAGGCGGTTTGCTAAATCTGCACTTCCAGTATGAGTCTTGGCGTAGTCTGAAATGTCTTTTTGTGTGAGAGAGGGCAGTTTTCTCCTCATTTCGCTTGAATAGTAATGCTAACAAGCACAAACAGTGTTTAAAAAGATGATTAGTCATTTTGTGACAATATGTGACAATATTCAATATTCAAAAAATTGTTTAAAATGTAAAATTGTTTCACACTAGATGTGAATTTTATTTATTTATTGAGAATTGATTTTACCTTTTGGCAGAAATAAATTCATTTATTGTAATAAACAATCCTATTTTATTCTTTTACATAGATGTTCTTTTCTTTTGGCACAAATAATTATTATTTTTTTAATTAAACAATCTAGTACGATTCTACTTGAAGGTTAGATGATGTAAATTTGCCCTGTGAATTTTCTTTTTTTATTATTATTATTTTTTTGTAAATAATAATAAATTTATTTTAATAATAAAATTGTATTTTATCTTTGGACTAAATAAATTAGTCAATTGTAATAAATCAAACAACCCTATATATATATAATTATTTTTTTATTAATTAATCCAATAAGATACTATATGAGTTAGGTGGATATTTGATAGATGTGAATGCCATTTGTGAAATTTTAAATTATTGTTTTATTCTATAATGTTTTTTATCATATTATTTTGCCTTTCATATTTTTTCAAGCAAATACATAAACCAATAAAATATTTATATATTAGATATGCTGTATTACAATAACTTTATTATAAACAGTATCATTATCATGTTTTAAGATATATTTTTAAATCACAGTTTTAGAAAGTGACAACTTGGCCATTATATTTCACATTAGAGAATGCAAATTTTGTCATGTCAGCCTCGCGTCACTCTTGGTGTGAACAGGCCTTTAGTTGGCCAGTAAAAACTAAACCTGGATCACGTAGACTGCTTCCATATGTGGTTTTGAGACTTGTTCTGGTTAATGAGGCCACGCTGTAATGGAGGATTAGCAGTGATCTAATACAGGCCACACAAACCGTCACTTCATCCCATATTTGCCTGACCGACTCTGAGCTCATATATTGAAAGACATACAGACAAATGACAAATATCAGACATGCTTCCTCTACACTCTATTATCTTTTTCCCAACTTTGCTGTTTTTCTCACCTGATGCACTGCTTGTTCTGTCCTTTCTCTTTCCTCACTTGTTTCTGTCTTCTTTCTTGTCTTTTCTGCGTCTGTGACTATCAGTGACCTGGTTTCTTCTGGCTTTGGCTCGTGAGTTGCTCTCACGCGGCGTCTATCGCTCTCACTGCTCTATTCGGCTCGGGGTCAAAGGTCAGAGCAGCTCAGGGTGGACCCGCTTCACCGTGGGCCAAGTGAGGGTGACCAGGATTGGCACGGCACCCGTCAGAAGGCCCTGCGGAGGGCTGGAGGGTGCGTTTTAAACACGCCGCATGTGGACCACGAGGTTGGCAGAACCCGCTTGCTTTTGATACACGTGTGTTTGTGTTTGCATGAACCAGAGACGCTTTTTTGCTCATTACAACTCCATAAAAATTGTGAATTATTTGTTTATTATTTATTATCCTATTATCCTCTAAAATAACTAAAAATAAACTAAAACAAAAGGGAAAAAAAACTATAGACTAATAAAAATCACAAAAACAAAATTACTAAAACTTCAACTAAAAGAAAAAAAAACAACAAAAAAAATCTATCTATTTGAAATTTTAAATATTTTAATGTCATTTTCAGTTAAAAGGGTGAAAAAAAAGTAAAAAAAAAAAAAAATATATATATTACAAAAACACAACAAAATTACTAAATCTTAGTAATTAAAGTTGTGATTAAAATTACTTCATTGTAATTTTAATATTTTGTAATTTTATTTCTAGTTAAAAAGAGGGGAAAACATCTTTACATCTTCGTTGCTCATTACACCATGTGTTTTAAAAAATATCTGACAATATAAATAAAAACAACAAAAGCAAAATTACTAAAATTTCAACTAAAATTAAAGTGAGAACAAATTACATGAAAATAAAATCAAATTTAAATTTCATCTTTTGCTCATTACACCATGTATTCCTTAAAAAAAAAAAAACGAATAAAAAATACAAAAACAACAAAATTACTATAAATTTAAATAAAATTAAAGTGAAAGCAGAAAATATAAAAATAAAATCTAATTCAGATTTTAAATGTAATAGTTAAATATAATTTTATTTAAATAGAAAAAAACTGGAAAATATCTTAACTTCATCTTTTTTGCTTGTTACACAGTGCATTCTTTAAAAATTACAAAAACAAATTACCAAAACAAAATTACTAAAACTTTTAACTAAAGTGAAAACAGAAAAAATCAATAAAATAAAATAAGATTCAAAATATTAACTCAAATTATAATAGTATAGCAATGATACTAAATTAGCTCTTCTTCCGTTGAATACAAAAAGAGATGTTTAGCCGAATGTTCACACTGCTTTCAGTCTTTTGCATTGCATGGTAGAAAGTCAGTCATACAGGTTCGGAGCAACATGAAGGTGAGTAAATAATGACTCCTTTTAATAAAACCTGAGCACAGTAAGTTTCATCTCCGTATGTTGCTTGCAAAACCTTGAAAGCGCAGACGTCAGACCAGCTGAGAGCCGTTCCTGCATCTCTTCTGTCAGCTCCCACAACAGTCCTTCTGCTCTCTGTTCTCCCCAGGAATCGACCTCCAGGACGTCTCGGCGCAGGTCAGCAGCCCGTCGGGAGCCACGGAAGCGGCTGAGATGGTGGCGGTGGGAAATCACACCTACTGCGTGCGCTTCGTGCCTCACGAGATGGGCGTTCACACGGTGAGCGTGAAGTACCGCGGGCAGCACGTGCCGGGAAGCCCCTTCCAGTTCACCGTCGGCCCGCTGGGAGAAGGAGGAGCCCGTAAGGTGCGAGCGGGGGGTCCGGGTCTGGAGAAGGCCGAGACGGGTGTGCCAGGTATGAACACTGATTAAATGTTAGGTTTTTTGTTGTTGTTGTTGTTTTTAAGTACTTCCTGCAATTATTTAATTTATTTATTTTATTAAATTTATTCTAAAATTCTAGTTAAAGAAAAAAAAACGGGAAAGGTTGGAAAATATGGTGTGACGGTGGTGTAACAGTTAGCTTATTTTGGTAGTATTTCTTGTACTGCCTTTACATAAATACATTACATAAATGTGACCCTGGATCACAAAACCAGTCATAAGGATCAATTTTTCGAAATTGAGATTTATACATCATCTGAAAGCTGAATGTTAGGATAGGACAATATTTGACCGAGATACAACTATTTGAAAATCTAGAATCTGAGGGTGCAAAAAAATCAAAATATTGATAAAATGGCCTTTAAAGTTGTCCAAATGAAGTCCTTAGCAATGCATATTACTAATCAAAAATTAAGTTCTGATATATTTACAGTGGGAAATTTACAAAATATCTTCATGGAACATGATCTTTACTTAATATCCTAATGATTTTTGGCATAAAAAAAAAAATAATAATTTTGACCCATACAATGTATTGTTGGCTATTGCTACAAATATACCCCAGCGACTTAAGACTGCTTTTGTGCTCAAGGGTCACAAATGTAAAATAAATGAATGTTTTAATGTACAGTAATTTTAGTGTAAAAATGCAAAAAACAAAAAAAAAATCTGTTTATTTGAATATTTTAGTTTAATTTTTATTTTAGTTGGAAAAATTGGAAAATATCTTTAAATGTCATCTTAAAGAAAAAACCTTTTTTGCTCATTACATGTTCTTTACCATGATTTTTGTAAAGAAATGTTCAATTATTTACTCATCTACATGACTTGGTTTCTTCCACTGAACACAAAAGATATGTTTATAAGTCATGATAAAATGCTAATTATATTTTATACATTCTAAAAAGATTATAAAACTTTATACATTTGGTAGTGTTTGTTATACTGTCTTTATTTTAATTACATTTTATATTTATTTTAATATTTTAATGTACAGTTATTTAAATTTAAAATGCAGAAAATATATTTTTCATTTTATTTTATTTTTTCATTTTCGTTTTAGTTAAAAGTGAAAAATCTCTTCCATTTATTTTAATATTTTAATCTAATCTTCATTTTAGTAAAAATAAAAATTAATTAAAAAACTGGAAACAGTCAGTCATCTTGGGGGAAAAAAAGCTTTTTATGCTCATTACACCATATTATTTACCATCATTTGCATAAAGAAATGTTCAATTATTTACTTACCAAAATGGTGATATGTTAATTAAAATTATTGTAAAATTTTCTATATTATGTTAGTATGCCTACATTATGTTGTACTTCCTGTAATTGAATTTTATATTGATTGTAATACATTTAATTTTAATTAAAAAAAAATCGTAAATAAGGTGGAAATCTTTAAATGTCATCTAGGTATAAAGAAATGTTTAATTATTTGCTTACCTGAATTATTTTTTTTCTTCTTAAGATGTAAAACATTATAGAAAGGTTATAAAGTTGTATTTTTATGGTAGTATTTGTTGTACTGCCTGTCATTTAATTTTGAATTGATTTTAATATTTTAATTTAATTTAATTTAGTAAAAACAAGAAAAAGGTTTGGAAACATATTCAAATGTCATCTTGAAAAGACTTAATTTTTTAAGGCTTATGCAAGTACAATGCATTTTGACCATCTTTGTGGCATTGAACTGTATAGAGCTCCTTTAAACACACGTTCATCTCATTCTTGTGCTCTTGTAGCGGAGTTTAATGTGTGGACGCGCGAGGCGGGCGCCGGTGGTCTGTCCATCGCTCTTGAAGGTCCCAGTCGTGCAGAAATCTCCTTTGAGGAGAGGAAGGACGGATCCTGCGGCGTCTCCTATGTAGCTCAAGAACCAGGTATAAACGCACACACGAGCTTTCCGTCCTGCTCTCCGTTTGGAAAGCTGTGTTTACCCAAGCAACCTCAATCTTAAATCTCTCTGCAGGCGACTATGAAGTGTCTATAAAGTTCAACGACGAGCACATTCCTGACAGCCCTTACCTGGTGCCCGTTCACGCTCCTGTGGACGACGCTCGGAGACTCACTGTTACCAGTCTTCAGGTGAGACATCAGGAAACATCGACACAGACGCGTGTCCGCAGCTATTCAGTCCTCAGACTAGCAACAATGGGAAAACAGTTAAATTAAATAAGTAAATAATATTTAAATATATTAATATGGAAGTTTATGTAATGACACAAATACTTTCCCTTTTTCAACTAAATAAAACATCACCAAGGCTGCATTTATTTCATCACAAATACAGTAAAAACAGTAAAATTGTGAAATATTATTACAATTTAAAATAGCTGTTTTCTATGTCAGTATATTGTAAAATGTAATTTATTTCTGTGATCAAAGCTGAATTTCCAGCATCATTACTCCAGTCTTCAGTGTCACATGATCCTCCAGAAATCATTCTAATATACTGATTTGCTGCTTAAGAAACATTTCTGATTATTATCAGCGTTCAGAACAGATTATTTACACTACTTGATGTATGTATAAGCAGCTTTGGAGCAGATTTCTCTCGTGATCGTGTCTTTGAATAGCTGTCGGACATCAGTCGTCTTTGTGTGGCTGTTCTGGTGTTTCTCTTGTGTTTCATTTAAAGGCTTTTAACAGAACCCGGTCTTGTAAAGCTCACAGTAGGATCAGTTAAAGCCGAGAGAGGAAGATGCTAGAAACCTCCATCCAACCCTTTCCCATCATTCTCTGTAGTTTAGCAAACCCTGTAGTTCTCATCTTCTCTCTTGTCAAATGTTGGCGTCTCTCTCTCAGCTTTAGCTGATCTTAGGTGAGCTCAGGTGAGATCATCAACATCTGAATGTGTAATGATTCTTTCTTTATTTAGCTTTTTATTGAAAAATAAGCATTTTATTTATTATTATTTTATGATTATGCCATTTGATGCACTTTTCACATTTAAAACCATATAATGATATAATTCATATTAAATGTGAATTAATTTGTAATTAAAAATATACACATTGTATACTTATACTGTTTGGGGTCACTTTGTTTTAAAGAAATTAATACTTTTATTCAACAAGGATGCATTAAATTGATCAGAAGTGACAGTAAAGACATTTCTAATGTTACAAAAGATTTCCATTTCAAATAAATGCTGTTCTTTTGAACGTTCTATTCATCAAAGAATCCTGAAAAACAAAAGTATCAGTTTCAACAAAAATATGAAGCAGCACAACTGTTTTCATCATTGATAATAATCAGAAATGTTTCTTAAGCAGCAAATCAGTATATTAGAATGATTTCTGGAGGATCATGTGACACTGAAGACTGGAGTAATGGTGCTGAAAGTTCAGCTTTGATCACAGGAATAAATTACATTTGACTGTATATTCACACAGAAAAGTTATTTTAAATGTTAATAATATTTCACAATTTTTACTGATTTTTCTGATCAAATAAATGCAGCTTTAGTGAGCAGAAGATACTTTTTACTGACCCCAAACTTTTGGATGTTAGTGAATGAGCATCAACAATCCTCCCAGAATGCACTGGTGTGTGTGTGAGATGTTCTAAGCTGTTGGTTCACTAATGTAGGAGTCGGGTCTGAAGGTCAACCAGCCGGCATCATTTGCGGTGCGTCTGAACGGGGCAAAAGGCCACATCGATGCTAAAGTTCACAGTCCGTCCGGAGCCCTGGAGGAGTGTGTGGTGTCTGAACTAGAGCAAGGTCAGAGGATGATGATGATGATGATGAGGTTATCTGCTATGATGCATTAAATCATTTTCTGTCATAACTAAAAGTGAAAGGGCTTTATTCTTACTGGTTAAAAGAGAGTAAAGTTCACTTCTGTAAAATGATGCATTTCACTCGGAGTTGTATGTGTTAAATTCAGAGTAAAATCAGATTCACAGCCCATTTATATTTACTGCAAGCGTCTCGTCACCCAACATCCAGTTATTGCCTGTTTGCTAATTAGCACAAAAATGTAAATATTAAATGTATAAACTTAAATATATTAAATATAAACTTAAATATTAACTTTACAAACTTCTGTAATAAAAATGTTATTAAAACATTATATAAACTTAAATACAGAACATATTAAATATATACACTTAAATATAGAAAATGTTTAATATATAAACTTAAATATTAAACGTATAAATATTAAATTAAATATTACAAAATTAGCAATGTTGTTATAATCTGGCTTGTATTTTGTATTTCATACTAATGTTTATTAACATGCATTGTCCCTATTAAATGTAAATATTAAATATTGAAAATATTTAATATATAAACTTAAACATAGAAGTTTCAATATCGAATTGAATATTACATATAAACTAAAATATTTAAGTTCAACATTGTAAATATAAAATTTATAAACTTAAATATAGAAAATATTTAATATATAAGAGTAAATATTAAATACACATTTTTATTAAAATTACAAACTTCAGTATTTACAAACTTAAATAGTCAATGTATAAACTTAAATATTAAATACATTGAACATTAAATATATGAACTGAAATATAGAAAATGGTAAATAAATACTTCAATATTCAATATATAAACTTAAATATATAACGTTCAGTATTGCGAATAATAAACATTTAAACCTGAACACAGAAAACCTAAATATAGAATATATAAACTTAAATATTAAATATATAAACTTCAATATTGAAAATGTTCAATATATAAATATATAAAATATTAAATGCATAAACTTAAAAATTGAAAATATTAAATATATAAACATATATAAAGGTCAATAATGAAAATATTAAATATCAAAACTTTATATAGAACATTTGAAATATATCAACTTGAATATTAATTATATAAACTTCAATATTGAAAAAATAAAATGAGATGTATAAACTTAAATGTAGAAAATGTGCATAATATATGTGTGCTGCAGACCTTTATTCCCCTCTTGAAGCGTGTTTGTTGAGAACTGAGTCCCCAATTGACATCATTTATGTCAAATATATATATATATATTTATGTGATGTCATTTGTGTAATTAGTTCTGCTCATGTTCATCTTTTGGCTCTCTGGTTAATTTGCACTTTGTTTACCAGACAAGTACGCCATCCGTTTCATCCCACGAGAAAACGGCATCCACGTCATTGACGTGAAGTTCAACGGGACGCACATCCCAGGCAGTCCGTTCCAGGTTCGTGTGGGAGAGCCGGGACAGAGCGGCGATGCGGGCCTCGTCACTGCTTACGGACCCGGGCTGGAAAGAGGAACCACAGGTGAGCTTTTGACATTCACTGGACACACATGACTCACTGGCACAGGGCTAAAAACAATTCTGCAAAAATAAAAGCCTACGCACATGTTTCCCGTGTGCCGTCAATCTGTGTTTTCCACACTCTGAATATTGATTGCTCGATGTTTCTTTTGACTTGGCATGTGGAGAGGAAGTCAGGCCGTTCCGCGCTCTCGCTCATGCTAAACGCACTTATTGTTTCAGCAAAATGATTTAAACTGAAGGATCTTGGATTACCTGAGCTCTTTCTCATGGATCACATCCAGAACAAATGTATGTCTTCATCGTAACTTGTCTAGTTGAAGAAAAAGTGTAAAGCTCACGGAGACATTTAACTCGCAGCATTAATATGGTACCTTGAAATGTATTTCAGCTGCATAAAACTAAAGAAAAAAGCCACATGGTTGACTTGGAGGAAAGAATAAATGAGGTTTTATGATGGAAAGTGTCAGAATAGCTGCTCGTGTCTGATAGTGTCAGTGTAAACAGAACGAACGACTGATCGCTGTTTATCGTTTACAGACTGTGTTCAGAATAAAATACACACACACTTTAATCCATTTTACAGGATACTGTATATATTATGCAGCTATAAATATTTCCCATTTCTACAGTACATTAGTAGCAAAATACTGTAGACTGTCACATGACCTCATTATGTTGCATGTTTAATTCATTATATTAATATTATATATTATATTAGCTAAATAAATCAGTTTATATACATTTATATACAGTTAAATTATATAAATTAAAAGTACCTTTTATATTTATAAATTTGACCTCATGTTTAATTCATTTATTATATATTATATTAAATAACTAAATAAATTACTGTTTATATATCTATATATTTATAGATATCTAATTAAATAATATACATTGTTAATGCATTTACTTATCAATTTGGCCTCATGTTTAATTCATTCATTATATTGTTAAATAACTAAATAAATTAATATTTATATATCGTTGAATAATATCAATTAATAATACACTTATATTTATAAATTTGACCTTGTTTAATTCAGTCATTATATTATATTGTTAAATAACTAAATAAACTACTGTTTATATATCTATATATAATTAAATAATATACACTATTAATACATTTACTTCAGTTATAATCTTGCATTTAAATCCAGTTTTGTCTAAAAATGTCAACTTAATACTTGATCAAACTTTCAAATAGTTTTTTTTGCTGGAAAATAAATGAATGTTTTTATGGTATCTCTTTGGCTGTATTTGTCATGTTTGTGCTCTGTTATTCACTATGCATTTTGGCAAATGCAGTAGGTTGTTTAGTTTCCATGCATAAAGCTTTCAGCACACACACTGCATACTATAGAAAGAAAGTAGGAAAGGATGGTAGTATGCTATTCTCAACAGCCGTTGTCACAACGATGCCAACATTGATGGCTGACAGGAAACAGGAAGTGAGAATATTGTTGTTGTCATAAAACAGTTTATCATACGTGCAAATACACCATCCTACATTCTCACACTCACGTCATATTGACTCACGTCTCGTCTGACAGGTAACCAGGCCGAGTTTATCATCAATAACACCAAAGCGGGACCGGGATCTCTGGCCGTCACCATCGAGGGCCCGTCGAAGGTCAAGATGGAGTGTCAGGAGTGTCCCGAAGGCTTTAAAGCGCACTACACACCAATGGCACCAGGAAACTACGTCATCACTATCAAATATGGCGGCCCCAACCACATCAGCGGAAGCCCATTTAAGGCCAAAGTCACAGGTAAGCCGAGCCGGACTGATCTGAACCGAGGTGATGGAGTTGTTGGGTGATGATGGACTGAGATTGGCTTGTCTGGTCTTCAGGGCCGCGGTTGGTGAACGTGACGAACGCCAGTGAGATGTCCACTCTGATGGTGGATCCGGTGAGCAGGGCGAGCAGTATGAACTCCTACAGCGCCTCTCCCAGAGCCGCTTCTGACGCCAGCAAGGTTCTCAGTCGAGGTCCGGGTCTCAGTAAGGCCTTCGTGGGCCAGAAAGCGTCTTTCTCTGTGGACTGCAGTAAAGCAGGTGAGATCTCAGGTTATTCAGAACAACTTGAGCATGAGTGAGATGAACTATAAAAGTTTATTAAATGATGAAAGTTTATTACTAGGAACAAATGCATACGCATTCAACAAAAAGCTGATGCACTTTATACATGGTCTTAAGCTCCTGGGGGACCCACTGTCCTGCAGTTTTTAGCTCCAACCCTAATCATAATACAATGCTTTATTATTATTTTGAATTTTATATAAATTGATATAAAACATTTATTTCACTGATTCTTCATATAAGGTACAAAACATGTTTTAAAATGTGAGTTTTTATTATTTAATGACACATTATTTATAAATTGATATATTTGTAGAGAGGTCTCAGCTAATGAACCATATAAGGACACAGGTTTTTCTGAAAATGTTTTTTTTTTTCTAAAAATCTACATTTATTCACTTCATAAAAAACTCTGTCAGACGCATTAAAAAGCATGATATTTTAATTTGATCCACTAAATAACAGTGTGAAGTCTTCAGTTATGTAATAATGGTGTTCAGGAATATAGCTGAAGTGATTAAATACATTTTCTACATTTTTTTTTTTTTCCAGTTTTCACTCTAATATGAACAATCCAATTCCTGAATTTCTTAATTTTCCATCATCCTTTTTCATATTAAACATATATAACCTATGTTCTTTGAGAACATACACATATGATCATGTAGTTCAGTTCATGTTTTACTATTTTAAAACAATAAATTGAAAAAATAATAAAATCTTTATTTCAAAGTGAACAGAAACCTTCATCTGAAAGTGTTAAAAACTGACGAAGTTGACAAAGGTCCAACTGACGTTACAACAACTGATTGACAAGACAACAAATTAAAACAACCAGCTAATTTTTAAGCTGATATTTAATTGAATACAATAATCCTTCTAGAGGAGTCTCCAGTAACTCACAAAATACAAGAAGCTTATGTTCGGTTCAGCATTATTATGTGCTGCCCTGTAGTAATATGAATCCAAAGGATCTGTAGGCTGTCTTAAACCCCATCAGTTATGAAACTGTATTTGTGCCTGAACTGGCATGTTCGCTCTGTATGAAGTCCATTACATCAGGATTTACTGTTGCTGTGATCTCATGTGAGTGACGGATTGTAACATAAATAAATAACTAAGGCATGTAAATCAGGCCAAATATGTATGTAAATAAAATTATGAAACAACTTTAGAATTATTCTCCATATACAAAACTAATTATTTTTCTTATTTTATATTATTTATAATATCAATATATTTAAACGTGATTTACTGTACTATTCATTTAATACATTTAATATAACATTTATTTTATCATTATTCTAATTATTTTAAAACCAGACTCAAAACATAATATACGATCATAAAAATTATTGATTGATTGATTAACACTCTATCATGGCAATATTGCCAGAACTGCATTTTATACAGGGCATAATTGAGTTTTACCATTTGTTGTCTACTGTATCCATGTATTTGTGTTTGTTTCCAGGGAAGAACATGCTCCTGGTCGGTGTTCACGGTCCTCTGACGCCCTGCGAGGAGATCCTGGTCAAACACATGGGAAACATGCAGTACAACATCAGCTACGTCTTAAAGGAGAGGGGCAACTACATTCTGGCTGTGAAATGGGGAGATGAACACATCCCAGGCTCCCCATTCCAAGTCACCGTCCCATAATTCCCTGCGGTTAATCAGAAACACTCCTGACAGAGAGAAAGACTGTACAAAAACCACTAGAAGACCTTCTTCATTCTGCTGAACTTTGCACTTGATCAGGTTTTTGACTGGAATGTGACGCATTATGACGGAAACGTTGACGGCATTTTGTTATGATGCATGAATTGTACATTACTTCTATTTCTCGATTTAGTTCAGCATTGCACGTCTAAAGATGAGTGTTGAAAAGTTAAAAGACGGTGTATGAACAAACTGATCAGGGTTTCACACCCAAACGTCTCTGTACTGCTGATATTGACTCTAATCGCTCGTCTCTTTCTAACAATACTGACACTTTTAATGCACATATTATAACCTTTCCATGTCTGTGTTTGATTCTCGCTGCATAAACGGAACTGTGCTCATAAATCAAAGCATCATCCATCACTTCAAATCAAGCACTTCTGCATTCATCTCAACGGGTTTCACTGCTGCATATTGAATAGTTTACATAAAAATTACTATATATCAAGATTTTAGACTCGCAAATCCCTCAAGACCAAAAGATCTGATTTTCTGGCTTTTTGAAGACGCTAATACACAAAAGTCACAGTAATAGATTTATGCAGGTCTTTCACATTCTTTGTCTTAATTCTACTAGTTTTGATACTCCAGTGGTGAAGTATTTTGTAAGTGTTTTAAGGGCAAGAGGGGACATTTAATTGTATTTTGTATTTAGCCGTTGGTGCCTTATTGTGAAACACATGAATAGATTCGATGTACATTTGCTTATTAAAACTGACTGGAATAAAGAATTCAAGAATATAGAAGCTACAGCCTCTCATTATTTATTGAGAGTGAAACTTTCAGAATTTTCTTTAACAACATTTTCTGAGGGGGGAGTAAATGATCAAATGTCTTTTTGAGTGAACTGTTCCTTTAACTGAGTAACTCTGTTCTGTTTACTGCTTAGAATTCCAGTAACAGAAAGTGCATTGGCCACCTTGATTGAGAATGTTCCATTGTTACCGTATAAATGACCCTGGATAACAGATAAACATGCATATTTATAGTTCCAAAGGTCCTGCTCATTATTCATTATTTCCTTTGCTTTGTATAGGCAGGAGGAAGTCGATGTTAGTTAGCTTATGTCATTTAGGATTATTAACTTTCATTGTCACTCACTGGCTGATAATGTTCAGAATAATGTTCATAATGTTTTGCTTCCACCTTCAGGACAAATCTGAGCATTACAACACCTGCTTAAAGGGTTAGTTCAGACAAAATGATTACATTATTTATATAAACAATTATCATCGTTAATATACTCAAAGTTTCATATTCCCAGATAGAAAAAAAAAAATAGCCAGTGTTGTTAGTGTTAACTAAAACTATTAAAAATCATTTTCGGAACTGGAAAAAATATATAAATATTATATGAATTTAAACTTTAGTTGTCAAGGCAACATTATTAATTTTCTGAACTAAAAATAAAACCATACAAATAAATAAAAATTAACAATAAAAACCTAACAATAAAAAAGACAAAAGCTCATCAAAATTACATAAACTAAAGTTAAAATGAAGGGTGGAAAAAGCTAGTTTGCTTGCTGGTTTTAGGGACTCTTCATCTGCTCATGCCGGTGTGTTTTGTTTAAATTTATTTCTTTTTTTTACTTTTTGAGACCCCTCAGTACCCATCGTTTTTCTTGTCTTCCGTATTTGACTCTTTTTCGCAGCTGAATTCCTAAATTCCTGTAGATGCCGCACACTGCACTGGGTTTCTTTTGTTATTCTGTCAGCATATGGTGTGTCTGGCCTCTCTTCTCTCCACCTGGTGAGTGATCTGCTCTCTGATTGGTCAGCTCTGCACCTGATAGGTTTCTGTTGTCTCTAAAGAGACATCAGACATGAGGAACCTGCTCACCACGCAAGACCAGAACTTCTACCGCGAGCTGATCCTAAAGGAGGCCTACACGCGGCTGGCCTGGAAGATGAAGTACAGCAAAGAATATCCGACCACCTTCGCGTCTCGCAGGTCCAGGTCCATCGGGCTTTTTAACCCTCCGTCTGTCGGTAAAGTCACGCTGCCTCCTGTGGTCCAGACGTGGGAGAAGCAGCCGGTGCGCCGGTCACTGAGTGAAGCCCCGCTCATGAGAGCCGCGAGCCCGCAGACTAAAGCGGCTCTGTATCAGGGCTTATCCAACGAAGGCAAAGGACGAGGTTTATACCTGAGGAAACGGGCGAAGAAAGACCCTGAGGAAAAGTTTGATTATCCCATTCTGTCGTCCTGGGAGTATGGATGGAGATTAGGTGAGGATTAATTTTGTAATATTAGAATATATATATAGGATTTGAACAATTTTTGTATTATGGTTTGGGTTTAGTAATGTTTCTTCTGCTCACCAAGGTTGCATTTGTTTGATCAAAAATACAGCAACAATTGTGAAATATTATTGCAATTTAAAATAACATTTTTTGTTGTTGTAATATCTTATAAATTGTAATTTATTTCTGTGATCAAAGCTGAATTTTCAGCATCATTACTCCAGTCTTCAGAAATAATTATAAAATGCTGATTTGCTGCTCAAGAAACATTTCTGATTATTTTTTTGCAGTTTCATATTTTTATGGAAACCTTGATAAATTTTAATTTTCAGGATTGTTTGATGAATATAGTTTGTAAGAAAAGCATTTATTTAAAATAGAAATCTTTTTAACATTATACTGCCACTTTTGAACAATTTAATGCATCCTTTCTGAATAAAAATATTAATTTCTTTCATAAAATAAATCTTACTGACCCCAAACTTTTGAATGGTAGTGTATATAAAAACAAATATTATTAGTATTAGTATAAAATGGTTGCATGTAGTCTAAATGTCAAGCACTAAACAGGCTTTGTTTCTTCAGGTGACTATGAGATTGACTGTAAGACACCAGCCTACGGGAGATCTGGGATTGTAAGAAACACTTTCTATGCCAGGAATGGCATTTTTAATATTCCCACAGTGACTGATCAACTCGGATGAAACACCAGAGCATGTTTTTCTCACCCCATTGAACTTGAACAGATGGTATTCACCTTAAATCTAATACTCTGTGTCATTTACTCGAGTAAATCTTTTATTAAAATGAAATAAATCATATAAGCATGCATGCAAATGTCAATATGAAGCACTTATACAGGTGTTGTGATGTACAGAGTTAATTAATGGAGAAATGTAGATGGGTTACAGTGGCAACAGTCTTGCAAACTAACTCTACTGTCTCACAGCAACCGGTAAACCAACACTACAGACCGCTGGTTCATAATTAACAAGCACTGGAAGCTTGTCATTATCATTCAATCAAACATTTCTGCTCTTCTTTACAAAAACACAGTAAAAAAGTAAAGCACTGAACACTCGCTTTCTGCATCAAAGATTTTGTTAGAACTCGTTCATTTTCTTATAAGCTGTTTCTCATTCTCATCTGTAGGACTAATGAAGCAGGCGAGCAGTAAAAGTGTAAATGGAGAAGGTTGTTATCCTTTCCTCTGCGCTTGATTTACAGTGATGCAGAGCGGGAAATGATCACTCACTGCCAGAGCCTGTAGAACAGACACAGCTGTTAGTGTTTCCTTTACTGACCGGGGCAAGTTGTCACAGCTTACTCATAATGAATATTTTATCAGGTTTATGTATAGTGAACTTTTAAGTCATAAAAACTATAAGTATTCAGCGTTATTAACCCAGGAGAAAAGATACAGTTGATTGAACATACATTAATTATAGTGGTGCATGTTTGACACTGATGTGTGAATAATACCTGTTTGAAATAAAAATAAATACTATTTAAAGACATTATACAACCTATCTGCATTTAACAACTTTAAACGATTTATGAAAATAGAATATAGCAGACATCAACCCAGCTAAAAAGGAACGTTCTCAAAGTTCTGGCAAAGTTATGAGCAAACATTTTCAGTAACATTAATGAAACGTTTGTGCAGAGTTATCTGGTCTTTAATAATGTTAATAGCACAAAACATTATTTATACATCATTCACGTTTTATTTGTAACGTTTTAGTTAAATGTTTGTTTCTTTTTAATATTAGCTACTACTTGTTTCAGAATGTTCCTTGAACAGTTAAAAGTAACAACAATGTTTCCGAAATGATCAAATGGAATGTTCCTTTAACATTCGATAACCGCGAAAAATCCATTTAAAACAACTGGACGTTTGGAATGTTCAGATAACATTAAGAAATAACGTTTGTATTTCTAATCGAAACATATTTTTGTGAGTTGGGAATCTGGATAGAGAACTGCTTCGCTTACGTCTGACGGCCACATTTGTGAGACGTTCTGATAAACGTCGAAGAGTTCATCGATTTCTTTCACAGCCGCTTCTGGAGCCGTGTGAATGGGAATGATGACCAAATCCGTGACTTCTGTTGTGAGACAGACGAACACATGTTTAGCATCATTTCATAAGAGGTTCACCTTTCACACTGTAAATGTCTCACCCGTTTTTGGAGACGAAAACCACACGACGAACGGTTCTCGAGCAAAAGCGTCCTCATCTCCGGTTTGAGCGTCTGGATACTGATAGACGGATTTCACAGACATCTTCTGCCTGATATGATCAGAAATGAATTATTATTTTAACCTGGTTTCTTTTTACTCTTGGTAGATGCATATGGAAGCCCGTTTCCACCACAGAACAAAAAAAAAAAGGTTTTAATAAAGTTTTTCTCTCACAGTTCGAACTTTTTTTCTTGCAATTTTGAGAGGAATAATGCCCACAAGGGCGTAGAATTAGTAGAGACTAGTGTTGCTTTCGTCGACGAAAATTATGACTAAATATCGTCGTCAACGAACCTTTATCACGTGACGAAAACGAGACGAGACGAAAATGCTGGTCATGTGATGATGACTATAATTAAATGTATAATGCAATATCGTTGACGAATAAAAACGAGACTAAATGTGGTTTACAAAATAAAAACTATGCTAAAATGTCTCTTCATTTTCGTTGACCAAAACGAGACGAAACGAAATGTTATTTCGTCTCGTTATTATTATTATTTTGCAGTATTTCTGTTTCCTGTGTCTCGCTTCAGGGGCTGCATCAGGTCACACTGCGCAGACGCAGGCGACGTCACTTCCTCAAGCCCCACTCGCGGCATTATTTAGAGCAGTGTTTCCCAACCGGGGTGCCGTCTGTCGAGAGCAGGGGTGCCGTGTAAAAAATCATTTTTTAATATTTTTAAATTGCTAGAATGTTAAAAAAAGCAGCTATTATATAATATCCATTTCTAATGTCGCCAATAATTAGAGATGCACCGAAATTCCGGCTGCCGAAAATGAGTTCACCGCTCAGGTTTCACTTTCCGCATTGGGTGGGGGAAAAGAAAAAATGAGGAAAAAAAAAACAAGGGGGAAAGGGAAAATGAGGAAAAGATAAAGGGAAAGGGAAAGTACAAAAAAAAGGAAAAAGGGGGAAAATCAATTGAAACAAATTAAATTGAAAGAGTATTTTTTTAAACAGTTTTTCACCGTTTCACTTATTTTAACTAACAAATTACAGAAAAGTCAATATTTCAACCTATTTGACCTCATCACAAAACAACTCCTTATATTCCTTTTTGTAAAATTGAAAGAATAAAACATACAAAACATACTTCCACAAATATGGTTTATTCCAAAAGCTCAAATATTACATGCATACATAATAATAATCAGAGGTAAAAAAAAAAAAAGCTTTATTGTCAAGTATGCCTGCGCATACAAGAAATTTGTTTTAGTGTCACAAGCGTCCAGTGCACAGAGACAACAACAGACAATAAAAATAACATGAGAATAAAAACACACATATGCAAATATAAATAAACAAAAACAGAAGATTTAATTGAAAAGGAAAATAAATTGTATGTACAGTTGTGATATAGATAGAATAGAATGAGATGTAGGGATGTACTAGGATGTGGGGTGGTAACAAATAAAATATAAGGTTATTGCACATTTTTATGGAATGATTGGGGGGGGGACATTTAATTGTTCATAAGGTAGATTGCCTGGGGGAAGAAACTGTTCTTGTGCCTGGCTGTCCTGGTATTAGGTGCTCTGTAGCTCCGACCAGATATCAAAAGTTCAAAAAGGAGATGGCTTGTATGTGAGGGATCCAGAGTGATTTTCTAAGCCCTTTTCCTCACTCTGGATGTGTACAGTTCTTGAAGGGTGGGCATGGGAGCACCAATAATCCTCTCGGCAGTCCAAACTGCTCTCTGTAGTCTTCTGAGGTCAGATTTGGTAGCTGAGTTGAACCAGACAGTTATTGAAGTGCAGAGGATGGATTCAATGATGGCGGAGTAGAACTGTTTCAGCAGCTCCTGTGGCAGGTTGAA
>NW_015549585.1:1011249-1024036 GCF_001515605.1 Sinocyclocheilus anshuiensis
AAAATAAAAGTAGACCCTTTACAGATTCGATTGATGTATTGCTCTTATCTGTAAGATCAAAACTGAAAGTGTAATTTAAGTTCTTTTCGGTCTTATCAGGAGAAGATGCCACAAAACGCATATCCGCATTAGTCGACCCCAAAGGGTTAAAGGACAATCGCACCATTCTCTTATTTCATTGCTGAGGTCACAGGTTAATCACGGTCATTAAAAAAGGTCATAAGGTTAATCCCTAAGGGGGCGGGTCAAAGTCATCAATCAAAAAAATTGACATAAGCTGCATACATAATTACTAATATTAAGAATAGAAATATATACATGAAAATTACACACACACATTTAAATTTAAAGAACTATAATAACAATATTACTAATAATATTTACATAATAATAATAATAATAATAAACTTTAAAATCTGACCTTTATATAATAAAAATTATGTATGTAAATACAAATTTAAATAACTACCTAATAATAATAATATAAACTTGCTTCCACAAATATTTTATTCCAAAAGCTCAAATCTGACATTTTATAATTTTTATAAGACATAAATACAAATTTAAAGAACTATAATAACAATACTACTATTAATAATAATACTTACAATAATACTTGCTGCAATATGAAAGGCCACCTCGATTTATATCACAATCTCGCCCAAACATAGCATCTTATATCCATATAAATGTTAAATAACAGATTTAAGAATACATTTGGGAAAAAATACCCGCACGCAACTTAAGCAGAGGAGTTTGAACCCAAATGCTATGTTATGTGTTTTATTGTTTGTACTTGCCTCCACGTTATCCGAAAACGTAAAGCTGACTAAAAATATGTTCCGTGTTTAAAAAAATATCAAATTCGCCTTAACCTTTATAAACTAGTCATCCGCGCGCTTCCGCTCTATTTATGACTGTAATTATGTGGCTTCGCACGTGACTACGTTTCGACCAATGGCTGTTTTGCCCCGTTCGGACCTGTTAGGAGTTGTTAGGACTTAGACCATTGGATGTTAGGATTGTTAGGACTTGTGTTAGGAATTAGTTCGGAAGTGTTAGGACTTATTTAGAATGTGTTAGGAATTGTAACATAACATGGTACTTTCCTTAAAGTGACAGCAGCCATTAAAATTTAGTCAGAAACACATCCAGTGTGTCTGAAATCGCATACTGTCCGAGTAGGTACTACATTTGAATTTGAATTTACTTCACGACCATTAAAAAAGTATGTTCTATATAGTATGAATATGGGTAGTATGAATGAATGCCTGCGTCCCAATGTGCACACTATCCATGCTATCCATGCTTCGAATTAGTCATTTTCAATACTATTTAGGGCAGATAGGGTGGATAGTATGCACATAGGGACGCAGGGAATGATATTCGGACATACTACATCCATGTTGTTACTGTCACATGACCTACCTGCATCAGTTGCGTCACTTCACTGCCATTCATAAATCCTCTCCCGTGGCCTCATGGGATAGTAAAGTGTCCATCCAATGCACACTTCAGAATCCGGGAGGGAGAAGTAGGTCATCCGGGTACTTTTCACCTACTGTTTTTCGAATACTATGAATTTGGACATACTACTCACCTCACATACTGTTTTTCGCATACTATATAGTAGGGAAGTATGCATTTTCGGACACAGAGATACTGTTTTGTTTTTTTTTAATAAATAAATAAATAAAATAAAGTAATAATAATAAAAACACATACATATAAACAACTAAACAATAGTTAAAATTATCTTCCTTCTTCCTTAGGACAAAATCAAGGACTACAGCGGGGGAACTATACAAGAAAAAAAATGAAATCCTCCATGAAATCTAACAGTATGTCATTCTTTTTGTTGTTAATTTGCATTAGAGACTCTTTCAAAGATTCCATTTCTAATAAAAAAAATTACATTTTGGAATGCATTTTACTTATTTATTTTTTTAATGAATGTAATATTTACCTTGCAAAATGTAAAAGATAACGACATAATCATTTTGCTTTTGTGCCGCTTATGAATGTTGCCTTTATATATGTTCGTGTCAGGTGATACATGTTACATTTCTCATCGCTTGTCATGATGGACCAATCACAGCCGTTGCATTTCTTAGATAAGACCTGCTGGTCGATTAGAATTTTTATATGAGACATAAAACTGTTAAACTAATAATTTATTTATTTATTTAATTATATGTTTAATTCTACAAATCTGTCCAATAGCCAAGTCATTCTAAATGTGAATGCGCTTCAGTGTGAGCCGCCACGCTGCACCTGACAGATGTTCGCTTACAATTCCTGTCGACAGAACATTATTTCTCGCCTCTCTTCCCCTTTAAACCGAGCGAGCTTCCCTGTTCACGGTGAGCGGGCTTCTGGTGTGCAGCTCCGCCGCGGATCAAAGGGTGACATGACTCGGCTTTGATCGGTCTTCTTCACGATACATTCATACATTCTACAGACATTTAAAGGTATGCTAACTAATAACAGATCTATTTAAAGAACATTTGCATAGAATCTTGCGATCAAACGCGTTTCATTATGTATTCAAGCTCAGATCTTTGATCACATGACAGAATGACAGATCTGATGTTACAATGTTACATTAAGTTACCAATTTAACATTATATAATTGCGACAATGTGTCAATGTAACAAGAGATCTGAGTGTCATTAATTCATGCTTGTAGTAAAAATGAAAGTGTATCACGTGTTCTAAATATTGAATATTGTTTTACATATGTCCTTTCTTTCTGTTTTAATGCTCTAAATGTATATATACATTGATTAATTCATTCTAGAGAAATATTAAGATCTATGAATGAGGGCAAATAACTCAGCACAAATAATCTAGATTATGTATTTATTAAAATTTAATGTTATGTAATATATTATTTAAAATTATAATTATATTACATTTATATCCTATGTTTTATATATATATATATATATATATATATATATATATATATCCATCTCTACCTATTTGAATGAGCATTAACTACCAAAAATATATACTTTTATTTGCTGGTCCCAGCTGTATATACATGCACAAACACATTTCTGTTTTTCTTGCTTAAAAATATCTTGCAGACATGGTTAGATGATATAATCTGTTCTACTATATTAAAGGCTTTCTGACAAGAGGTCGTGTCAAAAATGCAGACTTATGTGACTTTTCACTGCTGTGTTGTTTAACAGGATGGATTTGGACGTGGTGAACATGTTCATCATTGCCGGAGGGACGCTGGCGATCCCCATCCTGGCTTTTGTAGCCTCCTTCCTGCTCTGGCCTGCAGCTCTCATTAAAGTTTATTACTGGTAAGTGCTCTCTAGATGCTTAAATTGAATTTCACTTGAATTTCACAATAAATCTTTTTTACTAAGAGTTCATTAGTCCAAGGAAAAACATGTGCAGGTGACCTGCATTGCTCAGTACAGACACTCTGGGGAGTAATTTCAGCATTTCAACACTTGATGCTGCTGTTAAACAAGAATCACAAAAAAAAATCACACTCTGTTTATTTTAAAAGCCTTATCATTGCAATCAGTGACAGTTACACAGATCACAGGGACCAAACCATAAGATAAAGATAAAATATGTCTTTTTTTGTGCCATTAGCGACACCATACACATCAGATATGTGGAAAAAACACCACTATAATGAAACTGTTGTTTCCAGGGTCTTACTATGCGGTTGCTATGGTGTTATTTTCTCATTTAGTATTTATGTCTAATTTAATACAAATGAGTGTTATTTTAGTACCATTGAAAGACTGGTGGTTTTTATTAATATTTTTAAATTATTTTTTATTTTTATATTTTCTGTTTTTATTTTAATTTTAGTTAAAGTGTTAGTAATTTAGTTTTGTGTTTTTGCCATTTTTATTAGTTTTTTTTTTTTTTAAGTATGTCGATAGTTTTTTATTTCTATTTCAGTTTTAGTTATTTTAGTACATCAAGTTAAATGTTGAGAACTGTTGCTTTGGCATCTGTTTATTTTTATTTCAAATAACATTTTTTATGGTTTTAGTTTATTAAACTATAATAATCCTTATTAAAAATTAAATATTTAATATTTTGAATTAGTTTTTATTTTTATGTTTTCCATTTTAATTTTAGTTAAAACTTTTTTATAAATATATCTGTATAGTTTTTATTCATTTTTACTTCAGTTTTAAGTTATTTAGTACATCAAATTAAACTAAACGTTATTGCCTTGGCAACTACATAAAAAAAAATACGTTTAAGGTTTTTATATTTTATTTTATTTCAGTTAACATTTTTCTGAAATGAAATAAAATTTATAAAATCTAAATAATCTTAAATCAAGCACATGTATTTACTTGAGAACCCAAACAGCTTTAGATATGAACTTGATATCAGCTAAAAATTCTCAAAATTAAGTGGGTTTATTCTTAAAAAAAGGAGAAAAAAAAAATCTGTCCATGGGGTAAAAAAAATAAACTTATTTTCCCTTTGAATTAAGTTTATTTTTATTATCGCATGGACAGATTTTTTTTTTCAATTTTTCTTGTTTTAAACAAACTCACTTAATTTTGATACATTTTTCAGAAAACTTAACATCTTAAAAGTAATTTTGCTTCTCAAGTAAATCTATCTTGATTTAAGTTTAGACATTTGTACTGGAAAAGACAAAAACAAAATAGAATTAAAAAAAAATCAAAGTAAGAAAATAATTTTTTGCAGTGTGTGGTTTCTTGCTAATCTCTCAGGCCTCATGACTGCTTTTTCAGGTTTGGATTATTTAACACGTCTCTTATCTGATGACGGGCGGGTTGTTTAACCGGCCTCTTTTTTACTTCATGCCACTAAACTGGGTGAAGGGTTAGTCAATGCAAAGAGCTCACAATCCATGTCACAATACATATTTACAGCATGCCATTAATTCATATAGCTTTAGTTTTTTAATAATGCATTCAGTAAGCTAAATGTGTGTGTGTGTGTGTGCATTAGTCTGGTACATGCAGTGCTGCATTAGGTGCTGATGTCAGTGGAATCTTATGCAAGCTGCCCAGTAGACTTTGGTTCTCGTAATATCTGGGAGGCAAACTTTGCTCTACATGACACAGTCATCAGAACCGCTGTTTGCCTCTGGGCCAGAAAGACTGATTGATTCCTTCAATGTCACTTCTGGATTGTTTATGAACTCGTGCAAGCGTTTTATGACGGTGTTTGCCACGTCAAGCATCACTATTACTATTTCTAAAATATATGTTTAGTGCATTTCTGCTCCAGACATTAATTATAAGGCGTAGCATAAAGGACTAGTTCACCAAAAATGAAAATTTACTGAAAATGTGCTCACCCTCAGGCCATCCCAGATGTAGATGAGTTTGTTTCTTCATCAGATTTGGAGAAATGTAGCATTACATCACTTGCTCAGCAATGGATGCTCTGCAGTGAATGGGTGCCGTCAGAATGAGAGTCCAAGCAGCTGATAAAAACATCACAATAATCCACAAGTAATCCATACCACTCCAGTCCATCAGTTAATGTCTTGTGAAGCCAAAAGCTGCATGTTTGTCAGAAATAAGTCCAAAGTTTAGTGCGCTTTTAACTTCAAATCGTCCACAATCCATAATAACGCTTCCTCCAGTGAAAAAGTCCATCTCTTGTTGTGTCTCACATCAAAATCCAGCCACATATTTGTTTAGGAGTGTTTTGGACTGTTCTGACATGTAAATGGTGCATGATCTTGTGCAGATTTCTCTCCTGATTCAGATTAGATGACTGTTTCATTGGAGAAAGCAATATTATGGATAATGAACTCATATTTTAGCTGGAAGCAACGGTTTAAACGTCTTATTTAAAAGTTAAAACGTCTTAATGATAGATTTGTTTCTTACAAACATGCAGATTTCACTTCACAAGACATTAACTGATGGACTGGAGTGGTGTGGATTATTGTGATGTTTTTATGAGCTGTTTGGACTCTCATTCTGACGGCACCCATTCACTGCAGAGCATCCACTGGTGAGCAAGTGATGTAATGCGCAATTTCTATGTGATATGTTTCAATGATGAACAAGTAAACTCATCTACATCTTGGACAACTCTCATGCTAACAGCAAAGCATCAGCATTGTTTTACAGAGACCTTTTTTTTAATTTGTAACTCTTTTTGGTGATTTGTTCTACAGGTATTGGCGCAGAAGGCTGGGAATGCAGGTGGATTATGCTGAATATGAAGGATATCGCTTCTGTTACTCTCACAGAGGGACTCCAGGCACCCGTCCGTCCGTCCTCTTGTTACACGGCTTCTCTGCACACAAAGACATGTGGCTTGGTGTGGTCAAGGCAAGAAACCACAGTGGAACAGTTGCTCAACAGTTCAATTCACTATTTAACCAACAAGGATTATTTTTGGTGTTTTTAAAGGTCAAATATATAAAATGCTCAAAAATAATTCAGCATTACTTAAAATAACCAACAAATCACATGGCCTAAAGAGCACGTACTGTATGTGACATGATTTCGAAAGCATAAAATACAAGCATAGTTACATAAATCCTATTGATTGACACTGATACTCAAGAACACATGCTCTTAATATATGAATCAGATCATGAAGTAAAATAATAGTTTGACTGACTGTGCATATTTTTTTTTAATCTTTTGTAGTTTCTTCCTAAAAATATGCACCTGGTGTGTGTTGACATGCCGGGACATGAGGGTACGACCCGCAGCAGTGCTGTGGATTACTCCATCGAGGGCCAAGTCAAACGGATACATCAGGTGGGTATTTTCTGGGGGGGGGAATTATATATATATACTGTATATAATACTTAATATTTAATCATTTTTAATTGCATTTAATATTCAAATTATAATTACATGTATTACATTTTTATTTTACTAAATAATTTACATTTAATTCATTAATTAATGTAACTAATTAATTTAGAAGTATCAACAGTAATAATATTAATTTAAATTAATTTTAAAATATTTATTTTTAATTCATACAAAGAAGATCAAGAAAAGCTCAGTTTCTTAAAATCTGACACTTCAGTTCATGTACATCAACTTCATGAATTCACAGCCACTGACCCAGTTTTTCTGTTTGGCTAAACCTTTACACGGTATGTAGACTAATACGTTTCTCTTGATGACACAGTGGATTTATTAGGCTTACATCTTGAGATCTCTCTGAAGCATCTTGAGATCAGTGAAAAGCCCTTGTGTCTTCATTTTCTGTATTCTCGGCCCAGAGCTAATCAGCTTTCTTTCAACAACACAGGCTTGTGCCTAAAATAGATGCCCTTCTTCAAACCCGGGGCACTTTACTCGGTTTCCCAGCCTGAAATACGGCCCTTGTGTGTCAGGTTGATTTTGGCTCAATTAAGGCTGTCTGTTATTTAAAGCAACTTCTGCTAATTGCTGATTTGCTCAGCTGAAGTGATTATGCTGAAAGAGACATTTTCAAGAGAAAGAGAGTGCGCGTTTTGTTTTGAGGTTAAGAATGAACCTTCTTGTTTTGATGGATGCGGATTAAAAATAACTCACTTTTATCCTGCATCCTATTCACAGGTCATTGTTTGTCCTCACTGAAAGCAAAACGCTGTTTGATGCAGTCGAATTACAACCAACCGGACAAAAACTGTTAGTGATTAAATCACCTGAAATTGCTGTTTTTCTGTTTTCTTGCTGATGTTTCCTTTTTAAAACAAACTTTTAAGATGTTCATTAATACCCAGCTAACAGGCAAGGTTCTCAGAATTTCTCAAAGTTATGAACAAACGGTTTTCCAGTTACGTTAATAGAATGTTCGTTCAATCTTTACAGTATCTGATCTTTAATCATTCTCAAAACGTCGGCACAAAAACATTATTTATACATCATTCATGGAATGTTTTTTTCTGAAATGTTTCAGTTGGATGTTCGTCTAATGTGTTTTAAATGTTACCATTTGTTTTAGAATGTTCAGAGAACATTCAAAAGTAACATTTCCATGATGTTTCAAAAATGATCAAATGGAATGTTCCCTTAACGTTCGTATAACCAACTTTTCAAAACATTTCAGAACATGAGAAGTAACGTCTTTGTAACATTATCAAAACATTCTCAGAACATATTTTTGTTAGCTGGGTAGCTGATCAGATTTTCTCCTGTTTTTCTCTTCGTTTAGTTTGTGAAGAGTATCGGTTTGAACAGAAAGCCCTTCCAACTGATCGGCACGTCCATGGGAGGAAACGTGGCTGGAGTTTATGCCTCCCGTCACCCGTCTGATCTGTGCGGCGTCACGCTCATCTGTCCAGCAGGTCTGTTCTTCTTGTGTTTCTGACCGTCTCATGCCTCTTCAGCAGTGCAATCATCCTGTAATAGTTCATCAGCAACACTTCAACATTTGGAGTAAATGACCCATTCCCTAGAAATGTCTGGAATCAGTGTATTTCAGAAGGTTACTTCTGAAACTGGGTTATTATAGTTAAGGAAAGCTAAAACAAATCAAAAATATTACTTTAATTAAAATAAACACTAACTGAAATAAAATGTAAAAAATACATACGAAAAAACTTAAACCTATTTTATTTTAGCTACTTGCCAAAGCAACGTTTCACATTTTCATTTAGTTTAACTCGATTAAAAAAACGTAAAATAAAAACTGAATGAATAAAATAAAAAAAATGAATAAAATCTATATAAATATAAATGAAAACAATAACTAATGTCAAAAACACACAACAAAATTACTAAAACTTTAAATTTAAAACGAAAATGGAAAATATGAAAATATGTTTTAATTAGAATAGTATCACAGTGATACTAAAATAACACTGTTCTTATTTTCCAACCTCATGCCTGCATTAATATCCCATGACATGTACTTTGTACCAAGGAAAAAATGTTGATGAGGCCAGTGTAAGTGAAAACAATAAAATACTGATAAAGAATGTAAGAGGTTACTTGATTGTGACTTTCTTGATTAAATAAGATGTCAGGTAGATAAAAGCATTATTTTCAAAAGTCACAGAATAGATCATGAGCAACAAAAACAAATTCTGCATTTCCCCCTCAAAATACATAAACCATTTTAAAACAAAATTGATATAGTTTGCATGACATTACAAAACTATATATGACCCTGGACCACAAAACCAGTCTTAAAGTCACAATATGTAATTTTCGCCGCTAGAGGGCACGTATTCAAAATAAACAAAGAGGCAAAGGCGTAGTTTGATGACGCCGTGACTGAGTGAGGAATCATGGGATTTGTCGTCTTCATCCCCACAGCCGATGCAATCCGACGGTAAATCTCAATTTCAAGAAATTGACCCTTATGACTGGTTTTGTGGTGCACGGTCACATATGACATTGATATATCCCTGAATTGTGCTTTAATGGAAATTATTCTATTCATTGCATTAAATGTGCATATTAGCTAAAATGTGTAAAAATAAACAATGTAATTTAAATTTGATTTAGCATTAATTTAAATCTATAAAATAATCTGGGATTTTTTATAGCTGTTAATTAAATCAGTAGTAAGCAGTGTTATTTTAGTACAATAGATGTACTATTATAATTGTAATATTCTGAAGTAATATAATATGAATTTTTAATATTGAATTGAATTTTTAATACTGGTGTTTTTCCCTCAACATTTAAACAGGCTCGTATAACCCCGCTTCTTAAGAAACCCACTCTTAACCCAACTCTTTTAGAGAACTACAGACCGGTTTCCCTTCTTCCTTTCATTGCAAAAACACTTGAACGAGTTGTTCAACCAAGTCTCAGCCTTTCTCACACAGAACAACCTCCTGGACAGCAACCAATCTGGCTTCAGAAGTGGACATTCGACCGAGACTGCCTTGCTTTCAGTTGTCGAAGCCTTAAGACTGGCAAGAGCGGCTTCCAGATCTTCTATACTTATTTTGCTGGATGTGTCTGCTGCTTTTGATACGGTGAACCACCAGATTCATTAACTGTTCCCTCCTGGTGGAATGACCTGCCGTGCAGCTGAGTCCTTACCCATCTTCAAGAAACGACTAAAAACACATCTGTTCCACCTTTATTTGACCCTCTAACTCTAGCACTTTCTATTCTATTTTAATTCTACTTTATCTATATTTATCTTCTTTTTTTTAAATAAAAAAACAAACCAAAAAAAACAAACGAACACTAGCTTTCTGTTTTTTCTATTCTATCTACTTGTTTTTCTTTGTGTGTGTGTGTGTGTGTGTGTGTGTAATGTGTGTCTGTGTGTGTGAATATGTATATGTGTGTGTATATATATACACCTTGCTACGTGTACTGTGTTAGGCTAACCGAGACTTATCATTTTGCACTTATATATTGTTGCTCTTTTGTTAGTTTTGACTGCTTTTATTGTCCTCATTTGTAAGTCGCTTTGGATAAAAGCGTCTGCTAAATGACTAAATGTAAATGTAAATATATATAAATGTGAACTTTGTGTGTGTGTGTGTGTGTGTGTGTGTGTGTGTGTGTGTGTGTGTGTGTGTGTGTGTGTGCATATATGTGTGTGTATAATATATATATATACACCTAGCTACGTGTACTGTGTTAGGCTAACCGAGACTTGTCATTTGCACTTATATATTGTTGCTCTTTTGTTAGTTTTGACTGCTTTTATTGTCCTCATTTGTAAGTCGCTTTGGATAAAAGCGTCTGCTAAATGACTAAATGTAAATGTAAATGTAATAATTTAGTAGTAATATTTTGAACTTGTTTTTATTTTTATATCTTTCATTTTAATTTTAAAGTTTTAGTAATTTTTTGTGTTTTTGTAATTTTAATTAGTTTTCATTAATGTTAGTTTCAGTTTTAGTTATTTTAGTACATCAAGTTAAACTGAATGAAAATGAGAAGTGTTGCCTTGGCAACTAGATGAAATAAAAATCTTATTTTATTAATTTTAAAGTTTATTTTATTTCAAGTTTTAGTTTCTAATTAACTATAATAACCCTGGTAGTAATTCATGTTGTCAAGATTTAAGGGCCTGTATTGTTTTACTGTTACAGCAAATAAAATAAACATCATCTAAAAAAAACAAAACAATTATCAGTACAAAACATCTCCCAGGATAAATACATGCTTCTGTTGTGTAAATAAACACCAATATCTTATTCCCTAAATCAAACTCAAAGATTTCTCGGTCTGGCAGGTCTCCAGTATCCCACTGAAAGTAAGTTTGTTCAGCGTTTGAGGGAACTGGAGAAAGCTCAGGACAGTGACGGGATCCCGCTGATACCCTCCACACCAGAAGAGATGGAGGAGATGCTCAAACTGTGTTCCTATGTGCGCTTTAAGATCCCTAAACAGGTGGGTTTATGTAGTTTGATGCTTCTTATGGGAGTTTGAATCAGTTGTTAATGACTGTTTTGTTCTTCCTCTGGTTTCCTAGATTCTTCAAGGACTGGTTGACGTTCGTATTCCTAACAATGACTTCTACCGCGAGTGTGAGTGTCTCTGGTGTTTTTCCTACCTTGGTGTCTTTAGAAATAGCAGATCTATGTTCAGTTTGATCAATATCTTTTGCAGGTTTCATGGAGCTTGTCGGAGAGAAATCCAGACACTCTTTACATGAGAACATGCATCTCATTTCAACTCCTCTACAAGTTATTTGGGGGAAAAACGACCAGGTACAGATACACTTTATTAGAATTGTAGATCTGATCTCACAGTTGCAAGTTATTAATTGTGAGATTATCATAATACTGAGAAAGTAAGTCAGATTGTGAGTTTATATCTCAGAATTCTGACTTTTTTGGACTTTTGTTCTTAGAATTGCGAGTTTGTCTAATAATTGCAAGATATTAATTCTCAGAATTCTGAGAAAAAAGTCAGATTGTGAGATTGTATATCACAATTCATACTTTTGTTCTCAGATTGTGAGTTTATATCATCGATTTCAGATTTTGTTCTGACTTTTTCAGCATATTCTCAGAGTTATTAATTGTGAGATGTGAAAAAAAAGTCTGATTGTTAGTTTATATCTCACATTTCATTTTTTTCTCAAAATTGCGAGTTTATATCTCGCAGTTGCAAGTTATTAATTGTGAGAATCTCAGAATTCTGAGAAAAAAAGTCAGTATGAATTGTGAGATATAAACTCGCAATCTATTTTTATTTCGGAATTTTCACATTTTCTGACTTTCTTTCTCAAAATTGCAATTTAATTTCGCAAGTGCAAGTTATTAATTGAGAGGTTCTCAGAATTCTGAGGAAAAAAGCCAGATTGCGAATTTCTAGCTCACAATTCATATTTTTTTTCTCAAAAAAAGTTTATATCTTGGAATTCTGCCCTTTCCTGACTTTTTCTTTACTTTTTTTTTCAGCATTTTCTCAAGAGTTATTAATTGCGAGAAAAAAGTCTGTTATAAATCATTCTTACCACTTGTCTTCTTTGCAAGAATGTAATCACACACTACCGGTCAAAAGTTTGGGATCAGAATGATTTTTAATGTTTTTTACAGGAGTTTCTTCTGCTCATCAAGGTTGCATTTATTTGATCAAATATACAGGAAAAAAAATGTTATATTGTGAAATATTATTATGATGTAAGATAACGTTTTTCTATTTTAATATACATTAAAATGTCATTTATTGCTGTGATCAAAGTTGAATTTTCGGTATCATTACTCCAGTCTTCAGTGTCACATGATCCTTCAGAAATCATTCTAATATGCTGATTTATTATCAGTGCTGGAAACTGTTGTGCTGCTTCATATTTTTTTGGAACCTGTGATACTTTTTTTCAGGATTCTTTGATGAATAAAAAGTTAAAAAGAAGAGCATTTATT
>NW_015549585.1:1024799-1032370 GCF_001515605.1 Sinocyclocheilus anshuiensis
TTGATAATTCTAATAATAAATCAGCATATTAGAATGATTTCTGAAGGATCATGTGACACTTTATACTGGAGTAATGACTGATGGAAATTCAGCTTTGCATCACAGAAATAAATGATATTTTAAAGGATATTAAAATAGAAACCGTTATTTGATATTGTAATAACATTTAGCAAGATTACGTTTTTTTTCTGTATTTTTGATCAAATAAATGCAGCCTTGATGAGCAGAAGAGACTTCTTTAAAAAACATTACAAGTTTTAAACTTTTGACCGGCAGTGTATGTAGAATTCAGCCATTGAAAAATGCATGTACATTTGAAACTTGACACCATTAAAGAGCAGATTCTGTGTATTGTATCCTTCAGGTGTTAGACGTGTCTGGAGCTTCAGTTCTGGCCAAAGCCATCCCAGGATCTCAGGTTCATCTGCTAGACAACTGTGGTCATTCAGTAGTGATGGAGCGGCCGAGGAAATCCGCCCAGCTCATCATGGACTTTATCATCGCACAACAGAACGCAGCGATCAACAGCAACAAGAAACTGTCCTAAAACTGGACTTCATATATCTTTAATATGTGGCTTCATGGTTGGTTGAAGGTTAAGGATCTCGGCTGCAAACCTAAAAGTTGCTGGGTTGATCTCGAGAGAAGGTGAAGCAGAGATCTGAAAGATACAGATTGATTACTCTTTGTTGTAAGTCAATGCAGTTTGTGCACAGAAAGATGCTTTGAATCAAAGACTCTTAAAAAGCAACAATATATGATTTTACTGTGGAAGCCTGTTTCCGCCTCTGAGTAAAAAATAAAAAAGGGAATTGTGACTTTTTATCTCACAATGCTGACTTTTTTTCCCTCACAATTGCGGGTTTATATTTGGCAATTCTGACTTTTTTCTTGCAATTCTGTTTATATCTCTTAATTCTGACATCTTTTCTCAGAAATGTGAGATATATACTCACAATTGTGCATTATAAAGTCCAATTCTGAGGAAAAAAAGACAATTTTCTTATATTTGCAAGTTTATATCTTGCAATTCTGACTTGATTTCTCAGAATTATGAATTTAAATCTCACAATTCTGACATTATTTCTCAGAGTTGTGAGTTTATATAATGCAATTATGAGGAAAAAAAGTTAGAATTGTGAGATAAAAAGTCGCAATTACCTTTTTTATTTTTTATTCCGTGGCGGAATCTGGCTTCCATATTTTACAGCCTGTAAATAATCAGTAGAAGTTATTTTTGTAGTGAACGCTCAGGGATGCACACTAACCACTGAGTTGAAAAGCACTTCAGAAGCTATGCAGATACAGATCAGTGTCCTGCAGACAGTATTGGTTCCAGTTCAACATAGAATAGATCAAAAACAGTCATTTACTATTAATATATTTCTAATTTTCCTCTAATACCATTCCATGTTTGAAGAGACCTACCTAAACAGCTTTTCTGGGCATCACAGGCACTTTCCTGAACTAATCGAATGCCCAGAAATGAGACACAGCCTATACGCTTATCTCTTTTGTTGTTCTTTACCTTGCCATTTTGAAATGAAATGCTGTAATGAAACACAGTATTTTAGGTCAGTGTAACAGGATATTCTGGTGAAGCAGCTGTTCTATGAGTTCTGTGGTTGTACCTGTTCTCAGGCTTGTTACACACACACACACACAGACAGAGAGACAGACTGAGACAGACAGACAGACAGCTGGTTCATGGCACAATGTGGACCCTGATCACACACCCCAGCGCTCCTAGATCTGGTGGAGCCACAGAGACACATGGCTTCCCACACTTCTGTATTCATCACATTAAATCACTCACACAATAGAAGTGTGTCGGTTCCCACAGGACTAATGTGGTTCCAAACACTGAATCACCTTTGCTGTGTGTCACACAGAAGCTTTAATGATGATAAGCTGTAATAATTTTTTTTCTGAAGTTAAAAATATACTATATACTCTGCAAGTTTTGAAATTATAATTGAAGTCTGGGATTGAAGGGTGGTTAAATCCATTATGGTTAGGCTAAATGATTTATTAAATTGATGCACATTTAGTTTGATTTAAAATAATTTAATAACTGCACAGACGTGCTTCAAGTGATTTCAGTGAAATGCATCAGGGAAGGCATTCATAAATGCAACCTTTGGGGTTTTAATTGTAGGCCTATTTGTCCATCTGATTATCATGTGAATAGACACACTTCTATTGTTGTGTGTGTGGGAAACTCTGGAGAACAGAGCTCATTAGCATCCCAAACCCCAACACAAGCTCAAGATTTGACAAACACAGGGAGTCGACATACTTCTGGATATTTACATACATGTGTGAGCTTCATCCTCCAAACAGCTTATAAAAACATCACAATAATCCACACCACTCCAGTCCATCAATTAACGTCTTATGAACCCAAAAGCTGCGTGTTTGTAAGAAACAAATCCATCATTAAGATGTTTTTAACTTCAAACTGTTGCTTCCGACTATAATAAGCCGAGTCCATAATCCTTAATAACGCTTCCTCCAGTTAAAAAGTTGCCTGGTCTGAATCAGGAGAGAAATCTGCACAGTTCAAACACAGTCTGAAAAACAGTCCGAAACAGCTCTAAACAAATATGTGGGTGGCTTTTGATGTGAGAGACAACAGGAGATTTTTCACTGAAGGAAGTGTTATTATGGATTGTAGACTTGCAATGCTTTTAAGTTCAAATGTCTTAATGATGGGTTTGTTTCTTATAAACACGCAGCTTTTCACTCCACAGATGTTAACTGATGGACTGGAGTGGTGTGGATTATTGTGATGTTTTTATCAGCTGTTTGGACTCTCATTCTGACGGCACCCATTCACTGCAGAGCATCCATTGGTGAGCAAGTGATGCAATGCTACATTTCTCTAAATCTGTTCCAATGAACAAAAAATAATAATAATCTTGGATGTCCTGAGGGTGAGTACATTTTCATAATTTTTGGGTGAACTATTTCATTAAGCCTAAACTTAAAATTGTAGATTTACTTTTTTGCCTTTGCATTTCATGTCTTTCAATTTCTGTCCCTATAGTGTGTAATGATTGAATTTCAATGTAAACCTTTGCTGAAATGTATAATTCTTTACATTTTTCATTGCTTTAAGACAGATTTCCAGAGCATATGTCCTGTGCATTTATTTACAATAGCTGTAACTGCATAATTCTTGAGTTGACCATCTTGTGGGAACTTGAAATGTCCTGCGTCCCCACATTCATAAAGATGAATATGAGTGACCTTACTGGCAGATGGCAGTGAGGAGAACATCCCACCGATTCACTCATCAACACACAATTGTTCAAACATCTCAGGCTTCTGATTGGCTGAGAGGAGAGCGATGCGAGTATAAATGGAAGCTGAAGATGACAGATCCATGAGACAGACACCAGCTCCTGTGAGGAACCTTTCACACTGAAGACCCTTCGGTCAAAACTGAGCTTCTGCTTCAACACTCGGACCAACAGGAATCAGCATCAGTCATGGTGACCTACATGGACATGTCTTTCCAGAGCAGCATCAAGACTCAACATGTTCAACACGCAAGGTAGAAGAACTTCAGAAACTGGCAGATGCATACAAAGCTCCAAACTAAAGCATTATCTTCTAGTATTTCATTCATTTTTTATATTTTAAATGCACATGAACTGACGTGATTGTGTTGTTGTTTTCAGATGCGTTCTTACGTGTTTGGAGAGAAAGTGTGGCAACAGTTTGGAGAAGCTCAGGTGTGCTCTTGGAGAGTATCTTCAGAACGGCATCCACACCTCAGATCTTCTGGAGAGGGCCGTGTCTTTCATCACCCTCAAAAGAGTTTTACTTTCCCATGACGGCTACTCCAAATACTCCCGTGACATCCTGCGTCTTTTTCCGGATCACACAGAGGATGTAGCAGCGTTATGCTCTGAAGAATGAACATCACATGAGCATCAAGAACAAAAACGCATACAAAAGACTCTTATGAGAAAGACTGAACATAAGAAGACTTAATCTTCTTGAAAATCTCTCACTCTCATGCCTTTAACTTTGTATATGTAACTTTATGCCTTGATGTTTACATTTGAATTTCTTTCTTTCTCGAAAGAAGAATATTTTTACATTTTTATTTTCACAAATGCTCAGTTTTTATGCATTATATGCATTATTCTTGGCAGTTACACTGCGATATATTTTAACAATTGTGTTTGTAAGTGAATTATACTTTATGCTGTTTTTTGTTTAGCATGAAAAGATTTAAACCAAAACTCCTTTAATGGGAGTAAAAATGTTATTCTATTGTGATGCACCAATGACCTCAAGCCATATAATGGCTTGAAAAGATAGAAAATAAAAGTATGCTTTTACTGCAATTTCCATTCATTGTCTTATTTGATGTGTATTATGAACGTTTTTCCTGCTCTATAACCAGTCAGATTGCTAAATACAAAATATACTATATGTGTTCAATTTGTTTAGCATCTTTAAAGGATGAGACCGAATGTAATCCTAATAAAAAGTACTCAACAACACATTTCTATACAGTCTTGAAATGATTTTTTGCTTTGTAAAAACTTTAAACAGAAATTTCGACTTAAATACACTCACATTTTAAATAAACACTGCAAAAATATCACTCAAGAACTATACCATAAATTTGGTTTCTTATGCTTAAATAGATTTCAAAATAACTTTAAAGTAAATCAAGTAAATGCACTTCACCAGCTAATTACTCACTCGTCAACACTGAAGCTACAGAGCTTTCTCTCTCTTCTGGTGCTGTTTGCAATGTGCATCCCACTAATGGGCTAATTAATTAGTGATACAAGTTAATGAGAGCCTTAAAAACCTTCAGTTTATAGAGTGAAATGTTGGGTGTGAGTGTTGAAGAAATGATTGTGATTGAATGTGTGTCATGAGAGTGTGTATTTTTGAATTGGATTTTGTGGGAAAAACATGGAAAACAAAGTGAGATGGGGATTTAAGATATAATGACATTAATAATCACAGATGTCAGACGTTCAGTTGATTGTTTTATTTCGCAGCAGAAATACATTCACTGAACTGCTTTAGTCTTTTAAAACTTCAATAACCTTCAAAGAAGGACACAAATGATCAATTAAAATGACAAATTCCAACATGACAGAAATTAGTTGTGAGAATATAAACCTTCACAGAAGTATACAGTACAGGAAAAGATTCACAGAACGTTGAGAACCAACAAACGTTTACAAACCCTTAAAACAAGGTGAATCTGAATGTGATCTATTATAGTCCAAAGAGAAAAGATCAAATATGAATCATAGAGTATGAATTATTATCATCTCAGATTAAATCAAATATGGGTCTATTTTGAGCCACTTTATATAAACAGCACAGAATTAATAATGGAGCAAGATGCTTGCCATCACATTTATATCAAGAAATTAGAACATTTCACATAACATGCTGTGTAAATTCTCTCTCTTTATCAGCTTTTAGAACAAAGCTTCAGTATCAGAGTAGTTCTCAGATTATAAATGGCCTTTGAAATAATAAAGAAAATGTGTGCTTTACATCACACGAAGAATATAAAAGTCAAAGTTGTCTAATACAGACGTTAGTAAATGTTCCCATCTGGAACTCTTGACATGAAATCTTCATAGAAGATCGAATCATCAGAGCACTTAACAGTGCAAATATCTCTTCCAAACTGGAACTCATGAATCACTTTTTCTCAAAAAGAGAAACTAAAAGCGTAATAGTCCACTGAGTCTAGTGTAGACGTTTAGTCTGTCTTTAAGGCTCTACCAAGGCCTCCAGATGGCGCTCTTGTTGACATTCATGTCTTTGCTGAAGGTCTTCTGGTCTGGCAGGACACTTTCCCTCCTGTTCTGCTCACATGATGTCTGCAGCTTCTGGAAGTGCTTCATCTTCTCTGGCTCTGTGTCTTCATCTCATCTTTGGACAGGAAGTGCACAATCTCACCGACACACCTGGAGAAGCCTTGATTGACAGCATGTGAACTGGTGTTGTGGCATTACAGGAAGTTGAGCGTCATCTCCAGGATATCTGCTTCCTCCAGCTTGGAATCAGGCTGCTGCTTGAGGAACTCTGGAGCCAGAAGACACTTGAGCTGCTCGATGCTGCTGTTGATACGATCTCAGCTTGATTTCTCATCTGCAAATGAAGACAGAAAAGCATCAGGAAAGTGGTCTTCGAATAAACCAGTGATTGAGAAGAGCCGTGAAAGCTGCTGCAGTAATGCTGCTGTAAGTAGGATGTGAATGTACTATATATTTATTTTTTATTTATTTATTTATTTTTTGCACAGAAGAACTAAATCATTTTGAATTCCATGGGAAATGCTTGTGCATCAAAACTACTTGGGGTTTAAATCCCTGGGGTTTTAATAGCATTTGTCCATCTCATTATCATGTGAACAGACACACTTCTATTGTTGTGTGTGTGGGAATCTCTGGAGAACAGAGCTCATTAGCATCCTAAACCCCAACACAAGCTCAAATGAACTGGAATTGTGGCGTTACAGGAAGTTGAGCGTCATCTCCAGGATATCTGCTTCCTCCAGCTTGGAATCAGGCTGCTGCTTGAGGAACTCTGGAGCCAGAAGACACTTGAGCTGCTCGATGCTGCTGTTGATACGATCTCAGCTTGATTTCTCATCTGCAAATGAAGACAGAAAAGCATCAGGAAAGTGGTCTTCGAATAAACCAGTGATTGAGAAGAGCCATGAAAGCTGCTGCAGTAATGCTGCTGTAAGTAGGATGTGAAAAATGTAGTGCTTACTTCAAAATTGTAGTTTTTTTTCTTGCAAAATCACTTCCATTTAATATTATCTATGAAAAGTTACGAAAAATATTCATTAATAGAATATTATGCTATAAAAGTATTGCAGTATTGCATCAAAACAGTTTCCAAAATTGAAGAGGATTTTTTGTTTCATTTAAGTTCTCCTGTATTGCCAATATTTTACCATGTTGTGCAATGGTTAAATTTATGTGAATAGAAATGAAAGTTGTTGTTTTTTTGCATTTATCAGTCAGTCTGGATGTTTCCCTCCAGATGGTTGGTGACGTCAGGTTGATCACTGAGTCTTCAGCTTCACTAAAGCTCCATTCAGGACTCTGATGCTTTTGTGCTCCATTGATGTGAACACAGAGAGTCAGTGTGGGAACCTCACATAGGGATGTGGGCCAACACATGCTCAATGAAACATACAGCTGCTTTCTAACAGTTCTTTAAACTGGCTGCTGTCACACACTCCTGGATCTGGTGGAGCCACAGAGACACACAGATTCACACACATTTATATTCATCACATTAAATCACTCACACAATAGAAGTGTGTCGGTTCTCACAGGACTAACTGGACTCCCAAAGGCTCAATCATCTGTGCTGTGTGACGCACATGACCATTTTTAAGTGTTTTAGCTGAACTGGAGAAAAGAAAAAAAGTAAGGTTGCATAAGATTCTATAACACTATACACACACACACACACACACACACATATATATATAGCAACTGACATGGATTAAAAGTGTTGATAAACTTAAAAGTATATATATATTTATATGTACTATA
>NW_015549585.1:1032472-1057864 GCF_001515605.1 Sinocyclocheilus anshuiensis
GAGACAATGACGTCTGAATTCCAACGCTCTGAATTCCAACTCTAACTTTAGATGCAAATATATTCACATCTGTATACATGCACCTAGTGAAACACATTTTATTCAATTACACTTTTCATTTAAATTGCAAGAGCATTGTTTTCAATCAGGTCATGTGATTTCAGTAAAAGTAATGGCTTCGAAACATTTTGATATTTCAATGGTTCTCCCATAAAGGGGCGATCTCAGTGCATCCATGAACCAGCGTATATGGTTTTTCTTTATGGTACCTGACCTTCAATCAGTTTTATAATGTAGACATTTTTAATTTGTATAATAAAAAAGGAAGATAAGTAGTTGATTGTCTCTTATCAGCCTGATTAGCTAAGCCTTCCATAACAAGTTACAAATGAATAAAAGAACTCATATTATACAAACACTTCATGTTTGATGACATTTGATAATTTGCAATTTGCATTTAATAGTTTACATTTTCAAGGAAATATTTGCAATTGGTTTGTAAAAAGTGTGTTTTATGCATGTTGGGATGAGTTTTCATTGCATTCATACTGTTTTGCCAGCACGTGGTGTTTCAAGGGTTTCAAAGCAATGAATCATTTTGCGAAGCAATTGTTTCAGTTGATTCTGTTCACTAAAATCTGAACTCCCTCAGATTTTACAAAGCTCTGTTCTGTAAAATCTGAGCTCCCTCAGACTCAGTTAATTCAAATTAAATGAACATTGACATCTGTGATTATTAATCAGTTCATGAGTTCACTTCATCATCTCTTGTTGCCATGGTAATATGAATTCTGATCATAATTCTGAACATTACATTCATCAGATTTATGAAATTGTTTCCACTCTAAAAGATGCCAAGAAAAACTTTTTTTTGACCAGCCATGGAGCAAGAAACCCTCACCAAGCAGAAGACTGCAATGTAAATTGTAGTAAATAGCTTATTTTATTTTGGACAGAATCGTCCATTTGTATGGCTTGAGATCCTCATCATGAATAATCAGATTGTTGTTGAATCACAATATTTCTATAGAACAACATTTACTCCCATTAAAGGAGTTCTGGTTTAAATTTCTTCATGCATTTTAAATGAAAAGCAGCATAAAGTATCATTTACTTACAAACATATTAAAATATTTTGCAGTGTAACTGCCAAGAATAATGCATATAATGCATAAAACGAGCATTTGTGAATACAAAAATATTATAATATTCTTTTGAGAAAGAAATATAAATCCAAAGGAGCAAAAAATTAAGATAAATGTTACATTTAAGGCATTTTAGTTCAAGATTTTCAGAAACCTTAAACTCTATGTGTTTATGTTCAGTCTTTTGTGTGAGTTTTTGTTCTTGATGCTCGTGTGATGTTCATTCTTCAGAGCATAACGCTGCTACATCCTCTGTGTGATCCGGAAAAAGACGCAGGATGTCACGGGAGTATTTGGAGTAGCCGTCATGGGAAAGTAAAACTCTTTTGAGGGTGATGAAAGACACGGCCCTCTCCAGAAGATCTGAGGTGTGGATGCCGTTCTGAAGATACTCTCCAAGAGCACACCTGAGCTTCTCCAAACTGTTGCCACACTTTCTCTCCAAACACATAAGAACGCATCTGAAAACAACAACACAATCACGTCAGTTCATGTGCATTTAAAATATAAAAAATGAATGAAATACTAGAAGATAACGCTTTAGTTTGGAGCTTTGTATGCATCTGCCAGTTTCTGAAGTTCTTCTACCTTGCGTGTTGAACATGTTGAGTCTTGATGCTGCTCTGGAAAGACATGTCCATGTAGGTCACCATGACTGATGCTGATTCCTGTTGGTCCGAGTGTTGAAGCAGAAGCTCAGTTTTGACCGAAGGGTCTTCAGTGTGAAAGGTTCCTCACAGGAGCTGGTGTCTCATGGATCTGTCATCTTCAGCTTCCATTTATACTCACATCGCTCTCCTCTCAGCCAATCAGAAGCCTGAGACGTTTGAACAATAGTGTGTTGATGAATGAATCGGTGGGATGTTCTCCTCACTGCCATCTGCCAGTAAGGTCACTTATATTCATCTTTATGAATGTGGGGACGCAGGACATTTCAAGTTCCCACAAGATGGTCAACTCAAAATATGAAAGTCAGAGACAACTGTTAGATACAACATATATTAATATATTTTTTATAAAATTTATGAGTAATATGCATACATAAAATGTAAATGTGTATTTAAAAATTATTTGTATTTAAGAAGAAAAAGAAAAATGTTCTAAAATGTACAACTGAAACAATCACAGTAATGCATTCTGATGGTCTATGATCTTAAGTCCAGTTACTCCTGTGAGAACTGACACACTTCTATTGTGTGAGTGATTTAATGTGATGAATACAGAAGTGTGGGAAGCCGTGTGTTTCTGTGGCTTCACCAGATCCAGGAGTGTGTGACAGCAGCCAGTTTAAAGAGCTGTTAGAAAGCAGCATGTGGCAGCCCACATCCATCATGGCATTTATTACAGTTTTTACTAGAGGAAAATTGTACAGTAGGCTACCACTGTATCTGAATTAAATCCAAGGGACAATAGAACTCAACTAAGAGACCAGAGGTTAGAGGTTCCCATCAATGGATTGGACTTTATACTATTTGAACTTCATTCACTGATATTATAAGTCCAAAATGAAAAAAAAAGAAAAAAGAATCAAATGTTTGATTAAAAAAAAATCTTCAGTTTCATGTAAAAAGTCAACAAATCTTCAGCACCAGAGGCGTGAGAAAGCTTGTAGGGAGTCTGTCCTGCATTAAGGCTCATTATCATGTGAACAGACACACTTCACATCTCTTTGGCCAAGCATTCAAATAATGCATCTCATAATCTTTTACTACAGTTATATCTGATCAAATGCACATTATTATTCTTTAGTTTGGGTTAAACAAATCAATTTTGCTTGGTTGGAACAGCAGCTACGCTAATTATGTTTCTATTTGTTTCTCTGTTTCTGCCACGGGATTGACATCCCGTGGTAACTAGGATTTACACAAGCTTCAGTCTGGATCCAGAACACCTGAGAAGAGATGATGCCAACCCCTCAGGTCAACAAGAGCTCCATCTGGAGGCCTTGGTAGAGCCTTAAAGTCTCAGACTGAACGTCTACACTAGATCTATTATGCTTTCAGTTTCTATTTTTGAGAAAAAGTGATTCATGAGTTCCAGTTTGGAAGAGATATTTGCACTGTTAAGTGCTCTGATGATTCGATCTTCTATGAAGATTACACTTCAAGTTCCAGATGGGAACATTTCCTGACGTCTATATTAGACAACATTTACTTTTACATTCTTCATGTGATGTGAAGGAAACTCTTTCTTTATTACTTTAAAGGACATTTATAATCTGATAACAGACCCAAGCTTTGTTCTAAGAGCTGATAAAGACTGTTTACACAGCAAATGTTATATGAAATGTTATAATTTCTTGATATTAATTGATGGCAAGAAATCTTGCTTCATTATTAATTCTGTGCTGTTTGTATGAAGTAGCTCAGATTGGGCTCATATTTGATTTCCTCTGATCATCATACAGATGCGTCATGATTCATATTTGATCTTTTTGTTTGATGGGAACATATACTGACGTCTATATTAGACAACATTGAATTTTCTTCATTCTTCATGTGATATGAAGGAAAAACTTTCTTTACTTTTATTAACGTTCTGTTTCAGCACTGTCAGACTAAATGATTTTTATCTAATAGCTTTCTCTGAAAGTTTCCTATGCTGGATATTTATACAATAATTTGACCACATACAATATATAAACAAAGTATGATTTTCCTGTTTTTGAGAAATTCTTTAATGTATTGTTAAATACTCGTTTTCATCTTCAGTGAAGACTTTCTACGAATGAACCTGTGATTGATTGATTTATTAAATCTGGATTTGTTTGATTAACATCTTTAATCTGAACTTGCTTTTATATAAGCAAGTTTTACTGTTTTCTCAGAAATATTTTTCATTCTTTGAAAAGTTCTGTGATTGTTAAAGTTCTGTCATGTTTGATATTGTACTTTTGATGTTTTACAGTCACTATGTGACTTCTGAAAAGCAGTGATTTCTAAATGATCATTATTCTCATTGCAAGAAACGTGTTTAATCATAAACAATGCTTAAGTTTTGTGTTGTTGAATATGTTGATATGTCTTTTGAAAAGACTGTTATGATGTTCAAACTCTGCTCTATTGAGAGCACAAATGTATTTTGGAGATTCTCCAAGCACATGTTGTGATATATTATCACTGAATGATGCTATTTCCTCAATGACAAAACAATTATTTGTGAAAATAAAATCATTTGACCTTATTTCTGTCTCTGCATTTTGCCATTTTTTCTTTATATGCAGACAAAAACGTACATAATCTAACTTAAAGTACTGTGTCACTTTTGCATAAACTACACCTTACTGGCGGAAGAACATTGTTTTGGTCATTATGTGAGTTGTGCTTCGGCTGCGCGGATGAATCTGATATCTTGAGCCGGCGCTTGTGCTCGTGTTTACAGAGGATCACATGATCAGTGAATCTCATTAATGACATCAAAACTCTCCCAATAATGAAAGACGGATATCCCAGAAATATGTCTTATGAGCAGGTAAGCAGCTGTTGTTCTGACTGGAAAACAATCGTTTTAAAATAGTGTACATTACAAAAGTTTGGCAGCGCTGAATGTGATGCTATTCAAATTATGTTGATTGGTGTTTTATTACAGGTTCTGTCTCTTTTCCCTTTTTGCTTGCAAACTCTTCCATTCGAGGTTCATTTGTTGTGACTTCAATCTACTTCAACTGCATATTGTAATGTAGTCAGGCCTTCTTTCCTTTATTTACGGATATGACGTAAACATGCACTGACGAATGATGAAAGAATGCAGTTTCCCGGGAAATCGATCCCGACAGCTTTAAAATATAAATAGTGATTACACAGGCTTAACATAGTGGTTTAGGGTAAAGCAAAAACAAGGTCTGCAAGGTTTGGTTTCATGATGTACTGGCTCATTATTTAAATTTTGTTCATTTTGAACAAAAAAGTTATAGCTTTAAAATATATAACAAACAACAAAACATTAATAATAATAATTATTATTATTATTATTATAGAAAGTAAATTCTTATAACATCTGAATGAAATATTGTTTGTAACTGTTTTGTACGGTGACCGAGAAGTGCAAAACAAATCACAATTCTGAAAACAAAATAACAAATTACAAACGCAAATGCAAGTCTAAAAAACAAAATAACAATTCAGAAAGCACAACAACAATTCAGAAAACATTATAACAAGTCAGAAAACACAATGACAAATTTGAAAACAAAATAACAAGTCAGAAAACACAACGACAAATCAGACAAACCGGAAGAGGTAGGTATAGTTTGAGACAGCGCCATTGGTTTGGGATTACTCACCGCTGACTGGACGAGACATCTGTCAATCAACGTATACAGGAAGAACCAGCCGAAGAACAGCGGAGTCGTGGTAGAAAGTTCGGAGATGGTATTAAAGTAGCTCAGTTTAAATGTATTGTATGAATTGCCCTTACTATGGAATAAAAAATACGGGGTGTCTATTTACATTTAGTTAAAAGTGGCTGTATAACATCAGCTCCAGTGACGCAGATGGATAAGTGCGTGTTGTTGGCTTTTTGATGCGATCGACCTGGGTTCGATCCTGCCTTTTGCCGAACTTTTTTTCCCTCCCTTTTCAAATCTCGTATTAGCAATGGATTCTATTTACACTAAGTGAAAATAGAAGTATTTTTAGCAATATGCTATTTACACTAAGTGCAAATACCTATTTACACTATGTTGATGTGATACGAGATTTGAAAAGGGAGAAAAAAAAGTTTGGCAAAAGGGGAGATCGAACCCGGGTCGATCGCGTCAAAAAGCCAAGGGCACGCACTTATCCATCTGCGCCACTGGAACTGACATTTTACAGCCTCTTTTAACTAAATGTAAATATACACTCCCTATTTTTTATTCCATAGTAAGGGCAATTCATACAATACATTTAAACTGAGCTACTTTAATACCATCTCCGAACTTTCTACCACGACTCTGCTGTTCTTCGGCTGGCTCTTCCTGTATACGTTGATTGACAGATGTCTCGTCCAGTCAGAGGTGAGTAATCCCAAACCAATGGCGCTGTCCCAAACTATACCTGCCTCTTCTGGTTTGTCTGATTTGTCGTTGTGTTTTCTGACTTGTTAATTTGTTTTCGGATTTGTCGTTGTGTTTTCTGACTTGTTATTTTGTTTTCAAATTTGTCATTGTGTTTTCTGACTTGTTATAATGTTTTCTGAATTGTTGTTGTGCTTTCTGAATTATTTTGTTTTTTAGACTTGCATTTGCGTTTGTAATTTGTTATTTTGTTTTCAGAATTGTGATTTGTTTTGCACTTCTCGGTCACCGTAGTTTTGTAATTCTTACAATAAATACTTGACTGTGTTTGGTCAATAGTGCTATCCAGCGGTTTGATATTTCCTAAAGCTGCGTCCCATTTCAAATTGTCCCTACGCAGTGATCACTGCTGTCTACCTAGTGAGGGTTATATAAAGTTAATTTCACTTGAAAAAATTTGTTTATTTTGGACACAATGAAATACAGACGAAACTTGAGTTTGGAGCGTGATTGCATAATATACTTAAAATGTTTTATAAAGTTAAAAATGACCACTTTCATTTATATACATGTGTATATTATATCATATCCATGTGTATTTCTTTTTTAAAAAATGATCATAAATATTAATTCACATACTATACACCATAAATTGTGAGTGATTTAAATGTCTGTTGCAATGTTTGATATGAAAACAAACGTGATTTGGTTATATTGGACGTGTCGTCTTAAAAAATGTAACCCATAATCATGATATTTGCATTTTAACTGTTGGATTTATTGTAGTGAAAATGACCTCGGGGACTTAACAAATATTATGGAAATATTGTTTTAAATCAGTATTTCCTGCCCATGTATTTATATATTTGGTGAGAAGCCGGCAGGTTTTATCTTGCACTTAAATTATATATTTGTACATTCATATATAAATAAGTAGATTTCTCATGAAGATTAGATCATTGTTCTCATCAAATTTAGCTGTAGGTCTACTAAAGTTAAAGCATCAGTGAGAGGCACGTGTATAATGTAGTGTAAATCTGGTGAATGAATAAAGTGAGATACAGACTCACAAAAATATAACTTTATACTCTTTCAACTACATACATTGATTGATATTACAAGTCCAAAAGGAAAAGAACTGAATCATATTTTTTATTTTAAGAAATTAGTCTTCAGATTCATGTAAGAATGTATGTTTATTTCAACAAATCTTCAGCACCAGCGGCGTGAGAAAGCTTGTAGGGAGTCTGTCCTGCATTAAGGCTCATTATCATGTGAACAGACACACTTCTATTGTTGTGTGTGTGGGAAACTCTGGAGAACAGAGCTCATTAGCATCCTAAACCCCAACACAAGCTCAAGATTTGACAAACACACAAGGGAGTCGACACACTTCTGGATATTTACAGACATGAGCTTGACCAGCTGCTTTTATGATGTCACTGATGATGTCATCAGCAGCGTGAACAGAATTCCTGCACTATCACCGTTTATTTTGCTTTATGCATCATGAGCTTTTAAAATGACTAAACTTTTGCATCAGGCGCTAAAGACACTTGTCATCTAAACAAACATTTAACAACACAAATGTAACTAATTTTATTTGCTGCTAAAAAATAAAAACAAAAAGTGATGTTTCACGTATTCAGTAATAATTTTTTTGCATTTTCTATTTACTGATGTCTGTATTAGACAACATTGACTTTAAGATACATCTGCATGTGATGTGAAGGAAATCCCCTGATGATTCAGTCTTCTATGAAGACTTATTTTTTCTCTTTTTGAGAAAATGTCCTTTAACTATGCTTAGTTTAAAATATATCTTGCATTGCAAAATACCATAATGGCACACTATTTTCTGCAGGTCCTTAGACTTATTAGTCTAAAAGTGCATTAATGCATTTTTCATATCCTTTGGGTATAATTTTCACCTTTGAGGTGATGCATTATGTGACTGTAAAGTCAAATCAGCTTTATTTTTGTTTTATTTTGAAATACCTTTATTTGCAAATGGCAAAAAGCATTTATTGATCTTTTTGATCATATTTATTGTTTGTAAAAATTATACCTGTATCAGTATGTCACTCTCCTCTATGAGGATTTTCTACAAATGAAATTACATTTTTCTAATTCTGAAAAGAAATGTGAAATCCCTCCATGAGGGTTAATGTAAAACTCTTACCTGCATTGATTAAGTATAGAGATCTTATCTAGAGATCTTATCTGGTATCTAGAGATCTCTCTCTCTCTCTCTCTATATATATATATATATATGCACACTCTATATACTGCTGTATATGTTACTGTATTTACATTATTGTAAATCTGCTGATATTATGTGTTTTGGACACATTTATTGACATTTTTGATGTGATCAATGTCCTCCAGAGGGCGTTTCTCTGCTTAGAGCTTCAGTTTAATGAAGCAGCATGTATTGAAACAAATGCTTTCAACAGTGAAAGTAATGTGTATGAGAAATATTTGCCATACATAAGAAAAATAAACAAAGCTCAACTCTACTACTGTACGTGGTTTCATTTATTTTAGCATCAGTGGATAAAATCATGTTTAGAGGTAGAAACTAAAATGCCTCAATGTGTTTAAACACTGAGTGTGACGTAAGTGTTCAAATACTGTTAGTAGCTACTGAATGTTTGATAAATCCTGAAACAAACAGCCCTTATTTATATATTTAAGCTTTACTTAAAGTACGTAATGAATGTGATGTTCAGTAGACAGACATCTATTGTGTATTTGAATTGAGTGAATGAATAGAGTGTGAGAAATAAACCCTCAGAGACAATAGAGCTCAACTAGAAAACAGGGGTCAAAGGTCAGTGACCTCATTCGAAACTTTTATAGTTCCATCGTGGTGCTCTATTCCTTAAACTTTCATTCACATGCATAGATTTCCAAAATTTTGGCATTATTAGGAGGTTTGCAGAAAGAGCCTTGGGACATTATGAACACTAATACTATTTATTTTTTTTTAATCTGAAACTACAGAAACATATAGAATGTGGTTTCTTTGCAGTCTTCTGGTAATTTATTATTTGTTATCTGTTTTTATGTTAATTATTATTGAACTGGTTTTGAAACCTTTTGAATACACTTCTATTTGGGACTATATATATATAAGTTATTTATTTAAATTAAAGCACACTTTGTCAAATTAAATCAATTAAAAAAGTTCACCATAATGAATATTTGTAAACTGATATTTCTAATGAAAAATAATTTGTATTTGTACAAGTTATTTAGCATTATGCACTAAACAAAGTTAAATTGATCACCAAATGTGACAAAACGTACTATTCTATTAATTATATCATTGTAAAATGCAAACACACAAAGTTAAAAACTGCTTTTAACTTCAGTTCCATTAGTGTCACTTAAAGATCCACAAATGTCTCTGTATCTGCACATACATATACGTCACATACGTCAACCTGTAGTCAATGGGGTTTTATCTGGTATTAGGTGACAAGCATTCAACAGCTTCCCGAGGGAATTTTTATTATAGGATCAAGCTGTTATTAGCATCTGAATAGGCACATGTCTATTGTTCAGTGTGGGAAAGCTCTGGTACCCAGAATCACAGCTCAGTGTCATTAGCATCCCAAAACCCTCAATAAAACTCAATATTTTGTGACTCTGAAACGAGAGAAAACAGCCCTGCTCTCATCCATATCAAAGGTTTAAAAACCCAGTCCACTTTTGAAAATTTAGGTTAAAAAAAATTAAATTGACCAATCGGTCTGTAGCTTTAAACACACTGAAATGACACAAATCTATCTACAAAGTCGCAAATAGAAGTGTATTTAAAATGTCTATTAGTTTAGAATAAGCAAAACATAAGAAAAATCCCTCAAATTCCACAATCAAATCACTCATGCCATTTAAGCCACATTCACTCCTAAAAGGATTTTTTTTTTAAATAAAAAGAAGCGAAAAGCTGCATCTTTGTAATAAACAAATCCATCATTAAGGAGTTTTAACTTTAAACCGTTGCTTCCTGTTTAAATATGAGTCCATAATCCATAATAATGCTTCCTCCAGTGAAAAAGTCCATCTCCTGTTTCTCACAATCCACAAACATATTTGTGTAGAACTATTTTGGACTGTTTGGCTTGTAAACAGTGCTCGATCTCTGCAGATTTTTCTCTTGATTCAGACCAGACAATGTTTTCTCTGCAATATCATGGATAGAGGACTCATATTTTAGTCGGAAGCAACAGTTTGAAGTAAATAAATAAATAAAAAGCCGTAACGATGGATTTGTTTCTTACAAACACGCAGCTCTTTACTTCACAAGACATTAACTGATGGCCTGGAGTGGTGTGGATTACTTGTGGATTATTGTGATGTTTTCATCAGCTGTTTGGACTCTCATTCTGACGGCACCCATTCACTGCAGAAGATCCATTGGTGAACAAGTGATGCAGTGCTACATTTCTACAAGTCTGTTCCCATGAAGATACAAACTCATTTACATCTTGGATAGCCTGAGGGTGAGTACATATTCAGCTAAAACAATTATGTTTTCAGAAATATTACAAAAGGGGCTATTTTAACTCTTTACTCATTAAAAACAACTCAAGAACACAGTCATGAGCAGCTTGATAAACAAACCCCAGGAATAATTAATGCTTGTTGATAACTGAATCATTCATGAATAATGAAAACAATCTGAAGTACTCTAAATGAATAGACAAAATCACAGATCTTTTTTTTTTGATTGTTTTATTTCGCCACAGACTGATTGAAATACATTCAATGGCCTTTGTGTTTCATAATTTAAAACGAATTCCTTCACAGAAGGAAACAACATTTCACTTACACAGTGAAAAGGTTTTCAGAATGGTTAAAGAAATAAATACCCTTATAAAAGGCATCAGAAGCACAGTACATGGTACTGACAGAAAGATGAGGTATAACCTCTTGAAAATAAATCCATGATCCTTTCAGATCTGCATATTATTTCCTCAGAAACACAAATACGAGCCCAGCTGGGTTTCAAATAAATCTCAATAAGATAGAAAACAATCATAAATATTAATTCCAAATGTTGGACACTGACCAACTCTTGGCCAAACTTATAAAACATGAGTAACATGTTGTTCAGATTAGATCATTTTGATAATCTTTCAAATTTGAATGAAATATAAAGACTTATAAGCCCAAATTAAGGCACACTAATACAGGACAGTGACATACTGATACAGATATCATTTCATCATCATAAAAAAACAAATATGATCAAAAAGATAAATAAATGATTTTCGCCAGTTGCAAAAAATGAAAAGTGTTTCAACATGAAACAAAAATAAAGCTGATTTGACTTTACAGTCACATAATGCATCACCACAAATGTGAAAATTATACCTAAAGGATATGAAAAATGCATTTTAATGCACTTTTAGACTAAGAACTCCAATTAAACCTGCAGAGGCACAGTATGCCATGATGGTATTTGAACTAAAAATAGTTAAATGACATTTTCTCAAAAAGAGAAAAATCTTCATAGAAGATCGAATCATCAGAGCACTTAGTAGTACAGATATCTCTTCCAAACTGGAACTCATGAATCACTTTTTCTCAAAAAGAGAAACTAAAAGCGTAATGGTCCATTAAATCTAGTGTAGACATTCAGTCCGAGTCTTTAAGGCTCTACCAAGGCCTCCAGATGGAGCTCTTGTTGACATTCATGTCTTTGCTGAAGGTCTTCTGGTCTGGCAGGACACTTTCCCTCCTGTTCTGCTGGAATCAGGCTGCTGCTTGAGGAACTCTGGAGCCAGAAGACACTTGAGCTGTTCGATGCTGCTGTTGATACGATCTCCGCACATCTTCTCCACCATCGGCTTTCTCAGCTGCAAATGAAGACAGAAAAGCATCAGGAAAGTGGCCTTCGAATAAACCAGTGATTGAGAAGAGCCGTGAAAGCTGCTGCAGTAATGCTGCTGTAAGTAGGATGTGAATGTACCTTGTTGTTGAGAGGGAGAAGCTCCTTTGAGATGATTGTAGGTGTCATGTCTGGATCTCTGTGCTGTAGATCTCTCTGTTCAGAGTGAGGCTGATTTGCACTGGCTGCAGCTCCTCTATTTATACTCCCAAATCTCCATATGAATGTGTGAGGCTTGAGCTTGTTGGAGTTTCTCACAGTTTGGAGCCAATGGAAGAGCTCAAACAGACAATGAGGGATGTGGGCCGCCACATGCTCAATGATCCTCCATCAGGGGCTCAAAGGAGCAGGTGGAGGGTGACTCTGGGAAAGTGCTGAGAGCTCATCTTCACATCAATGTCACTGAAGCAATGTCATAACCAAACACGTGCCATACTGAGATTTAATTTCCTCTAAAATAAAATTGCATGCCTTCATAAAAACAACACATCAGTATTTACCATAAAAATGTGCAAAGCAATGACATTTTTAAAAGAATTTAAATGCATACACACTTTTATGTGTGCATTTATACAAACACATGTTTCTCCTGGAGTTTAATTGTTTGTGAATAAAATCAGCACATGTGGCTGCAGTTTATAATCAGTTAAAATGCTGTAATGAAACACAGTATTTTAGGTCAGTGTAACAGGATAATCTGGTGAAGCAGCTGTTCTATGAGTTCTGTGGTTTGTGTTTGTGTTTCACATGCACATACACACAGCTGGTTCATGGCACAATGTGGACCCCGATCACACGCCCCAGCGCTCCTAGATCTGGTGGAGCCACAGAGACACATGGCTTCCCACACTTCTGTATTCATCACATTAAATCACTCACACAATAGAAGTGTGTCGGTTCCCACAGGGCTGAACTAACTGGGTTTCTGGAGGGAAGCTTAAAGGATGCTATTCAAATTTTGTTGATTTATTTACTTAATGTGTTGTGAGCATTTCAGTGATACATTTTATACATTTTTATATATTTTTGTGTTTTGATTTGTGGAGAAGCTTTTGCAGAGCATCAGACAGCTCTATTTTTATCCAAAGTAAAATATTTAATATTATTTAAAAATTAAAAATTTGAATTATGACTTAAAATTGGTCAAATATGATAAAAAATATACATTTATTTATTTATTTGTGAATGAATATGGTTACCTGGTTTTAGTTGGCCATATGTGTGTTGCACTTACACTGACAATAAACAGTCCTCTAAATATGTGTGCAGTGCCATAAAATCTATTTTTCTAGATGTTTACAGATGATTGCATTTGTATGTAAAGCTTTAGAGTTGTGCGTTGGAATTCAGACGTCATTGTCTCAATTGTCTGAGACTCCAGGACTCCAGATGTGTGTGTGTTTGTGCTGGTCAGTGTGAGTTGATCTCATGTGAGGTTCCCACACTGACTCTCTGTGTTCACATCAATGGAGCACAAAAGCATCAGAGTCCTGAATGGAGCTTTAGTGACGCTGAAGACTCAGTGATCAACCTGACGTCACCAACCATCTGGAGGGAAACCTCCTGATGCACAGCGACATGTCCTGACTTGATGCAGGAGTCAGTGAGTTATCAAACACTTTCTGATCAGAATTATTTTCATGCAATGAGAAAATGCAAAAAAATTATTACTGAATACGTGAAACATCACTTTTTGTTTTTATTTTTTAGCAGCAAATAAAATTTGAGTTACATTTGTGCTGTTAAATGTTTGTTTAGATGACAAGTGTCTTTAGCGCCTGATGCAAACGTTTAGTCATTTTAAAAGCTCATGATGCATAAAGCAAAATAAACGGTGATAGTGCAGGAATTCTGTTCACGCTGCTGATGACATCATCAGTGACATCATAAAAGCAGCTGGTCAAGCTCATGTCTGTAAATATCCAGAAGTGTGTCGACTCCCTTGTGTGTTTGTCAAATCTTGAGCTTGTGTTGGGGTTTAGGATGCTAATGAGCTCTGTTCTCCAGAGTTTCCCACACACACAACAATAGAAGTGTGTCTGTTCACATGATAATGAGCCTTAATGCAGGACAGACTCCCTACAAGCTTTCTCACGCCGCTGGTGCTGAAGATTTGTTGAAATAAACATACATTCTTACATGAATCTGAAGACAAATTTCTTAAAATAAAAAAATATGATTCAGTTCTTTTCATTTTGGACTAATACAATCAGTGTACGAAGTTGAAATAGTATAAAGTTAAAGTCCAATCCATTGATGTTGACCTCAGACCTCTGGACTCTTAGTTGAGTTCTATTGTCTCTGAGGGTCTTTGAGTGAGTTCTGTTTCTCACGCTCTGTTCATTCACTAAATTCAATTACACAACAATAGACGTGTGTCCTACTGAAACCCACAGCAGCCACACGTCTCCAAATGATTTCTGTCTTAAACTGATCAGTTGGTTCTCTAACACAAGTAATATGAATCAATTAGGAATCTGAAACACTTGCAACGTGATTTAAATAGTTGACAATCCTTTCTGTCTCTTTATATTTTGAAGATAAATTAATCCATATTTACTAAGAATAAAACTGCAATTAAAATATCTGGTAATTTATGGTTTCCTTTGATAAAACAATTTAGATGATTCATATTTGAGCAATGAGAAAAATATATTTTTGTCACTTCAAGTAGTTTACTGTAGTAAAATATTATTATTATTATTATTTTTATATATATTTCAGGACTTAATTGGCATAATTTCCCAGTGGGATCTAATTTAAAAATCGAATAATTACAGCATCTGACCTCTTCTAAAGTTTAGAAACTCTTTTGATGAGAATTTCCACAAAAAGAAAATATGTGCAAGAGAGTATAATCAGAAAAGTTTACTGAAAACAAAAGGTCCAAGATTTTCTCTCCTTTTTTTTTTTTATTCTTGTTGTACATACAATTATTCCATTAAGAGCTTTTTTCTGTAAATCAAGTTTTGTTTTGACAAAATGTTTTAATTTTGTTTGTGTAAGAATTATTAAGAAATACTGACGTACTATTGTGAAATATTAACTAGAAAATACTAGAAAAATGTTATTGCCCAAATATTAATAATATAAACAGTTTTAATTGTACAAAATATTCCTTTCTCACCATGATCATGTTTAAAATATTATATTTTATGACAAAAATGCAACAGCAGAAAGTACATTTGACCTTGTTTTTTATTATTTTGTCTGTTTTGTGATGACATGATTTCATCATGAAAGCAAATAAATTGGTGATAAAATATCACAACATTTGCATGAAAAGATCTCCAAAAAACATTAAAGACATATTGGAATTCATATCAAATAAATATTATTAAAATGTACAAAAGTCATGTGACAAATGATTTACCACAAATCATTATTAACATTCCTCCACATGAGGGATAAAAGAGAAGCATAACAGAAAGAGTTAGTGCTTAATATCAAGGTAATTAACAGTTAAAATATTCCATTAAACGAAAATATGATGACATGAACATCCACAGGTGTCACACTCAACAGAAGTGAGTTATTTGCATTGCACAGCAGAAAAAACACTGAACCACATTTAGATGTGATTCTATGATATGATTAAATGTCCTATGAGGACAACAGAGTTTATCATACTGACAAAATATTCAAAACCAGTTCCCAATGTGGGATATTTATACTTCACATAGCAAAGATTTACCATTGTGTAATAAAAATGTAATTTGCCTTCACTGAAGGTGTATACAAATGTATTCAACAATACACAATACGTATCTATCTATATGTGAGCTCATGTTCACATCAGTGTCACTGAAGCAGCACACGCTCATCATTACTAGAAACACATGGAGTCACTGTGCACATATATGTATATGCATACATGTATATATATATATATATATATGCGTGTGTGTGTGTGTCAAAGGATGAATTTATTTATTTTAGAAAATGTTCCATGCATAACTTATCTCTTACATTATTGACTGGATTTAAGTGCATACATTTCTAGATTTAATATTTAACATGTCGTAATTCATAAAGCATATAATAATTTATTCTGGATTATCATTGCTGCAGTGACATCACACACACATGATGGACTCCAGATGAAGCAGATGTGTGTGTGTTTGTGCTGGTCAGTGTGAGTTGATCTCATGTGAGGTTCCCACACTGACTCTCTGTGTTCACATCAATGGAGCACAAAAGCATCAGAGTCCTGAATGGAGCTTTAGTGACGCTGAAGACTCAGTGATCAACCTGACGTCACCAACCATCTGGAGGGAAACCTCCTGACTGGCTGAAAAAAAGAAATTCAGTTAATTTTACATTTTAAATTTCATGCCATTGCATAAACTAGTAAAATAATTGACACACAGGATTACTTAAATAAAAGAAAAACATTTTCAGAAATGTTTTGATGCAATAATGCATACGTCTGCATTAATGCCTTGACCAGATGTGCACAAATAAAAAGGTATTATTAAAGCAATTTTTTCTGCATTGCAAATAAAACCAAAAAGGCTTCTGTATACATCAAATCATTCAGCAGCCCATTATATATAAAAGTGCATTGAGAGCTGCAGCTCCTGGGGTTTTCCCACACTCGGCTCTAAATGGATGCTGACTGAACAATAGAAGTGTGTCTCTTTATCTGTGTTTCATCCACTCACACACCTGTCCATCACTTCCTCAGGGCGTTTCACTCTGCTGGTCATTAGTTAGAAACTGCTGACCTCTTCAATCATAAAACTGCCACAAACTCACCTGAAGAAATGAGGTCTGCTGAGACCTTTTGAGTATTGTTGGATGAATTAATATATAAACAAGTACATTTTCTACTTTTCAGATATATTTAAATAAAACTATTTACATATTTACATAATTAACATTCTTCCATAGACAAAAAAAAATAAATAAATAAATAAAATATATATATATAATGCTTCCTTACCTAAAAAATAATTAATATTCACGAAACGGAATGCATTCAAAATCTAGGTGACATTCTTTACAATCCCATAAGTATCGGAGACCAAATGGAAATATAACAAAGCGGGCGAACATAAATAACCCCAAATGTTTTAAAGAAACGGTTGTGTTACTAATGGTAGATGTATGTCTATATTTAAGTTGCGATTACCAGTTATTTTCCAGTATTTCAAACAACTTTCCATCATTTTGACAGAAAAATTCCAACAGAAAATGCTAATAGCGATTAGAAGTTTTAACACCGAGAATATTTTAAAATTCAGTTGGCTTGTTTGGAAAAAGTGGATATAAATTCGCTTGTGTAAATGCATGTATGCCTTAAACACTATTAAATAAATACATTTCTCTTACCGTAGGAGATGTTATCTGTGTCCATATAATTGTAATCAGTAGGTAAAATAGTGGTTTGGTCAACCTTTGTCCTTTACAGGTAATTCAGACACACTAATAACCTAAAAAGCTCACGCACCAGCATTTGGATTCTGCTCAAATTATTAGACTTTTAAGAAGTTGGTTTTCTAAGCTTGTTTAGTAGATTTTTTTTTTCTGAATCTGCCCACATTCAAGTAACAAAATTATAGAAAGACATAGATGCAATTAATTCATTTATTTGATAGAAACAAACTAGAGCATTATACAAATGATTAAAAAAATCATCACAAAAATAAACAAATGATACACTGTATCTTTAAAAATGAAATAAAGTTCTGTTTTTGCATGTCCTCAAAAAGAGAGCATGGTCAAATGGTTTCAAAAACATTCAGTAAATGTCTCTTTAAGAGAAAAATACAGCAGAATCTTATATCTAAATGCACAAAATGCATCCTCGGCTTGGTGGTTTCATTACAATCGATGCACAGCTTCTTTTATGAGCCCTGTGAGCTGATATTCTTGTCTTTACAAACTGTGCAATGACATGATCAGTCCTTTAGAGGGGGGGAGTCCAGAGAGAACAAGCAAAGTGCTATTTTCCTCTGAGGTAGATGTGCGAACACATGAGATTGCTTGTCAAGTGCTTGTCTTGTTGACCCTTTTCATGTGCAGGTCGTTCACTTTAAAACAATGGCGTCACGTCCTGATCTGGAGTGGGAGAAAGACGCAGAATTTCACGAGAACACCTGGAGTAGCCGCTGGGGAAGATTAAGGCCTTCTTTGAGCTGAAGAAGGACACGGTCTTCTCCAAAATGTCGGATGTGGGAATACCGTGCTGGAGGTGGTCTTCAAAAGAAGATTTCAATTTCTCCACTTTGCTGAAACATTTTCTCTCCAAGCTGTAGAGTTTGCACCTGCAATCCAGAAGAGAACATCTTTAGTGTTATTATGAGTGTGTATAAATAATATCAAATTAATGAAGCAGTAAAATTAGACTATTGCAGGTATTTCAATGCCTTTCTTACCTAGCATAGTGAACGTTGTCTTGAGGGGTGATGTCCATGTAGGAAGGCATGTTTGGTGCTGATGTTGAGTTTCGGTGGTCAAGAGTTGAAATATCTGAAGCTGACAGATCCGTGTGGCTCTTCTTCAGTGGCAAAACCAAATCCCACACAAGACCCTCAATCTAGCCCACTTTTATACCAAAACATATCCACAGCCTTCCAATCAGAGGAAAATGGAACAATAGGCTTGTCATAATTGTCATTAGCCTGTGGGCTTTTAATTGAGCTCTTTAGTGGACAGGTGGGATTTTTTTCAATAGTGCCATCTGGAGGGTCAGCCGTGGGAGAATAATTGAGGGCATGAGGACTCCGGATTTCGCTGTTCTCACAGTTTGATTATCAATGGGGATTTATGGAAATATTTACTGTATGTGTATGATTCAGTCGCAAACTGAATTTATAGTTGGGTGTAAAGTGTTTTATACAAATTAATATTTTCATTTTTAATCCATGTTGACTTAATATTGCCAGTGTTAAAAAAACAATAATAATATCAGTTTAAATTTGAAATAGATTTCATTTTTTAGTTATAGCTTCTGAAGACATTTCACAGAGAAAAATGGAAAAAATAGATATTTTAAAAAAATATAAGTGATACATCACTAAAAAGGTATTTTTTAAAGTTTTTTTTTTAAAATTACATTCAATATGTAGCATTGGGGATTTATGGAAAATATTTGCCGTATTCTTATAATTCAATCAGACACGCAGTTGATTTAATGAGTTTAAATAAATGTTATGTGTATTTTTTTTTTTTTATTTCAAAAAAAAAAATCAATATTCACACAATATGCACTCAAGAAAAAATACAGTGGTAATATTTGTAGATTAAGATTTTTTTGTAACTATTAAGAAATTGTGTTTTTAAGAGATCGCTTATGTGCTTTACAGAATAAAATCAAAACACAAAAATATATAAAAATGTATAAAATGTATCACTGAAATGCTCACAACACATTAAGTAAATAAATCAACAAAATTTGAATAGCATCCTTTAAGCTTCCCTCCAGAAACCCAGTTAGTTCAGCCCTGTGGGAACCGACACACTTCTATTGTGTGAGTGATTTAATGTGATGAATACAGAAGTGTGGGAAGCCATGTGTCTCTGTGGCTCCACCAGATCTAGGAGCGCTGGGGCGTGTGATCGGGGTCCACATTGTGCCATGAACCAGCTGTGTGTATGTGCATGTGAAACACAAACACAAACCACAGAACTCATAGAACAGCTGCTTCACCAGATTATCCTGTTACACTGACCTAAAATACTGTGTTTCATTACAGCATTTTAACTGATTATAAACTGCAGCCGCATGTGCTGATTTTATTCACAAACAATTAAACTCCAGGAGAAACATGTGTTTGTATAAATGCACACATAAAAGTGTGTATGCATTTAAATTCTTTTAAAAATGTCATTGCTTTGCACATTTTTATGGTAAATACTGATGTGTTGTTTTTATGAAGGCATGCAATTTTATTTTAGAGGAAATTAAATCTCAGTATGGCACGTGTTTGGTTATGACATTGCTTCAGTGACATTGATGTGAAGATGAGCTCTCAGCACTTTCCCAGAGTCACCCTCCACCTGCTCCTTTGAGCCCCTGATGGAGGATCATTGAGCATGTGGCGGCCCACATCCCTCATTGTCTGTTTGAGCTCTTCCATTGGCTCCAAACTGTGAGAAACTCCAACAAGCTCAAGCCTCACACATTCATATGGAGATTTGGGAGTATAAATAGAGGAGCTGCAGCCAGTGCAAATCAGCCTCACTCTGAACAGAGAGATCTACAGCACAGAGATCCAGACATGACACCTACAATCATCTCAAAGGAGCTTCTCCCTCTCAACAACAAGGTACATTCACATCCTACTTACAGCAGCATTACTGCAGCAGCTTTCACGGCTCTTCTCAATCACTGGTTTATTCGAAGGCCACTTTCCTGATGCTTTTCTGTCTTCATTTGCAGATGAGAAAGCCGATGGTGGAGAAGATGTGCAGAGATCGTATCAACAGCAGCATCGAGCAGCTCAAGTGTCTTCTGTCTCCAGAGTTTCTCAAGCAGCAGCCTGATTCCAAGCTGGAGGAAGCAGATATCCTGGAGATGATGCTCAACTTCCTGTAACGCCACAATTCCAGTTCACATGCTGTCAATCAAGGCTTCTCCAGGTGTGTCGGTGAGATTGTGCACTTCCTGTCCAAAGATGAGATGAAGACACAGAGCAGAGTGTGTCTGCTGAAGCACTTCCAGAAGCTGCAGATATCATGTGAGCAGAACAGGAGGGAAAGTGTCCTGCCAGACCAGAAGACCTTCAGCAAAGACATGAATGTCAACAAGAGCGCCATCTGGAGGATTTAGTAGAGCCTTAAAGACTCAGACTAAACGTCTACACTTGACTCAGTGGACTATTATTTTTAAGTTTTCTTTTTTGAGGAAAAGTGTTTATTAAATTCTTATTTGGAATTTTTTGATGTAAAGTATTTTATGATACAGTGATAACTCTGCTTCACTTTACTTTGCATTAGATGTTATGCATTTGGATGTATAATGTGCAAGGCATTTATTCAGCTGTTTGAATACTTCCAACTTCATGTGATTCAACGTGTTTAAAAACATTTCTGTTATAGAAAGAATTAAATTTCCCATCTATTTTGATGGACTGTCTATTACTTATTTCAAGTAATATCAATTTGTGCTTCACAATGAAGGTAGATTTCATTTTAACCTCATAATGAGTCTTTGAGTAAATTGTTATTTCTCATTGTTTGAGCATATTTGGACAAATCTTGTCAGTTTATAAGGTTTTAAACAGTTCCTTTTTGGAACAAGTTTGTTTAATGTACCCTTTCCTTTTATAAAGGCATGTATTGTGATGAAAACTACGTTTTCAAGGACTCACTTGTATTGTATCAATACACGTGTGTATTTGACATTGCATGTGTAATGTGCAAAACATCTGTTTTCTCATTAGAGATCTAATAAATCAAATTGCTTTTCAATCCACTTTTGCTTTTCACTGGTATTCACATTTATGAGCACAACATTTTTAATGCAAGGAATGTTTAATAAGTAATATCAGCTACAACATGTTAAAACAAGTTGGATTAAATAACAAAAACACGCCTTTACAAAAGGCATCGATTAGATTTGAGACTAAAACTCAAATGACAGGATTTTCTGATGATGTTATGCTTGTCATACACCAGGGGTGTCAAACTCAGTTCCTGGAGGGCCAGAGCCCGGCAGAGTTTTGTTCCGACACACATACCATGTAGTTTTCAAATAAGCCTGAAGGACTTGATTAGTTGGTGTTTAATTACTGTTGAATCTAAACTCTGCAGGGCTCCGGCCCTCCAGGAATTGAGTTTGACACCCCTGCCATACACTTTAGACAGTTCTCTAACTCAGTGGTTCCTCGCGTACCACCGCTCTGCATATTGCCATGATTCCAGTTTGAAGGGAGCATCTATGTTCCATTCAAAGGGCATTAAAGTGTATGAGACGTGAATTTAAGTTGTATTTATTTACAGAGGTATATTATGTCACACTTCACACATCTCTAGTAAGTTTCATCTGTGTGTGAAGACGCTGCAGGCCATGGCATAGCGCAAATCTGTGAATGAATGTTCCGAAGTGAATGGATTTCCAGGGAGTAGGGAGCAAAGAACACTGTATAGGGACCATGTCAATCGGAACACAGTTCATGCATGGAGCTCTGATCTGAATCAGGTGTGTTAAATAAGAGACATGCAAAATATGCAGAGCGGTGGTACCCGAGGACTGGAATTAACTAGATTAAATCCAAAAGAGCATGCAAATGTTACATTAAAGGGGTGCTATTATGCTTTTTCACTTTTTCAACTTTAGTTAGTCTGTAATGTTGCTGTTTGAGCATAAAAAAGATCTGCAAAGTTACAAAGCTCAAAGTCAAAAGGAGATATTTTATTTAACAGAAATCACTTTTCAAAAACTACAACGAACAACTCGTTTGGACTAACAACGTAGACAATGCGTATTTGACGCGTTGTCTACGCGTGAAATACGCGTGTTTAACGCGTTGTTGACGCGTTAAAATTCACGTGTTTTTGACCGTTTTGGCCTTCCATACTCCTGCAAGCACTGCGAGAATCCGCACGCATAGCAGGAATTGGCGCGCTATTTAAAAAAAAATCGACGGTCAGCTCCAGAATAACGGCTTTGCCTTTGTCTAGTGTAACAAGCCGCCGCTCGGACATCCACACGGATTGAAATAATTCTCTCGAATGTTCGATACTGCGTTTGATTCGGTCTCTCCGCATCTTTTCCACAAGAATCTTTCGAAACTGCGTAGAAAGAGGAAGAAAACGGTAACGTTTCAGTGGAAATGAGTGTTTAACGCGTTGTTGACGCGTTAAAATTCACGTGTTTTTGACTGTTCTGGCCTTCCATACTCCTGCAAGCACTGCGAGAATCCGCACGCATAGCAGGAATTGGCGCGCTATTTTAAAAAAAATCGACGGTCAGCTCCAGAATAACGGCTTTGCCTTTGTCTAGTGTAACAAGCCGCCGCTCGGACATCCACACGGATTGAAATAATTCTCTCGAATGTTCGATACTGCGTTTGATTCGGTCTCTCCGCATCTTTTCCACAAGAATCTTTCGAAACTGCGTAGAAAGAGGAAGAAAACGGTAACGTTTCAGTGGAAATGAGGTCAGGTTAAAATAAAGATCTGAAAGGTCATATTACACTTACTTTGTAGTTCTCAGGACACAATATGCTCTCACAGCCTTGGTTTTGACTGACCGGTGCCATTATGTAAAGATTGAAATGCAAAAAGTGTGTAAATATAAGGATGAGGTATACCGGAGCTAACGGTTATTAGCTCAGGTTACCGCTTTCTCACACTGCCAGCCAATCAGAGACGAGCACGAGCCGTGGGCTTTAAAGTCGAGACGGCACTTTTAATAGCGGCCGAGCTTGCTTCCTCTCCCGCTGTGGGAAAACACTGGCACGGGCCACTAAAAGTGTGCCTGACTCCTGCGAGCATGTCCAGCAGTGCTGACAAGACCAACAAGTCGGTGTGAGGCATGAATGACTTTGACAGAAAAACTAGATGGTGGTTTTACCATCTTTTATGTAGTAGGAGATACTTCCTTTTCAAATTTGTTTTGAAAGAATCTTTTTATGGTGCTTCTACCTAGTTTGTAGAAGGAAGCGGGTTTCACAATGTGAAAGTCTAATCTTCTACAGGTGATTATATTCTGATCAGAGGTTTATTGTAACACACCTCTATAGTTTTCCTCATGGATTGATAGTAATTTGTATAAATCTTCACAATGAAGAGTCGATAAACATCTGTTTAACTCCTGTGGAGTCAAAGTAATTATTTGCAATATTTGATATGCAAATGTAATGGTTTCTTCTTATGAAAGATGTATTTCTAATATATAGTGGCATATGTTAATTGTGCAATCATACTGTCACATACAAATAAACAACTTTTAAAAATAAACATTCCTGCTTTCCTTTTATTAATCGAAACAAATGCTTTGTGCTGCATATGATTAATGGACCTTTGATATTTAAACAATGTTTTTAACAAACCTTCACCACACTTAGTCAAAGTTGTCAAGTGGTCTCAATTTCAGCTAATGGGAGTCCATTTACACTTAATGGTCAAAGAATAGCCCAAAATGACAACAAAAAGTCCCAAAATTATGTTACATTCATGCATTTGGCATACACTTTTATCCAAAGTGACTTACATGGCATTTAAGGTACACTCTCAAAAAAAAAAAAAGGCACAAAACCTGGTACTGGGGCACTGTCACCTTTCAAAAGGTACTTATATGCAACCTTTAGGGGTAAAAAAGCACCGTTTTATGATGTGCAAAAAGCCTGATATTATCCAGTCAGCCAGTCATTATTGCAAACTAAACTCCTTTTCATTATTATGCAATAATGAAAAATGAATTATCCCTTAAACTACTTTGACCTATTAAATGAGTATAAAACCACATGCCAGCTGCTAAAACTTTAGCATCATCTGTATTTGTCCCATGTGCCCTCATTTTTAATATCTTCATGCCTCTTAAGCATTTTTTAAATCATGCCATAAGTGGCATGCATTAAACTAGACTCGGCTGAGTTTGAGTTGAGTGTGTGAGAAAAAGCGCAGGGACTTAATGTTCGTGTTTGTACTTTGAAACCCTTGATAATAGGTGCTGTGTGCTGTCAGCTCTGGTTTCATCAGACAGCTGGTGTGGCCGATGGAGGGGGGCCGCGTCGCCCATCGAGTGTGGGGCTGGCTTCTCCCAGGATTTCCCACACCCGTGACTCTGGCTCCCATTTCAGATCCGACATTAAGGAAGTGTGCCGTGCTAAATCATCCATTAGGTATGGTGGTGTGAATCCTGACCCGTCCCTGCTACTGCCCATAATTCAAACCTGAGCCCCCTGGGAAACAGCTATTCACTTGTTGTTTGAGTCTACTTGTTGCAAACTTGAAGTGGCGTATTGTTATGGGTCATGTGAGTTTTAAAAGTTCTTTATGCTTTAGAAACTATTTTCTACAATGTTGTAATCTGACGTTAGAACAATTAACAATGACAAACATTAAAAAAAATGATATAAATAAATGAAAACATTTATAAAAATACAACAAAATAAATAACCATGATAGGCTAGCTATGCATTGAGTATTCCATCTAAAGTATTTAATTTAAATAAAATATTATAAAATTAAATGCAATTGGTGTAGAAACAAATTTCACTCAGAAATTGCTGGAAGATTTCACAATTGCAAAGTAAAAGCAAGTAATGCATTGAATTAAACATTTTTTTTTTTTTAAAGTAGAAAGACTGAAATTTTCTTGTAAAATGTACAGTAATCTTTTTATGTTTTATTGACAACTTTGAAAAATTATCTTTTTACAATGTATAACATAACCC
>NW_015549585.1:1058115-1059387 GCF_001515605.1 Sinocyclocheilus anshuiensis
AAATCAAATTAAAAATATTAAAACATTAGTTTGCAAAAAACATGTTTATAAATAAATATTGTTTATAAATAATATTTATAAATAAATTATAAATAATATATATAATTGTAATGGCCATTTCAATCAAAAAATTATACATAATTATATTCAGTTTACTTGTACATAATTTTTTACATATATGCAGTTTCACTTAAATCTGACAAAAAATTCATTTCAGCTAGTTCAGAACAGAATTATTTGCTGAGATTTGGGTAGAAGTATTTCAAGCGCTGACACACTTTTCACGCCACATGCACTGAAGGTGAGACGCATTTTATGGGACTGTAGGGCAAATACAGTAGACGTCAGGGTGGCCATGTGCCTCTGCTGAATTTACAGGAGTGGGAAGCCTTTGGTCTCTGAGGGTGTGAGGCAGTGTAATCAATCAGGAGACGACACACCTCTAGTGAACGCACACAAATACACACACACACACACACACACACACACACACACACACACACACGTGTAGACACAAATAGTGGCTGTTAGATCCCCTTTCAGGATCCCCCCTCCTCCTCCTGTCCAGGTCCAAGCTGCTGATGTTATCAAGTGTTACAGACAGCCTCGTGATTGGCCCGTGAGTGTGGGAAAGCATCAGACGCTTCAGACCCATGCAGACAAAGCATTGTAAATGAAACGTGTTTGTGTGTCATCACTCCCCACTCCAGCATGATGTTTCTAAGTGATTAAATAATGTTTAAAAAAATTTAAAAAAACTCTGGTGTGCTAACCTAGAATTTTTTTAATGACACACAAGTAATATGTCTATGCAGATTCATTGCTTTCTAAAGCATATTTATTACATATGATTATATAACAAATGTTATATTATAATATAAAACAGAATGTTGAATAAAAATGCAGCATTCTTGCATAATTAAAAAGTTTTACTTTTAAACGTATGATACTTAAATTGTGTTTCTGAGTTTGGAGGTCAGCAACTGAGAAAATTACCAAATTAGTTACCACATTAGACCTTTGATATGAAACTGTCCAATTATTTAATATTTAATCTGCTAAGTTAAACTGACCGTACCTCAAAATGAATGATTGTTCTTTTAGTCTCATTGAGATACTTTTATAGTTTCTTTTAATATCTTGAATTGCTTAATATTTTTGTTGTTATGCATTTTAATTTTAGGTAAAGTTTTAGTTATTTTGTTGTTTTTGTCATTATTATTAATAATAATAATAATAATAATAAATGTCTATATAGTTTTTATTAATTTT
>NW_015549585.1:1059436-1063128 GCF_001515605.1 Sinocyclocheilus anshuiensis
TATTTTTTTTTTTTACATCAAGTTAAAACTAAATGAAGATGAGAAATGTTGGTAAACTAGCTAAAATAAAACTTCACAAACATTTTTTAGATTTTATTTTAGTTAATGTTTATTCAAGTATTTTTTTTAAAGCTTTAGTTAACAATAATAACCCCTGATGCACAATGGTTTGCATATGAAATATATTTTAAACATGTCACTAAAACATGTTCAGGAATTTGCAAACTTATCTGAACACATAAGTGATGATAACTCTTAATCATTATATAAGACTGATTATCTTTCTACATAATTCATTTATTTTTTTGTGTGCAACTATAACCTGAAATACATCTAATGCATCCAAATATTTGCATTCCTACCATTTGCTCAGTGCTGAACAAAACGGCATGCTGTTTTTAGCATATCATCTCTGGTGAATGTTTATGTGGTGACTATTTATTATTATAATAAGAGGTTATTAAGCCTCTTATTAAGAAACCACAACTAGATCCTAGTGAACTGGCAAATTACAGACCCATCTCAAATCTTCTGCCGTTCTATCGTTTGACACAATCTGTATTGTTAAAAGCACTATATAAATAAAGGTGACTTGACTTGATTTGACTATTTATCATTGCTATTTATTAAGTACAATATATACAGTAGACATCAATGAAAGAATGAATTCAAATGTTTTTTTTAGTAATTAGTTGCTTTTATTAAATGCAGTGTCAGACACACAGTGTCCACAATGTTTTAATGCACCAGAATGCCATCATAAGCACAAATATTGTTTTTCTGTAGCCTTTACAAAAGGCTGTATCAAATGAACATCAATCAGGACCATACAAAGAGCTCTGATTCAGAGCAAACTCACTGTTTGCAAGCCAAACAACATTAGGATTAGAAAAAAAAGCCTCTAGAGAAATTCAAGGCAAATGTCTTACAAATCTTATTAAGAATAAAACAGTTGAAACTTCAATATGAAGCAATTGAAATGAACATAGAAATGGAAATGTGTATCTCCTACAATATAAGAGATGGTAAAACCACCATCTAGTTTTTCTGTCAAAGTCATTCATCATCTACCAGGGTCTCCAGAGAGGTCTGCGAACACACGGTTCCTGCTTCACCTTGATGGTATATATATATATATATATATATGTTAAGAAATTTAAATAATTTAAATAATAAAGTGGCACATTTTCATAATAATACAAATTAATTATTATTATAAAAAGAAAAGACAAATTAATAAAATACAATTATTAAACTGAATAAAAATATGAATAAAAATGTTAAAATTCTTGCTTTCTGAAAAATTACTGCAATAAGATTCATTAATAAAATACAATGATAAAAATCTGACAACATTTAAGAACCCTTGCTTTTGAAAAATGATTGCTCTATTTTTATAAATATAATATATTATTGTGAAGTAAAATGAATAAATAATAAAAATGACAAATATTCAACAAATATAATTACTGTAAGATAATTAATAATGACTAAAATACAATGATAAAATAGTATAAAAATTAAAATTACATTTTTAAAAATCCTAAAATGATTGCTCCATTTATGTAAATAATACTAAAACAAATCTGTTTCACATATCACAGGTACTGCTGAATTTACCTTCTCTCTGTTACTGCATATTTTGCTTAATGTTATGCTTGAATTTAAATGTATTTTTTATTTTTAACTTTGTTATTTCATTTATTTTGTACTACATCTTGTAAACCGATACAAAAATATATTTTTCTATACTCGGATCATCAATAATATCAATGGCCACCCAATGCCAGATGTTTTTTTGGAGGGAAACTTGCTCTTATATTCTTCAGCTTTTTTCTTCTTTCTTCTTTAAGACTCACATTTCCAAACAGTGGCCCATACTGACAGATGACACTGATAGTTTAATGACTAGCCTGCATTCCACCATAGAGCCTCTCATCATTCAGAGGAATATAATAAGACTCTCTCTCTCTCTCTGTCCAGCTGCAGGTCTCTCCAGTGGGGAATGTGTGAGAGCTCTGGTCAGTGTCTGCTTCTCACACTTCAGCCCCATTCAGCATGCCGCCCCACCCTGCTGCCGCTGATCCAGCACGCTTCATTATTCCTGCTCTCAATAGACCATCTGGTCCTCTGCTTGTGCACACAAAGCTTCCCGCTCTCCCACACGCACCTCAAAGCCGCAGGTACGCTTTCACTCCTGAGGAGAGATTGATCTGCACACAATCCCACCAACACAAACAAACACGGAGGCATGTGTGCAAAACACATTTCTGCATGCCACAGTATATTTATATATGCAAATAGACATTCACTGATAACCTCTCATACACAACAGGCTGAAATTCATATGCAGGAAGACTACAAGATGGGTTCAGTTTAGAGGGGAGAATATTTAAATAATAATAATAATAAATGTTTTATCTATAAATTTTTTATTCATTACATTTTTTTTAAATGTTACAGATAAATTGTTTTTAATACATGCATCAATTATTTCATGGTTAACTGGCCTCAGGGCTCCCACGGAGGGAATAGGCTTCCACACACCGAACACAACACACACAGGCAGGTTGCTGTACTTTTATTACCTGGGAACATCCGCGCTCGCTGATAAGGCTTCTGCAGATGGGGACATATGATCATTTCCCAAGGGATGCAACGGATATATAGATAAGACGTCGCACACCTTATCAGGCAAAGACAGATCCTGTACAACAGCTGGCTGGTAGAAAAATGATGATTATTATTATGATTATTTATTTATTTTAACAAATGCTAATGAGTAAATTAGATGTAATAGAAAAATTTGCTAAAATATTTATTTAAATATAAAATATTTAATTGTATTTTAATATTATATACATATATATGCACACAATATTACAATTTCAATTGTAAAATTGAATAAAAATATGAAATAAAATGTAACAATCCTTGCTTTTTGGTAAATTATTGCTCTTATTATAATTATTGTAAAGTAAAAGGAATAATACATATAATAATAGAGTACAAAGTAATTTTTTAATACATTGCAAATAAAGTAATAAATAGCAAAAAAGAAATAAAAACTCCCCCCCAACAAAAAACAGAGTATGTTTTACAAGAAAATACTATTTCGGTTTTTAGACTTTATTAAAATTTCATATTTAATCCAATGTGTTACTTGCTGTTTTTTTGTTTTGTTGTAATTATCTTTGTAATTCACTAAAAATTTCAAAGTGAAAATTTCTCAAAGTATATCATACAGAATTTTTTTTCAATCTAGAAACTGAACAAAATATTTAACTGTATTTTAATATTATATACATACATGCACATTTATATACATGTGCACACAATTTTATAATAAATTTTTATAATACATATTTATATAATACATTATTTCTTATGTAATAAAAAATGTCAATAAAAATTATATATATATATATATATATATATGATTATAATTATAAAGTTGATGTTTCCCATATTTTTTGTGATTGCTCTAACGAACTTTAAAGTGTTTCTTCAGTCTTCACACACTCTGACTGGAATTCATTCACTGTGAATGTCGATTAAGCACAATTATCCCGTGCTCTCAAGGATGGCACACTTCTATTGTTCCGGGCCCCCCTCCCGCCCTGAGAGAGTTTTGGGTAATAAATGGACAGATAGTGTGGGAAACCCAGGCTAGATCCTGCTCACACGTTCTT
>NW_015549585.1:1063188-1066389 GCF_001515605.1 Sinocyclocheilus anshuiensis
TAAAGGGACAGATAGTGTGGGAAACCCAGGCTAGATCCTGCTCACACGTTCTTGAGTCAATAGATCGAGCCCCTCCTCTGTCCCTCCACAAACAGCCTTTGAATCTGCTGCTCAGATCAGAGGCTTCACTGGGCGTGTGTTCTCACCGCTCGCTCATATCACCTGCTCCTCGGCCTCAAATCTACACCGAACATCATTGAGTGAGCATGTGCCGCAACATCTGCAGCAACCCTGACATTGACCGTTTGAATGAACCGTTTGCGTTGTATAAAAAAGCTTTTTGGAAATGTATTGCAGGAAATATAATATAATATAAAATTATATAGAGAGATTGATCTGCACACAATCCCACCAACACAAACAAACACGGAGGCATGTGTGCAAAACACGTTTCTGCATGCCACAGTATATTTATACATGCAAATAGACATTCACTGATAACCTCTCATACACAACAGGCTGAAATTCATATGCAGGAAGACTACAAGATGGGTTCAGTTTAGAGGGGAGAATATTTAAATAATAATAATAATAAATGTTTTATCTATAAATTTTTTATTCATTACATTTTTTTTAAATGTTACAGATAAATTGTTTTTAATACATACAAAAGTTTGTAACTGTTCAGATTAACACTTAAAAAAAAAAACCAACAACATATGTTTTAATAGTTGTTACTAAACTGAACATTTTAACAAAATCTTAAATAATAATAATAATAAATATTTTATTTATTGATTTTTATTCATTAAATAAATGAAAAAATTCAAATAAATTATTTTTTAATATACATGATTTTTTAATTCGAATAGTTTTTAATAAATTAAACATTTTTAATAACTATTCAAATATTTAAGATTACATTTTTTCAGTTTCATTTACTGAATATTTTTATTGATTAAAAACTGTTTCAAAAGTTAACATTAATTATTTTTTAATACATATACATGTTTGTAATAGTTTTAATACATTGAACATTTTAATAAATATTTAAAATAATACTACATATTTTTATAAAATATTTGTATTTATTAAAAAGGGTTAAATTATTAAAAACTGTTTATATATTATTATATATTTCATTTATTAAAAATAAATAATTTGAACAGTGTCTTGCTTTTGAAGAAGAGACCACAATTCAACAATTGTTTTTTTGACAGGAAAAAAAAAGGGCTGCTTTCCTGTTTTCCCTCTTTTTTTAAGTTTTAATGACCACAAACACCCTGGCAAGACTCAAGGGGTTTCAATGGGGCAGAAGGTATCAGACAATGTCACAGTTTCGCACTCTAACTGCCTCTTTTCATGCGTCTGTGCTGTGAATGCCAGAGCATGTGATGCTGGAATGTCATTGAGCTCCTCTCACATCAAGACCCGAATTCCTGTCCGGCGAGGAGAGGTCAGGGGCTTCCCAGCTCCCCGTTTTTATGAAGAGAGGGACACTTCACACTGGGCACACAGCGCTGAGCATCTGCTTCCCTCGCTGTGTGTGTGTGTGTGTGTGTGTGTGTGTGTTTGTGAGAATGAGAAGAGTGTTGGACAGGGGGGCGCCCACATTCAAAGACCCTTTTGCAGAGCAGGATGGAAAGTATTGAGGCTTTACCAGTCAAAAGTGGCATTTTGCAATATTATTTTAATGGGCATTTAATCTGTGTAAAACATATGTGCAGTAAGTCAACAGACTGCATGCCGGCTAATTGCTTTAAAATAACATTATAGTAACCCGAAGCAATTTACAACTGCATAAGTGAGCCAAATGAACCTCACATGAACCTCGCATGTGAAAAGCTCGACAAAACGCCTGTCAGCGCTGGGCTTTGCTGACCACACTTTCCCGTGCACAGGAGCCAGCTGCGCCTTTGAGCTCTTCAAAAGTCTAATCCTGGAGCCTGTGTTGTCCCAACTTTCCCACAGCAGCTCTTCAATGGGGCCCAATAGAAGTGTGCCGCTCTCCCCAGCGCATTAGAAATGGGCTCTCAATGAGGCAACCATTCCCCCTGGGGTATACTGAGGAATGATTACTCCTAAAGAGCCACACTTAACTGTCCTAAAATACTCCTTGATCTTAAATATCAGGTGGGTACAGAACAAAGTAATACATAATAGAAATATGAATAGCCAACTTACAGCATGAAACAATGATATAAAACAAGCTAAAACTAAAAAATACTATGAACGGCTAAACATTTGGTCACATGTAAAATAATAATTTCAAATCTGGAAAATAAAAAAAACATGCATAACCATCTTAAATATACATATGTAAAATGACATTCCAACACATAAAATTAAAAAGAATAAATATCAGTGTTTATAGCTAACATTTATATATTTTCAATATGTAAATTGTCAGTTTGACATAAAACAATGATATTAAACAAATAAATACTATGAATGGCTAAACATTTGGTCACTGTAAAATAATTAGAAATAGAATAGAAATTTGGAAAATAAATAATATATGTACAGCAGCTTGGTAACACTTTACAATAAGGTTCATTAGTTAACATTAGTTAACTGCTTTAGTTAACATGAACTAAGAATGAACAATACTTCTACAGCATTTATTAATCTTAGTTCATGTTAATTTCAACATTTACTAATGCATTATTAAAATTAAGAGTGTTGGACAAGGGGGCGCCCACATTCAAAGACCCTTTTGCAGAGCAGGATGGAAAGTATTGAGGCTTTACCAGTCAATTTTGGCGGGAGATGGGAATTGGTGTGGGAACGGAATTCGGGGTTAACTAAACCAAAGCACCTCCTGATAGACTCAGAAAACAAGAGATGCACTTGTTCATAGATCAGTTGCTGCAATGAAGAAGAATATTTTGCATTTCTCACACTCTTAAAAATAAAGATTCTTTACTGGCATCGAAGGTTCCATGAAGAAACTTTAACATCCATGGAACATTTCCACTGGACGAAAGGTTCTTTATAGTGGGAAAAGGTCCTTTAGATTATTAAAATGTTCTTTACACTAAGAAAAATGGGTTCTTTTAAGAATTATTCACTGAAAGGTTATTTGGGAAACCAAAAATGGTTCTTCTAGCATTACTGCAAAAACACCCTTTTGGGACCTTTATTATTAAGAGTTCCATTTTACAAAAGGTTCTTTGTAGTGAAAAAAGGTCATTTTTAAAATATACTCAAGACTAAGGTTCTTTATGGTTATTTTACGTTTTCTTTTCTTTTAACTCTTTC
>NW_015549585.1:1066399-1066646 GCF_001515605.1 Sinocyclocheilus anshuiensis
CTTCTACAGCATTTATTAATCTTAGTTCATGTTAATTTCAACATTTACTAATGCATTATTAAAATTAAAAGTTGTGCTTGTTAACATTAGTTAATGCACAGAACAAACAATGAACAACTGTATTTTCATTAACTAACATTAACGGAGATTAATAAATACTGTAATAAATGCACTGTTCATTGTTTGTTCATGTTAGTTAATACATTAACTAACATTAACTAATGGAACCTTATTGTAAAGTGTTACC
>NW_015549585.1:1066729-1082242 GCF_001515605.1 Sinocyclocheilus anshuiensis
TCTTTCCCCGCCAGCATTTAAAAAAAAAAAGTTGGCAGCCACCACCAACATTTTTGATCATATGGTCCCCAAAATATGTTGTTGTATGAATATCTGAACATGCAATATGTCAAAAGAAAGAACAGAGCCTCTGCTTTAAAAAAAAAAAAAGCTTATAGCTTCATGCATTCTTTTTTTTTTAATCAACACTTGAATATGAAAGTTTAATTAAAAAAGCAACATTTTTAACAAAAAGATGAGAAAATTGTGTTTTTGTCAAAGACTACATCTGGCAACTTTAATATTCTTATATGTAAATTGACATTTTAACAAATACAATTAAAATATACAGAAATCATACAAAATATGATTTAATAGAAAGCATGTGGTAAATAAATATTAGTATGTATAGCCAACATTAATATACTCTCAATATGTAAATTGTTAGTACAACACAAACAATGATATACTACAATCTAAAACTATATGAATGGCTAATGGTAAAACGTGGTCACTGTTGATCTGTAAAAAAAAATGTTCTGCATCTGGAAAATATACTAATATGTAAAATGGAAATACAAAACAGAATTAAAAATAATATGCAAAAATGAACATGCATGTAATAGAAAGTGTGTGGTAAATAAATATGTATATATATATCAAACATTCATATACTTAAGATATGTAAAAGAACAAAAAATTGAATATTTATGTAAAAATAATTTTTCAAACACAAAGTACTGACTAGTTTTGCACTGTATCTTATCTAAGAAACCAATATATTTCAATTCAGTTCATCAACAATTCATCAACTTTTTTTTAGAGGGAAAGCTTTTACAAAAATACAAATGTATAGTAAACATTAAAACATTACATATATACATACATACACACACACATATATATATATATATATATAACCCTTAAAGCTTCAAAAACCTTAGTCGCCACTTCAGTCGGTAACATTATGCAGTTTTGATTAATATGCTGTTTAATGTTTGATGACTATGATTCTTATTTTACATATGCGATCACTTGTTTCTGCTTCTACTTTACTGTGTTTTGATCCAGACATTCAATACTCTTTCAGAAGATGCGTAATAGTGCTTCCTACCATATAACAGTCAAAACATGAAAAGTCATAAAATTCCGTCAATGGCAGAAAAGAGTTAAAAATAAAGGTTCCAAAAGGGTGTTTTTAATGTGATGCCATAGAAGAACCATTTTTGGCTGCCTAAAGAAACTTTCAGTCATGAGTTCTTATAAGAACCAAGATTTTCTTGGTGTGAAGAACATTTTAATAATCTAAAGGACCTTTTGTGCAATGGAAAGATTCCATGCATGTTAAAGCCTCTTCATGGAACCATCAATACCAATAAAGATCCTTTAATGCCATCATTGCAAATTTGTAAGAATTTTTATTGCAGCAAACCAACTTAAGTGGCATTTTGCAATGTGCCGCGCACCTCTATTGTTTCCCAGCAAAGGAAGATCAGGCTAATTTAAACTTTCCCTATTGAACCTTGAGCCGCGTTCTGATTGGCTCAAAAGTGTGGGAAACCGAAGACGCGCCGGATCAGGGCGTATATAACGGGGCCCTGCAGCAGAAGACACACACTCGAGTAAGTGACAGCAAACAAACTGCAGTCAGAATGGCTCCTACTGTCTGCAAACTGACTCACACTGGAAAGGAAAAAACTAAAGTAAGTATTTACCTTTTTTTAAGAACTCATTTCCATCCCAAAGCAAGAGTGTTTACTTACGATCCGCTCTTTTTTCCAGACGAGGAAACCAGAGGTGGAAAAGATGCGCAGAGATCGTATTAACAGATGCATCGAGCAGCTTAAAGTTCTTCTGAAAGCCGAGATAAAAGCCAGCCAGCCCTGTTCTAAACTAGAGAAGGCTGATGTCCTGGAAATGGCTGTCATTTACCTGAAGAGCAACGCCTGTCCGAGCGCGCATGCGCAGAGCTACGCGCACGGTTTCTCCAGGTGTATAGAGGAGACGGCGCGATTCATGGCGCAACAGATCGCCAAGCCAGTTGTAATGGGACAGTGCGACACAACCCAGCGAGCCGAAGTGAGCGCGGAATCTGCTGGTGACAGCTGTCAGATCGCGTCAAAGAGCAGCGGACAGCATGCGCTCTGGAGGCCCTGGTGATCTTCACGAAGACATACAGAGAATAGACGGTTTCTCTAAACAGAAAAACACTTGGTTTTTATAAAACGTCGATGTAGACAGTAGCTGTCACGACGCAGAGAATGTACCAGTCTACCCCATACCTGAGTCTGAGAGCGCCTATCTATTGCGTTACTTCACCTGTGTGGAGATGAACTTTATTTACATATTGTAAAGATGAGGAATACATCACCTCATTATGTTTCCGTTGAAAATGATCTTTTTAATGAGGTCTGTAACCTTTAGAGGTGTTAAATCCGTCATACTGATGGAATGTGTAACAGTGTCTCATCATGTTGAGTTCAGAAAAAAAATAAACTAAAATTACACACATTTCTGTTTATGGTTTAATTATTATCATTTTTTTACGAGGTCATAACTTGAATACTTTTTTTATTAAATATTTTTAATACAGAAAACCCTACACACGTTTATGGATTTATTTATTTTTTTAAATGAATTCATAATTTGAATGCCTTAAACTTTAAATTAATTACAATTAATATTAAAAGCTCTAAATTTAATCGTTTGCTTAATGTTCTAACTCATACTTAGAGCTAATAATATATTTATGGTTTATTTATTTTTTAAATGAGGTCATGACTTGAGTACATTTTTTAATATTTAATATAGAAAGCCCTACAAATTAAAATTACAAACGTTTCTGTTTATGGTTCTGGTTTATGGTTATTTGTACATCTTTACAAATGATTTTTATCATTTTCATTTTTATTCTGGAGCCCACAGCTTTTTCAGGAAAAAACTAAACAAAAACACTTTAAACCATTAAAAAAATCGTCACTTGAAATAAACAATAACTGAAAATAAATTAAAAAGTAAACTTATTTTATTTCAGCTGTGCAACATTTCCCATTTTCATTTAGCTTAACTCGAATAACTAAAACTGAAATAAAAATAGATAAATAAAAATAAAACTGATAAACAGAACAAAAATAAGACAAAAACTAATAATAATAAAAAAAAATAAAAAAAAAACAACAGAAAATTTAAAAATAAAATTCACAAAAACTTTAAAATTAAAATAAAAACAGAAAATATAAAAATAAAAATCACAAAATCAAAAAAAAAAACAGAAAATATAAAAATAAAACAATTTTTTATTATTCTAAAATGTAGGAAATAGTAATAATAAAGAATCAGTAGATTTTTGTGGAAATCTATGCAAACTTAAAAGCTAGAGCCATTTGTGGTGTTGTTAATTGTTTTCTTTAATTGAAATCAATCTTTTAACAAAATAATTATTGTTAAAAAACAAATCAAAATTAGAAATGTTGCCTTGGCAAATAATTAAAATAAAATAAGTTGAACTAATAAAAACACTAAACTGAAACTAAACTAATAAAAATGTCAAAAGCACAAACTTAAACTAAAATTAAAATGAAATCAGAAAATACAAAAGTAAAATATAATTCAAAATAAACTTGAAAAAATAACATGAAAATGAGAAATGTTGCCTTGGCAACTAACTAAAAACTATATAAATAAAATAACAAAAATGACCTAAGCACAGGCTTAAACTAAATGACAAACAGAAAATATAAAAATTAAAATCTAATTCAAAATATTAATAAATACTCTGTGCATATAGTAGTATATAAATGACTAAAATAACTATAAATATTACCAAAAATAATTATATTGTTGGTTGGTATCATAGTCTGTTTGGAATTTTATACATAATAGTTTAAATAGCATCTTTACGATTTGTTAGAGGTAAATCTCTTCACTCGAGCCTTCTTCTGTGAAGTGTGAATGTGTCATAAATCTGAGGTCTTTATGAAGAGCAGATCTGCAAAACAATGTAGCAATAAACCTTGAAAATTCAAGGTGTCAGCAGCAAGTCTAAATAGCATGAAAATAAAAGCAAATAAAGCAGATTGGATCTGTATGGAGGCCCAGAAAGTATTATTTCATGTCGAAAGTCACAAATAAATCCATGATCCACACCAAGTGTTTATTGAGGCACAGTAAGTTGTTAGATTGCATTGCACTGCCAATGAAGGATATTTTGACTGTTTTCAATACCTTGCTAACAGAACACACTCCCTGATGTTCACACTTCTATGCACATTCTATTAGAATGCTACAGATTTCAATTAGAATGTCACATGTAATTCTAATAATTTAAAAGAGCTAATCAAATCATTATAAATGTAACGACATGGAAACTGTTTCCTTCCACTTATTCGACAATCATAAAAACATAGATCTCTGTTTACTGTCTAGACATAATTTTGAAAGATAATCACACAGCGAAATGATAAGAGATTAAAGTGAAACCTTTTCAGTGCATTTCCCAGGTTTGTTAGAACTCATAATTCCTCATATGAATGATTCAGTGATATCTAAAGATCGGACGGACACCAGAGGCAACGGAAATCTGCAAAGACGTGCAGTTCCTTCAGTATATTCACACCAGCTCGAGCCGTCGCTGCTGGTTTCTGGTGGTCTGCATGTTCAAAGCTTCACCAGCAGAGGGCGGTTTTCTGTTTTAACAGTTTAATTGCCCCTCAACTGCATTTTCAGGATAATTAAGGAGGGGATTGATTGCTTTCTGAGTCTTGATGGAGGGATTTAGGGAAGGAAAGCATTTGATTCATGATCTCTTAGCCCATGTAGGGATACTTCCACTCTGTAAGGGGCACGTGGGTTTGCTTGAAGACCTGCGGGGACATCCATCGGAGGACATAGTGTGGGCCGCCGGGCTTGTTGTTGGTGCCTGAAAAGATTTACAATTATTTTTTAGAAAAAAAGTTTGTTTGCATTTCTGTTTGCACATTTTTTTAAATGTATTTTTAAACTTCTTTTTAATGTTAAATAGTCTTTTATGGTGAATCTGAAAGCAAGAAATGTTAAGTTTTTTTAAGCAAAGAATATATCTGAGATATTTTATATTCACTTATTTTGACTTGCATTTATATTTCACTTGTTTTTTGATTTTAAAAAATTATTACAAAAATTTTTAGTTAAAAATGTAAAATAATATTTTAAGAAACATTAAAAATTGACCAATATGTACATTTTTTTCCCAAACATTTTTTAAACAAAATAATTGTTTCTTTATAATGTTAAGCAGTCATTTAAAACAATTCTGCAGGCAAGAGATGTGAATTTTTTTTTAAGCAAAGAATATATTTGGAGGTATATTCACTGATTTTGACTTGCACTTATATTTCACTTTTTTAAGTAAAAAAAAAAAAAAAAAAAGGATCATTCCTTTGGTCGGTCGATGTGTTGTGGTTTACCTGATGCTCTGGCGCCACCAAATGGCTGCTGGGCCACAATGGATCCAGTCGATTTGTCATTGACAATAATTTCCAGCAGCGTTTCTCAAGGCCTTTCCTGCCTCATCAATAACAGCCCTGAAACAAGCAACCACATTATAAATGTATTTTAATGATGTATAATTCTATGTCTAGACATCCTCCAAAACATTTTTCATTGAAAAGTCGGGAATGTGCTGATCTGGGTTGTTTAATGGATGTCATTTACGTCCTAACTTAATCTGGGCCAGCAGCTGATAGTGAACATGATGAAATGGAGCTGCACTCACTTATCTTGGGAAAAGATGGCTCCTGTCAGGGCGTACGGAGAAGTGTTGTCTATTAAGTGCAGGACCTTCTTGTAGTCCTTTTCAGGGTAAACATAAATTGTCAGGATAGGCCCGAAGATCTCCTGAAAATGCAAAGAATATATATGAGATATTTTATATTCACTGATTTTGACTGGTACTTGCAGTTCTATGGAAGCTTATTTCCGCCATTGGAATAAAAAAATAAGTTGAGACAATTCTGACTTTTTTCTTTTGAATTGCGAGAAAAAAGTCAGAATTGTGAGATAAAACAACGCATTCATTTGAAATTGCTTCAGCAATGGGGAAGATGCATGGGCATTCATTTGCTTGATTTTAATGTTATTTTTCATTTTTACCTAAAATCTTCCCTGCTGAGACGGGGATACACAAATACACACACATTTCATACAGTGGGCTTAAACAGCTCGCCTTTTTACAGCAGATTTAGTTCACAAACTACGTACAATTTTCATTTCCAATAATAAATCCTAAAATTCAGCGTTATTAACTTTCTTTTTGCGCCATCAGTCGCGCACACACTCAAGCTCCAAAGATCTATAGCTCTTGGCTCGTTTTGAGTCAGACTTGTCAATTCACTGAATTGTTAACTGGAGACTCGCTCTGACCGGATCTTTTGAATCAGTGAGTCGTTGACTCAAGAACAGCTGCAATCTGATCAGTCCAATTCACGAATGAATCGTTCAGTGTGATTTGCAAACTGATTTTACTAGTTCATTGAATAGAATCAGCTCATTCATGAATCGGACACTGCTATGGCATCTCAGTTCAAAATTAAGAGGAATGACATGTTTTGAAGAAATGTAGTGGAGTAAAAAGTTCGGTATTACCAGGGGTGCACATCAGTTTTTCAGTCTGGTTCTTATGAGGGCACTTGGAGATTTAGTTTGGTGCTCACACTGCACATAGTGTGACCCATTAAATATAACTATAAAAAATAAAACAATAATAGTATTATTGCACTTTATTTAATTATTCATTTTTAAATAAAATAAACAAAATAATAAAGTTCAATAAAAATACAATGCTCATATTTACATTTTCATTTGCTTTTATTTATTTATTTATTTATTTATATAAAATGTTCAAACCTAAAATCAGCAAGCTTTTATTTTGGCAAGTAAGTCTATGCACTGTGGGTTTTTGCGCTGCCGAGTGAAGCACGTCAGTGAATGAAATGTCAGTTTTGTGTATTTGCTCTGAAACCGGCAGGGCACAGCCTTGAATTATGCATTCAGTTAGAAGGGAAATCTTATACAGTATTACAGTTAGTCGATCTAAAACGGTGATTGTGCATTAACAGCTGTCAATCATGTTGGTACGCAAATGAGCAGTCTGAACTTATTTACCCCGTGCATTTTTAATTTCACCCATGCATGCGCACCACTTATGTGCATCCCTGGATATTATGCTTAGGAATGTAGTGAGGTAAAAGTTAAAGCTCCTCAAAATAAAAATACGGAGATAAAGTACAGATTTTACACTTGTACTAAAAATGTACTTAAGTACGGTAACAAAGTAAAAATACTAAAAATACTGTCCACCACAGCCTGTGTCACATGAACAGTTTTGGACTATACTAAGCATTCAGTCTTGATCTGCTGAAACTTGCAAAACTCTCTGCACTTACGTCTCCCACTTTGATCTGTCTGAGCACATCCAGGAGCTGCTGTTTGATCTGAGGCCACAGTGAGTCTGGTACGTACATCCTGGAACAGGCCGAACACTTCTGTCCTCCGTACTCAAACGCCGAGCGGATGCTGCCGGTCACCACGCTACGAACTTCTGCGGACTTGTGCACAAAGTGGAAGTTCTTGCCACCACATTCTAAAACAAGCACGAGAAACAAGAGATCAAACACAATTTTTTTTTGTTGAATTTTAAGTCAAATGCCATTAGAATTTAATCCTAACAAACCTCCAGCGACACGAGGGAAATTCCTGTAGATATCCAGATTCTGGGCAACCTGTTTCCACAATCGTTTGAAAGTTCTGAAAAAAATACATAAAGAAATTATACATCAGTTTCCAAAAATATATAAAGCAGCAGAACATTGCTAATAATAATAATGTTTCTTAAGCAACAAATCAATATATTAGAATGATTTCTGAAGGATCATAATGACACTGTTGTCTTTTTGAAATTGAATTTGTTACATAATTGAAGACTTGTGCAACATTAACATTGTAATTTTCCTGTTTATTAAACAACCTGTATTGCATAAAGCGCTATACAAAATAAACAGGACTTGACATCTCACCATGATAGCAGGGGTGCCGGCCAGGTTTCCACCAATCGCTGTGAAGTTAAATGGTGCAACAGCGGCTACAAATCCCTAAAACAAGTACAAATCAAGATAATACCAAATAATGGCTTGTGCAGACAAATCTGTTATGTAATTATCTGAATTTTTAGGCAACGCCACAGTAGTGAATCCACCTCCAGTCCACGGTACAGCATTGTGTTAGTACTTCCATCGCTGTCTAACGGCTGCTGCTGCTCCAGCTCCATCGCATGTTTGGCATTGAACCTGAAGAAGTCAATGAGTTCTGCAGCAGCGTCAATCTCAGCCTGGACCACAGTCTTGCCCTGAGACACAGAGCAAAGATCAGTAGATTCATGGAAAGCCAACAGAAATAATCCCACGTGCAAAGGTGTGACGGACTGGTTAACATCAGACAACTAGTAGTAGTAACCCGTTCCAAATGTGCAATGGATGCTTGTGAAAATGCACCTGTCCGATCATGGTCTTGGCCAGAACGTCTGCTCTCTTGGGTCCACTGATGGTGTCAGCAGCTTTGAAGAAGATCTGGGCTCGATCCGCAACAGGTTTAAGATCCCATTCCCTTCGAGCAGCAACCGAGGCCTCAATGGCTTTATTTATCAGCTCCTGAAGACACAACCAGAGAAATAATGAACAAAACCAACCTCATTCCATGCTAAATTAAACCTTTAAAATGGATTTTACGAGTTGAAGTAAACTGTCAAATACTGCTGAAACATACTTGCAGTATTTCCTCATGTCAATGTTGAGATTTACAGTATTAACATACTGTACCTTATCAGCATAGCAGAACTTGGACACTTTGTGAGAGTGGTTGAACGGCTAAAAGGAGGGGGAAAAAAAACGAATTAAAACAGACTAAAATCACACAAAACAATAACTTCAATACAACACCATAATATAAAATGTAACCAATAAAATAAAATAAAACCACACTGTTCTGTGATTGTTTGGAGAGAGGTTTATTTAAAGTACAACATAGAAAAAATAATATAATAATAATAATAATAAATGGACCTTAAATATTTAATTTAAAGCAGAAAAATATAATAGAAAAAATAATAAATGGACCCTTAATTGACCTTTATAGATTTGAAATGAACCTTAAATATTGATATTGAAAAGCTGACATTATTTTATGTAAAGTACAACACAGAAAAAAATGTAATAAAATGATCTTAAATATTGATTTAAATTGAAATTATTTTACTTAAAGGACAATAGAAAAATATAATAATAAAAATGATTAATAATTGGACCCCCCCGAATTTACCTTATTGATATTGAAAAGCTGACATTTTTTATGTGAAGTACAACATAGAAAAATATAATAATAATAATAATAATAAATTGATTTGAAATAATTAAATAATTGATCTTAAAATAATATCTTAATAGAAAAAATATAATGTAATATAATGTAAATAATTTTATTATAATAACAAATATTTGTAATAATGACAATAATAATAATAATAATAATAATACGTTAAATGTTCATTTAATTTGAAATGATTTTATAATGAGAAAAGAAAGAGACTGCAGCCTGCATGGCTACATATGTTGTGTGTGGAATAATAGTAATATTAATCATAATATTTCATGCCATGATGAACAATCAAGTATTCCAGAGGTACTGATAATGATTTCACTGTAAAAAAAAAAAAAGCTACAGATCACATGTTTGTACAGAAACCAGAGAAACGATTTGTATCGTGAAAAGCGCTATACAAATAAACGTGATAAACATGAAAAGATGAACTCACAGACAGCCGGTATCTGATATCTTTGGTCCAGACTTCTTCATTTCCAACCACACATGGAATCTCTTCTGTCTTTCCCTTCAGGTTTTGTAATGCCTGATGAACAAAGTAAAACAGAGACGGTCAATCAGATATGCACATATGTAGTGTACTGGGACATCAGAGACAGTGTGTGATGTGTGCTTCACCTTCTCCAGTTCTAACCTCTCTTTACTGCCCTCTCTGAACCCCAGAATGGGCTCATTCTTCACCTCCACAGCTGCACACGGGAAGGTCTTGAACCTGCAGAGAAACAAAACCAACAAACTTGCTGTTGCTCTTCAATAGTTCTCTTTTTATTTATCTGGTTTAGTCACATGAGACACAAGCCTCTCAATCAGTAACTTATATAAAGTCAACTAGAAGAATAACCTGCTGTCAATCCATAACAGGAGACAATTGGGTCACTTTAGTCTGTAATGCATGCAGTTGTTAGACAGCTGCGGTAGTTCACATGACATCTCAGTAGTTTATTATACAGTGTATTACACACCCATAGAGTTCAGCTTCATATTTTTGTGGAAAACGTGATACACTACCATTCGAAAATTAAGTGAGATTTAGAAAAACGATATACTTTTATTCAGCAAGCATGCATTAAAAGTGATCAAATGTGACAGTAAAACATTCATAATGTTATAAAAGATTTCTATTTCAAATAAATGCTGTTCTTTTAAACTTTACATTAATCAAAGAATCCAGAAAAATCTAATGTATCACTGTTTCCACATAAATATGAAGCAGCACAACTGTTTTCAACATTGATAATAATCAGAAATGTTTCTTGAGCAGCAAATCAGCATATTAGAATGATTTCTGAAGATCATACGACACTGAAGACTGGAGTAATGATGCTGAAAATTCAGCTTTGATCACAGAAATAAATTACATTTTACAACATATTCACATAGAAAAGTTATTTTAAATGGTAATAATATTTCACAATATTAGTTTTTACTGTATATTTGATCAAATAAATGCAGCTTTGGTGAGCAGAAAAGGCTTCTTTATATATGTGTACAGTGTCTCAGTATGTGGATTATGCTTATGAATATATTGAGCTACATTAAAAACAATGAAAGACACTTGTGCAAACAGATCTCATCTACCTAACAGCGGGAGGACAAGTTTCTTGAGTATTACATAACAGTCTGCCTGCTCACTTGCACGTAAAATGGAAACTTCCAGCACTTGCTCACATCCCATAATAATGCACAGGCGTACGATTATCACTATTATTCAATGCATAAGTTGACACGTCAGCAACTCTTCAGAATAAGTGCAAGTTACTCTCTCAAAGTGAAAGTCATGTGTGAGTCCATGTGCAGCTGCATGCATACACAGCCCTTCCACACAATTAAAAATTAATATCCTCCCATTGAGAAACTATAACGCTAAAATGCGATCTTGTTAGTTAAATTCTACAAGATCACAGGCAGCGACAGCACATGAATGGAGACCTACCACTTCCGGTGGGGGGGTTCATGACAGTGTTAATGTCGTAACAGTTTATGCAGCTTTCAGACGCCATGCTTTAATAAGAAAACATAATAGTACGTACGTAATAGTATGTAATTTTTTTTTATTTTCGGGGGCTAAATATATTTCAGAAATATCAACTCCTTAACCACGCCCCCACATAGGCACATACCATATTTGGCGGGAGTTTTACTTTTGTGGAGAGCATTGTGTGTGTGTGTGTGTACCTGTTTTTCTATTCTGGTGGGGACTTAAACCTGAATACACACAGACTCATGGGGACTCATGTCACGGTGGGGACCTAAATTGTGGTCCCCACGGGTACAAAAGCTTATAAATCATACAGAATTAAGTTTTTTGAAAATCTAAAAATGCAGAAAGTTTCCTGTGAGGGGTAGGTTTAGGGGTAGGGTTGGTGTAGGGCAATAGAATATAGGGTCTGTACAGTAGAGAAACCATTACGCCTATGGAGAGTCCCCACAAGGATAGCAAACCAGACAGTGTGTGTGTGTGTGTGTGTGTGTGTGTGAGTGAGTGAGAGAGAGAGAGAATTCTTTTTATCTAATGAAATTTACTGCTACAGTAAAAAAAAAATTGCCATAGCATAACAAACCACGGCTTTGTAGAATACATTGGTGTTACTTTGGTCAACTGTTGTCGAGTAATCAATGTGCTAGTAACCTTTCCCCCACAAAAATAAGGCGAATGATTATGAAGTATAATCACAGGTATTCATAACACTGTAGACTGCTTTTTTTTAATTTTTATTTAGGCCTATTATTAATACCAAGCTAAACATATTGGTGGAATGCACAACAATACACCAATGTAATGTAAAATAAAATAATAATAATAAAAAAACAAGAAAAGAAAATTTGCCATCAAGCTTGTTTACGCCACAGGATAAAATAAAATAAAAAGGAAACTGCGATTATTTAGAATTGTGAGATATCGGAAAAAGTCAGAATTCTGAGTGTATATCTCATATTTCTTTGTTTGTTTCCGTCACGGAAGAAAAAATAAAATGCAAACAAACTCAAATGAAGCTTAAAATAGTCCAAAACTGTTTTAATATCCGAATAATAAAAGCAGCTTAATAATATTATTCACCATGAAGTTGTTATAAACATTCGTCTTTATATACCATATTTTATACCATATGGGTTTCTGAGAGTTCGTTCTTTACCCGCTGCTGTCCAAGAAACATCTGTTTCAAATGAAAACATTCCACTGGATGACCATGGAACGCACGCTTGGAATGTTTGAGATGCTCATCTTATTATGACGTTGGCTAATAGAACGCTGTCAAGAGCTAAATTATCTATTCTAAGCTAACAGAGTGTGTTAAAAATGTAAAAGACTGGATGACCAATAATTTTCTCGTACAAATAAACTTGAATTGAATTGAATTGAACAGCTGTCGAGCAGCGGGAGTGGCTGAACACAGTTGTTGGGTGATCAGGAGTAAGGTGAGCCACACACTGTATCAAGCAGAATTACTGAAGTACTTCTGGCTACTGGAAAAATAACCGTGGCTAGTTGTCACACTTTACTCAAACCTATACTGATTAAGTTATTCAGCTTTTCCACTATTATTGCTCTGGAAATTAAAATATACACATAGTTCACCTCCCCAAATTAACAGACTGAGAAGTACAAGTACTAAATGTGGTTTTTCATTCCGTATTATGTTTATTATCTCTAGAATTTGGTTAGCATCATTTGTGGTGACTAAATGGACCGAAAAACCAAAAAGGAGCAAGAAAAAGAAGAAGTGGGGCAAGTCTGTGTCATCTTCTCCAGATGTGGTGGTCTCAGCCACTGCACCTGCTGAAGGTGTTCAAGCTCCCTCTTCATCCTCCCGGAAGTGCAGGTTTCCATCTTCTGCAGAATGCTATCTTTTCTGTCGTGTGTGTCCTCATGTGAGGTGGTTGAGTCTATTGAGACTCAGTCAGCCAGAATCGACACACATGATGATGCTTCTTCCTCGCCTGCAGTCAGCAGATCCTCTGATCCAGAGGTTGAGCTGCAGGAGACTCAGGAAGAAGAAGAAGCAATCAGAGGTGAGTGAACTTTTTAAAGCTTTTACATACTTAGCGCTCATCCATCCTTTTTCTAGTGTACATCTCTTTTGCACAAAAAAATTGGTTCCCCCTTAGTGTTAAAGACGTGGTTCTGGTCTTGGTTTACATTAAAGTTGTAGCGTGCACTATAAAACTATAAAAACTATACTCGTACACTCTAAAAAACGTTGGGTTATTTACTGTACCCAATATCTGGACTGGATTTACACGGTTTCTAAAATTAATGAAATTTCCACTGTCAAAACCCCATGCACGTCTTAACTATACCACTTGGGTGAAAGTGCACCCTGATATGGATAAATGATAATACAACTAAATAATTGGACATACAACAATTACATTTTCAGAATTTAATTACATTTTATGCTCAAAAAGAGGCTTAAATGCAAAATAATAAGGCTAATTAAAGATCCATTTCCAAAAGCACAAACATATAATCACATTTGAAAAGTTAAAAAAGTTTGTATTGTGTATATACACTGTACCTAACAGTTTGTGAAAATGAAAATATCAAGGACACTAAAAAAATGTTTAAAATATTTAAGTAGTTGATGTTTATTTTTGTAGTGTTTATGTGAAGTCATAATCTTGTTAGAATGCAGTACTGTACAATTTTAACACCAAAAGATGGTTAGTAAAGAAGCTGTTAGTAAAACTGACGCTTAAAGGGTTAATTCACCCAAAAATGAAACTTTTTTTTATCATTTATTACTCATGTTATTCCACATCTCCATGAGTTTTTTTTTTTTCTGCTGTACACAAGATATTTTACTTTCATAGTATGAATAAATACACATTCTTCAAAATCTACTTTTGTGTTCAACAGAAGACAGAAACTCATACCGGTTTGGAGCAACTTGAGGGTGAGTAAATGATGACAAAAGTTTTTTGGGTGAACTATCCCTTTGAGAAAAATCACACAAGCAAGAGTACTGTGAAGGTGTCTTTAAATAGCTGAGTTAAGGCTGCTTGTGCCTGCTCAAAATACTCTGTATAGCATTGCTGCATTAAACAGTATGTAAAGACACATAAAAGCTACTTTCAGAAGTGATTCTGTGCCATCTTTGTAATGTGAATTTTGACTCTAGATCAATATAGATCAGGTATGAGACCACAGAAAACCACAGCCTGCTGATATAGAGTCTAACAGCATGATTACGAGAGTGATATATAGTTTTACATACCGGCAACTTAAATTTCGTTCTATATGTCATTGATACACTGACATTACCACCCACTAGCATAACAATGTAACATGCAGAAGGAGTTCAAAAATCCCCACACCTGTCTATAATGATACAAACACCACTCTTGTAACACTCGGCTAATATAACAGACATTAATCCATTATTACAACAGTAAGAAGTCAAATGAAAGACTGCTACCATGGCTTAGAAAAGTGTGGATTTTTTTTCCATTTTTTCCCCCAATTCTTGTTCAGTGATTAATCTATTGTTCTTTCTATTTAAGATGGTCTTTGGAGATTGCATTAAAGTTGCATTAAAACCCCGACATCCTCCTCCATTGCCATACAAAGTGGGTAAGTGCATCTTTTATGACAATACATTTTTGGGTAATATTTCATCCAATGTATGTATGCATATTAGCCATTTTAAATTTCTGTTTAAAGGTTGGAACAAATTTAATTCTGTATTTTCTGTATTTGGAGGAGCAACAAAGGCGATACCCTCATGTCCTGCAGTTTTGGGATACAATCCATCCTTCACATCCTTCATCGAAATGGCACTGAAGCAAGACCGTCTTTTTACAAGCAGTTGATACATGGTTTAGATTATTTTACATTTTGAACATTGCATATCCCAAGCCTGTTTCAGCTGTAATTACATTGTCTGTACTAGCTTTGTTCTGTTTGTTTGTTTATTTGTGAATTTATATTTATCTTGTAAACTAAAACAATTGCAAGCAACCTAATGTGATAAGGAAGTGATTAATAAGACAATTTCAACCAGTTATTTAATTGAATAGAGGTTTTTGCAACTTTAAATGTAATAGAAATAAAGTGTTTTCAAAATATTTGTATGCCGTGTATTATTATTGATTTACATAGCAATACTACTACTACTACTAATAATA
>NW_015549585.1:1084218-1089796 GCF_001515605.1 Sinocyclocheilus anshuiensis
AAAACAATTGCAAGCAACCTAATGTGATAAGGAAGTGATTAATAAGACAATTTCAACCAGTTATTTAATTTAATAGAGGTTTTTGCAACTTTAAATGTAATAGAAATAAAGTGTTTTCAAAATATTTGTATGCTGTGTATTATTATTGATTTACATAGCAATACTACTACTACTACTACTAATAATAATACCAGGATGGTTAAAGCAAAAATGTTTTTGTCCAAATAACCCAACAAATTAGTTATTTTTTAACCCAATGCATTGGGTTACTAACTTACTACCCAATCCATTGGGTTAAAATAACCCAACATTAGGTAGGTGCTATAGTAACCCACCATTGGGTTATCTGTTGGGTCATTTTTAACCCAACTATTTTAAGTGAGTATGTTCTCACAGATGTTGCTGGAGAGCAGAGCTCCAATTCCAGCACTGAAGATACTTCCACATCCGCAGACAGCAGATCTTCAGATCTACTGAAAGAAAGCCTGGACATGGAAGTTATTGGAGGTTAGTCGGTTTTACGGTCTTTGTTTCAGCTTTAAAGTAAACAGCGTTCCGTCTTTTATACTGTTTGGATATCTCATAAAGACTTGGTTTCTTTACAGATATACCTGGAGATTTGATATACCTGGAGCATCAGATCTGGAGACCAGCGGAGGTTTCACCTCTACCAGGGGAACCCAAAGGTTGTGGGTTCGAGTCTCGTACCGGCAGGGATTGTAGGTGGAGGGAGTGAATGTACAGCGCTCTCTCCCACCTTCAATACCACGACTGAGGTGTCCTTGAGCAAGGCACCGAACCCCCAACTGCTCCCCGGGCGCCGCAGCATAAATGGCTGCCCACTGCTCCGGGTGTGTGTTCACGGTGTGTGTGTGCTCACTGCTGTGTGTGTGCACTTTGGATGGGTTAAATGCAGAGCACTAATTCCAAGTATGGGTCACCATACTTGGCCACATGTCACGTCACTTTACTTTTTATATATATATATAAACAAACCTCATATGGACAAGCACAATATTAACATACTCCTGATGTTTTCACAGCATCCTCGGTGTGATTGCTAGTATGACGGTGCAGTCCAATGATCTGTCCCAGGCTGAAATAGCCTACTGCAGCTCATACACAGCAGTCCACAGCAGGAGCAGATCGAGGTCGAGCAGCAGAGCAGTGGCAGTGGCAGTGATACGGAGGACGATGTCGAGTTGGCGGATGTTGTGGCAACAGCATCGCCGACCAAAATTAAGCACTTGGGGTAAATGTTGGATTGAACATATATTCAAACACTACGTGCCTTTCACAGACGCCCCCTGACTGAATGCCTCCTGTCACAGTTTTCTCAATTTGGGCAACACGTGCTACATGAACTCCGTGTTGCAGTGCCTCCTCACCGTTTCCCCCTTCTGGGACGATGTGCTTTCCCAGCGGGAACGGTGGAATGACAGAAGCGCAATGCTCAGGTACCAACATCGAATTTATGCAACATTATATTTGAGTCTAAATGGAAAATTACAATTTTAAAGCAGCAAAACTAAGTTTTTTAATTTCTAGGGCGCTCACCGACCTCCACATGACCAGGCTGACAGGCAACGACAAGAATCTGAAAGCGTGGCTCTTGTCTACAGTGAAGGCCTGCGTTGAATCTCACCATCCTGATTTCTTGGGAGACCATCAGCAAGTGAGGGAGGCGATGACGGGATATTCATGTTCAGATTTATTATTTTCAGACCTGAATTTAACCTTATCATCCTTCGTTCGTTCTTCTTTCAGGACGCCCATGAGTTCCTGATAGTTTGCTTGTCCCATCTTAAAGAGGAGGGCGAACTTCTGCAGAGCTACTGACCTCAGTACACCTGTCCTGTAGCCAATATGGAGTTCCAGCTCAACCGCCAGCACACCTGCGACAGGTAGCATCACACGTCCACACCTGCACTCGTTTCAGACTCATTTACTGTATGTGTCGCTGATGTTCTTCTGTCGGTTCAGCTGTGGCTTCCAGAGGAGCTTCAGAGAGGCTTCCAATTACCTCTCTCTAGTCATCAGTCCTCAAGGATGCCTCATCGACAGCCTGCAGCAGTAGTTCAAAGTGAGTGACATCACTGATTAAATCATATCAACAGAAGAATTATGATTGGCTGACATCTGTGCTGTTTGTTTTCTCCAGACATCTTCGTTTGAATGCTCCTGCAGCGAGTGTGCCAGCACTACTGCATCAGCCTGCTAATCGGTTACCTTTCAGAAAAACTCAACTTGAGCGAGTTAATAACTTCTAATGACTTGAATCTCTCTACAGGGTGCTGGTTCTTGTGGTCATGTGCTTTGACATCACATCCTCAATTCGCAAGCTGAAGAATCGACTGGACGTTCCAGAAGAGTTTTCACTGTCCTGCGACACAGGTGAGGGTCAGTCCATCAAACATCTGCCCTCTGCTGGACACTCACATGAATACATCTAGAAAACATCTCAAGAAGACATGTGCTCTGAAAAACAACATTTAAATGTTTAAGCATTGAATATTTACTTGTTGTCTTATTTCATGTATTATCTTTAACAGAGAGCAGAGAGATGACAGAGAACGACAGAAAAAGCCCAAAGCAACAGCAAAAGAGAAGGAAGAAGAATAGGGTTGAGATTGCAGGACAACAGGAAAGATATAGATAGCGTTTTATAGATAGATAGAACGATAGATAGATAGATAGATAGATAGAATAGAACAATAGATTGATAAAACAGAGATAGATAGATAGATAGACAGACAGACAGACAGATGATAGATAGATAGATAGATAGAACGATAGAACAATAGATAGATAAATAGAATAGATAGATAGATAGACAGACAGACAGACAGACAGATGATAGATAGATAGATAGATAGATAGAGTGATAGAACAATAGATAGATAGATAGAGTGATAGAACAATAGATAGATAGATAGATAGAACAATAGATTGACAAAACAGATAGATAGATAGATAGATAGAACGATAGACAGAACGATAGAACAATAGATAGATAGATAAATAGAACAATAGATTGACAAAACAGATAGATAGATAGATAGATAGACTTCTATTATTTATAATATTTAAAAAGTAATGTTTATGGAACGTTCTTATTAATATGCGATATAAATTCTCATAACGTTGAGAGAAAATGTTCATAAGAACATTCTCAAAACATCTTTATGATGTTATTGGTACTTGAACGTTCTAGGAAACGTTTTTTAGGAACCTTTAAATAACATTCTAATCACGACATGAAAATTGGACATTTTAACATTTAGAATATTAAAAATAAACGTTCAAATAACGTTATATTTTGGGTGAAAATAAAGTTAGTAGAACGTTGTAAGAAAACTTTTACTAACCTTTAAATAACTAAGACAATACGATATAATTATTAATTATTAAAAGAAAAAATACCATAAAATTTAATTTCAGACTAACTTAAAAAAATATTATTTATCATTTTATTTAAATATTCTTTTTATCTTTATTTGTTTTTAATAAAATTTTTATTAAATTATTTTTGCTGTGCTTATTTTATGATTTTTATGATGATATTTAAATATTACATTTATTTAAAGCACTATTTAATTACCATTTTTCATGAAATGTGTTGAAATGTGTATGAAACTTTCCTTGCCTTGCCTAAAAAATAAAATAAACTAATAAAAAACTGAAACAGTAAATTCATAAATTATTATTAAATTATTAATAAAAATGAAAAAAAACAAAAACTAAAAATGACTTTCTCTGAGATTATTATACATGAACACATGCTGTACATTTATGGCCTTAAACATAAACACTAATTAAATATGGTTTCCTTAAACAGAATCATTATGAACAAAATAAAAAGGACCTCAACAAAGCAAATTAATCAATTACGTTTATTTATTAATTTTTTTGACCCCAGCACCAAATACATTCATTATTTTGAAACATACACCAGTAGCTCACACACCAGGAAAATTCATTTGCAGCAAAAACAAATAATAAAGACAACATATAAATGTTCTAATGTACCTATACTGATCATTTCAGATGTCAAAGTAATTATCATACAAATAAAAAGATAATAAACAGTACTATGAGAAGGATTTAGGCCACAGATGTTGCTAAAGTCAGAAACTGAAACTCCTTTGTAGGCTTTCAGTAAAACCGGCTGATGCTGGTACGATGAAGGGGGTCTAATAAACTGGTGTTTTATGCTTTATTAGAAATTCTGTATTCATTTCAAAAGTAATTGTGCAAAGTTATTGTGTACTCAGCTTGGCATATGGGCAAACCCCGACTTCAGTCCAGATCAGAATGGTCCAAATCTGAGCTCATACGGTCAAAACCCAAGAGAATGAAAAAATCCAACGTGTTTCATCTTCTGTCTGATGAACTAAATAACATGTTCTACTAATGACCGCATCTGATATTCTGTACATTCATTGATAAAGGCAAATCTTGATGTGAATGCAAAACATTTACCATTCTTAACTCATTGTGTGTTCTGGTCATTTTAACCCATAGAGGATTTTCTTTTTCCTGAAATTCCTAGGCAATGTTATCGAATTGGACTAAAATGTACTGACTTTGCTCACAGAGATGGTATAACAACAAAAATTTGTTGTAAATTTTTGTACTTTTGTGTTATTTTTCCCCTGACCTTGTTACACATGTGGTCTTCTTCAAAAATGACCGGCTTACAAAAGAATTCCTTAGAAATGTTTATCTTCTCGTTATACTATATTATTACCAAATATTGTATTCAATCTTTTTAACAACTTGTTTTGCTTTAATTAGAACAGGTTTGAGCTAATGCACTTACATTTTTGAGCAAACACTGGCAAAATTACCAAGAAATAATGCTTTTTTTTTAATCAAAAACTGAGGTGAATAAGCTCAGATGGCCAGTCAGTTTCAAAAAGAAATACAAAACCTTAGCTAACTGAAAGAAAACAAGTTCACATTTGATTGATTCCAAGATTTGGTGACAATTAGTACTGGGTAGTAACTGATTACATGTAAACTGCAGATTCCAAAAATTAAGTATCCACTAGTCAGGTGACTATAATTATACAGGCCACACAATTAATTTCACATTTTTATGATTTAATTAATTAGCTTTTCATCACCTCAAGAACCTCAATTTGGTGTAATGTAATGTTTAAAGCACTTCTTGATGTTGATAACAAAGAATGGGAAATATTTTCTTAAAGGGGTCCTATTATGCTTTTTCACTTTTTTAATTTTAGCCAGTGTGTAGTGTGTATGTTTGGGCATTAAAAAGATCTAGAAAGTTACAAATCTCAAAGTCCACTCCAAAGGGAGATATTTCCTTTTTAAAAAAACCGCGGACAGACGCTGAACGGCACCGCCGGCGTGCCTACACTCATAGAAAATAATGTATTTGAATTTTAAAGACGTGGCACGACGCGACACTACGCTTCTCGTCCGGTGTGCGACCACCTGAAACGCAGTTTTTTTCACCTCTGGGCCCAAACGTCTTTGTTTGGGCTTCCGAAAGCCGATGATGTCAGGAAACAGTGGTTGCAATTTATTTTTTAACTCTGTCCCTGAGCAT
>NW_015549585.1:1089941-1097286 GCF_001515605.1 Sinocyclocheilus anshuiensis
GGCGGACCTTCATCAAAGCCGGAACTAATCGAGCCGTTTGTGCCAGGATAGGGAGAAAGGTATTGTAATAATGTAAATTATATGATAAATAATGTGTTTTTCGAACCACCAAGCATGAGAGCATGTTCTAGTACACCCCCAAAACAAAATCAAGACTTTGTAAAAGAGCATAATAGGACCGCTTTAAGAGTTAATTCAAAAGTAATCTAAAAGTAATCAAAGAGTATTCAGAATACATTACCTAATATGTGTAATCAAACAGATTACGCTACTAATTAACTACATTTTCCGATATGTAATTTGTAATCATGGACTACAGTTTGTAAGTAATCTACCCAGCGCTGGAGATTATATAGCATAATGAGAGATTTACAAGCAATTTTTAAAATGCTGTTGTTGTTTTGTTGACCGGTAACACCAAATTAGGTAAAGCACAAGGGTAAAGAAAAACAGCATATTTGATTTGAAGACAAAATGTTAGGCCTGAAACATACTCTATGCAAATATGTGAAGTCAAATGCTACACAAACTCAAACTTTGTGTTGTTGTGTTCTGAAATTGATCAAGTGTGTTTCTGGCTTTATGCTTATGAAAGTTTGCGCTATATGAGCTCATCACTGCAGAAATTTTAACCTACATTTGCTGCCATTTTGTGCCTTTATTAAATTGACAAAAACACAAATATGATGACAGCATTACTTTCTCATGCAGTTTCAATTAGTAAGTTCCTTTCAAATACAACATTCAAGCTTAATAACTTCTAAAAGACGTTTACCAACTCATACCTTTGCTTAGGATACTTTACAGAGATAATTCTCACTTTTTTCTATAAAATGCCATGAACACAATGGAATTAAATCAGAATTTTTTTTATTTCAGCATATGATTTTGTGTGGTAATTCACCTTGTGATACTGCCCTTTTCCCATTTTTTTGTTCAAAAACCATACAATCGATTTTGAAATGAGACATCTGACCCATGTTATGGATTCAGATTCAGACAAAAAAATAGCTTGATTTTCACCATAAACAATACAAAATAGGCTAACAGTGTTTCAAAAGGCAAAGACTCCTATAAGTGCATGTTTAATTTTTTCAAGGAAAAGCATCCAAATTAACCCCGGATACCCAGAATATTATAAAATCAGATGAATTTTATATATTATAAAATTCAAAAGCCAGATTTTTTTTCCAATCTTTCCAATCTTTTCCAACTAAATTCCAAAATTGACAGATGATTTGATACTATATGATATCAACTCTTTAGCTAAATGAATATGTTGTAAAACGAATAAACCAAAATGATGCCCACCAACTTATTTACTATAAAATATGTTTTTAAAAACCCTTTGCGACCATATTTTGAGCTTATAATTACATCTTTGAGCTTATAATTAAATCACCGATCTATTAATAAAACCCATCAAATTTCCCCATATTTCAGATTAATATGTTTAAAATAATATGTATGAACACAATTTTTAAGGAATGTACACTACTGGTCAAACATTTGGAATAATTAATTGGAAAGAAGAATCTTCTGCTCACCAAAGCTACATTTATTTGAGCAAAAATACAGTAAAAATAGTAAATATTGTGAAATTTTATAACAATTTCAAATAACTGTTTCTATTTGAATATATATTAAATTGTCATTTTTTTCCTGTGATGCAAAGCTGAATTTTCAGCATCATTACTCCAGTCTTCAGTGTCACATGATCTTCAGAAATCATTCTAATATACTGATTTGCTGCTCAAGAAACATTTCTGATTATTATCAATGCTGAAAACATTTGTGCTGCTTCATATGTTTGTGTTTTGATGAAATAAGGAGCAGGAGAGACTTCTTTCAAAAACATTAAAAAATCTTAATTCTTCCAAACCTTTGACCAGTAGTGTATATACGCTAAAAATGGCAAATATAAAGAGCCAAAAAAGACCAAGCAAAATAAACAAAAAGGCAATTATATTAACAAACCATATCCATGAAAACAAACCTGAATCTGTATGGAACAGTGGCCACTGTGAGGGCTTAATGCCATAATTTGATATTTTTTATCTACATATATTTATAGACATGGGTATAATTTCAGATACACCCAACATGGTCTATATACAATAAAAACCTCCACCTGAAAACTCTTCTAACTATATAACCTAACAATGAAACTGCTTAGACAAGTCCTCATACAATCAATAAAATATATTTGATAATCTTCCCCGTGATTATAATGAGTGCAACTTTAGAAAGTAGTGGAAATGCAGTAAGGCCATCCAAAATGAACCTGCAATGTATGTATAGGCACATAGTTCTTTAATATTTGAGATATTGATGTGTGTAACCCTTAAAAAAGCTTCAATCATCATTGGTTGCTGCTTAAAATGATGGGACACTGTTCCACAGATTCTGCCATTAAGTGTGTAAACATTAAAACATGTGAACGTAGTACATAACACATGAAATCGCCTAAGGCAAATCAAACCCAGCTAACAGGGAACGTTTTGCTAATGTTCTGGCAAGGTTTTCTCAAAGTTATCAACAAACATTCAGTAACGTTAATAGAATGCTTGTTTAAAGTTATCTGGTTTTTAAGAATGTTCTCAAAACTTTTTTTTCTGAAATCTTTCAGTTGGACATTCATCTGACATTTTTTTTTTAAATGTTACTAATTGTTTCAGAACGTTCAGAGAACATTCAAAAGTAACATTTCCATAATGTTTGCAAAATGAGAAAATGGAATGTTCCCTTAACGTTCGCATAACCAGGAAAAAAAAAAAGGTTTTAACCTTCTGGTGCTTAACTTTATTGTTATAATACATATTTTCCGAAACATGTTTTACTCTAAAACTGCAATATAATTAAAACCATAATTGTAAACAAGTTGTGTTCCGAATTTGAAGTTGATATCACAAAAAAACGAGCTTTCAGTAAGATTTTCTTTGAGCGTAGTACCAAACGTTTCCACTAGATGAAATTAGTTTCCCATTCATTTCCAATGCGGACATTTTTGACTGCAAAAAGTGGGACTATTTTTTTCACAACCGTTTAATCTTTTTAAATCATGCCCATGAGTTTTTTTTTTCACATAGCAATTGCCAAATCCTTTACCAAGATTCATTCTATTCTGATTAATTAAAAAATTCTAAAAAAAACAACATATTTTGTGGGTGAAAAATTACTGAAGAGCACCAGAGGGTTAAAACATTTTGATGAAAACTGGACATTTTGATGTTCAGAGAACATTCAGGAATAACATTTTCAAAACTAGCTGGGAACGTTAGCAAAACATTCTTAGAGTGTATTTTTGTTAGCTGGGAAAACACAGATCACAAAATAAGGCCGATTGCATAGAACATGAGCTGTTTCCACATTCGCAAACTGGGTTCGGGGCTTAAAGGCCAAAGTGTTTCTGCAGTAAACTGTTGATTTCTGAAATAGTTTTTAGAAAAATAAAAAGCCACAAATATTAAGCAACTCATTCTGATGTGTTCGATCGCAGCGAGTTCAGTCCGTTTTGGTCTGATCGGCTTTCAGTCTTGTGTATCACTCACATTGCGTGAACGTTTTCCGGTTTCTTATCGAGATATGGGCTTGATTTCGGGTTTGATCAAGTGTATTGTGTTATGTATTTTAGCTGGGATCGATCTGATTCGTAGTTAGGCTGTCCCGTGACAGCTGTGGCACCGTGTGACACATCGATATTGATGTCGAAGCACAAAAACAACCCTCATTAACTCCGCCCCACTCTGACGTTAAAGCACCTACAGAATTTGGGGTTTGTGGGAGTGGGCTCTGTCCCTCAGTGTAAGGCCATTGGCCGATTGCTGGGAGGCCCGAGAGCTGATTGGAGCTCGTGGGGGGAAGAGGGCGGGGCCAGACTGGGCAGGTATCAGCTGATTGGCCCCTCCGTCTCTCCGTCCTTGTCCGACTCGTCTTGTATCTCTTCAGTGTTCCCTGAGTCACTGCTCGCGGATGAGCTGATGGAAAGAGAATTTCTGAAGGAGAAAGAGAAGATGATTAAAATCCACAAAAAACCCTCATTCTCAGGAAACGCTGCCAGTTGTGTCTACAGGACTTACTATTGATAAAATGAACATGAAAAATCTAACTAAATTAAAACATGGAAATATTTTTATTACTGGAAATAAAATAAATGTTAACTAAAATAAAATAACTTAAAAAGCTTAAACATTTCTCAACTTGATGTATTAAAATAACTAAAACTGAAATTAAAATGAATAAAAATTAAGACATTTAAAAAAATACTAAAAATGACAACAAAATTACTAAAGCTAACTAAAATGGAAATGAAAATGGAAAATAGAAAAAAACTAATTCATACTAAGAAACTATATTCCACTTGTGTGATGAATGAATATCAGCCGTGATTTATGCCATCTCTTTGATTACACTTCTAAACATCACATTTTAGCACAAAAATGGCAGATAAAAGATCAATATATATATTAAATAAAGTTGTGCAAGCTATGGCAGTGATCTGTGTTTGTGTTTTTCATTCTAAAGGCATTTATATACAAAATTAAAATAAAAAATGGCAAAATAACCACAATAATTTTCCACATGCAACATTATGAGGTCATTTAACATTTATTGTGACAAAGCTGAAAAACAAGATATAAGCTGCCATTATATTTGTTATGTAGGGGATTTTAAAAATGTGATTTCTAGACCCGAATGTAAATTAAAAAAAAGTCATGCAAATTCTTAATATATAAATAAATATATATATATATGGGTGTTAGAAATTGCTATTTGTGAGTAAATAATAAAAAACGAATGAATCAGTGTAATCACAAACGTCTGGAAAAGTCATGTAAATTGATAATAAAAAGTGTAAGCCCTGAAAAACATTGTTATTGAAAATTGTAAAGTGAAATTATCTATAATTATTTTATTTAATTATTTTAATATATTGCCACTCCTAATTGCTGTAATTAAAAAGAAATTGTCAGCCTTGTCATTACAGGAGAAGAAAACCTCAGCTTCAAATGAAAGTGATTCATCAAATGCTAGCTGATCACATCTTGCCGGGTTAGGACATATTGCTAGATTTTGTCTTTAGTACTTTTGAAAACGACAGATATTTCAGATCTTAGATCAGCACTATAAGCTGTTTTTCTTAGCAAACACCCTTTAGTGAAGCTGCATTCTCTGAATGATGAGTGAAATCACCTGCCACCCTTGATCATTCTCTTGCACGTCTCCATCTGCACGTCCAGCCCTCGTTTCATGCTGCACATCTCCATGTACTCATGCAGATGTCTGTTCATGTCACTCTTAGCCGTGGCCAACTCCATCTGTGTGCGAGAGAGATAGATCGCAGACACATTCAACTTCAGTAGGAGGACAAACACAATCACAACCAATCCCAGTTTGGCTTGGATGGAAGTACAGAAAAACAGGCACATTCTAACCTCGATTTGTCCGATTGTCTTCTGATATTCCTGCTCTCTGGTCTTGAAAACAGACTCGGTCTCATCGATGAGATTTCCCAGACTGCAATCCTGAGATATGTGACACACAATGGCTTATTTCACTCATATTTACTCTCAACCTGTACAAATATGCTGAGAACAACACTGATAAAAGAAGAAATTAATACATTTATTGAGCAAGGTGGCATTAAATTGATGAAAATTGACAGTAAAGACATTTATAATGTTACAAAAGATTTCTGTTTCAAGTAAATGCTGTTCTTTTGAACTTTCTATTCAGCAAAAATTCGTTTCCACAAAAATATGAAGCAGCACAAGTGTTTTCAACATTGATAATAATCAGAAATGTTTCTTCAGCATCAAAGCAGTATATTAGAATGATTTCTGAAGGATCATGTGACACTGAAGACTGGAGTAATGATGCTGAAAATTCAGCTTTAGATCACAGCAATAAATTACATTTTAAAATGTATTCACATAGAAAACAGTTATTTTAAATTGTTATAATATTTCACAATTTTACAGTTTTTCCTGCATTTTTAATCATAAAAATGCAGCCTTGTTGAGCAGAAGAGACTTCTTTCAAAAGCATTAAATAATCTTACCAGCCCCAGTCATTTGAACAGTAGTGTATATGGATGAGAAATGGAAACTCACAGTGTCGTGTGTGTCTCCGTTGCAGTCGAGGGCACCGGTGCTGTTGTTAAGGCTGTAGGGCATGTTGTAATTGGTGAAATCCTCCCATAGCAGCAGCGTATCATCGTTCTCTTCCCACGTCAAACTGTCACAGTCATCATCGATCTCAAACGTCTCCCGCCTAGCAACAAATGAGTTATCTGAACAATGTCTGCGTGTGAGGAAAAAGAATGGGACAGAAAGAGAGGAGAGAGAAAGAGCAGGCAGTGAAGACAGTCACAGGACGAGAGTGAAGACAAGCACAAAACAGGACGGATACATACACATACGTACGTACACCACATTAAATGAGACCCAAATCTGATTTTTCCCTCACTGTGAACAGCGAAATTTGCACTCACATTTTCAAGTGGAAATTGGGTATGCATTTGTTTTGCAATGTGACTTTTGTTTTTTATTATTATTAATTATTTGAAAGCATCATTTAACCCTGTAAAGCCAGACATATGAAATTATAGTCAGATAAATCTTTTTTTTTTTTTTTTAATCTATAAAAGGTTTGCTCATGTATTTTTGTTGAGTATCATCTACAATACATCAGGTTTTTATGGCTCATATAATATTATTTAGTAAGAATATAGAGGAAAAAACAGCTCAGTTTTATTCAAAGGCAAAAATATGCAATTTGGTGCAAATGCTGATATTTATATGGTCAAAAAGTAAGATGAAATTCTGATAACTTGCAATGTAAATCAGTGAGATCTTAATAACAGTATAACAGACTACTTACATAAAATGATATAAATATCAGTTGTCACTCTGCATCTCCCAATAATATGTCTTAGTAAAAAGATATTTAAATGCATAGTTTTATTATCAATGCTCTGTAGTTTTAAAACATATAATGCAATGCCATGTTGACTGAGAGTTGAACAAATAAATGTTGCTCAAAAGCCTGATTATCAAATCTGATACATTTTAATGACTTTACGAAAAAAAAAAAAAGATTTATATTGTATGGATAATCAAGTAAACCTAAGTTTCTTCAGTACAGTAAGTGTTCATCTTGAAATATTACTAACAATATAAAAGTTATTCTTACGTTTACTTTATAAAAATTAGTAAAGATTTCACAGCAAAAAGATACATGAACCACAACCTGAAGGTGGACGTTTTTACAATTATTTTAAAGGGGTCATATGATGCTATTTTAAAGATCATTATTTTGTGTATTTGGTGTAACAGAATATGTT
>NW_015549585.1:1098550-1105919 GCF_001515605.1 Sinocyclocheilus anshuiensis
CCAGCCTTGTACTCTTCTAGGTTCAAAAAACTGTCGTCCATAAAATGCGTTGCACAAATTCGAACATCTGGGTTGTGCTGTTCTGTTGTAAATAAATCTTAACCAATGATTCCTAATTGCATCTACTTCCGGAAGGCCAAATAAAGTGCTTTTGCTTTCACACTGAAACACACAGGGTCTCCCTGACATGCTGCATCAACACTACTTGTTCCTGAAACCGCGCCTTCTTTCTTTGCGTGCACATTTGGGCGGCATTATGCTAATATTTGAAATCGCATCATATGACCCCTTTAAAAGGCCTTTTACTTGCCTTTTTTTACCTAAAAAATTTCAACCAGACATCAGAAAGCATGTAGTAGATTGTGTGCAAAAGGCTTTCAGCCAAGTTTTGTGTAATCATCAAAACATAAAATGATACAGGCTTTATAGGGTTAAAGAGGTGCTCCACCTGAAAAACATTTGATTTCATTACTGTTAGTCATTTGCAATTCATTTAATTAATCATTCATTTGAGTCAGTAAACTCAGGTTGTTGTCTAAAAAACTAGGTGGTATTACAGTTTTTTTTATTCGCTTTGGTAGCCTACTGTTTTCACAAGTAAAGTGTATATTTTCAAAACTCTTAGTACAAAAATCCAAACTGATCACACTTGTAACATCGCTAGTCATTCTTTTCAAAACTGATCTCATGCTTTCATTACAATTACACATATTTTCATCCACACAATCATTGTTTCAAAACATAAGCTTATTGTAATATATATTGAGAACATTTGATTTAATCACCGAAACACAACAGTATGATCTTCTTTCAATTTAGGACTTTTAACAATCAGTTCAATTCAAGAGCAAACAATGCAAGATACATGTTTCAAATCACCTTTGTTGCTGAAATAATTACAGTAATACAGGCAATGATAATTAATACAGGCATAACTGTCATGTTAGAAAATACACTTACATTAACTAACCTGCATAACTCACGTAAAATCCATAATGTTTGTAAAAGTATTTATTCTGTATGTTATCAAAAGGTGTGATGAAGGTCTGACATGGCCATAAGGTTTTGTGCTAGAACAGAGTTTACTGTTAATGCAGTAAATGTCCTCACTGTGCCATATGACTGAATCTATACTGTAACTGAATTTTTCAGATGAAGGGTGAGTTATAGTAATGTGCGGTCTTTACCATGGTAATGCCTCTATATACAATATCACATGGCATAATAGAAAATGCTGTGTTTGATGCCATCTGTCTCCCTTCTCCTGATTTTTCTTTATAAAGACATCTCAATTATAAATATGTTATCAACTAACATAGTTTTGACCTGGATGAGAGCAGCAATAACCACCCCAGGGTAAACAGAACAGAACCAACATAAATGTATTGCAGATTTCGCAGATTTCGTATCATTTTATGTACACATTTTAGAATTAGTCTGATTCCAAGGATGAATACTGACTGACAGAGGAGGAGCTGGGGATGGAGGAGGGTAATGGTAAGGGTAGCTATTGAGCAATGCGAAAACTGCTGATAATACTTAGGGACCTTATATATGAATGCTTAGATAGGTGTCGTATTCCTATAGGTAGATGGGGATCAGCTGAGAGTCAGCTGACCTAATTGCATCTACTTCCGGAAGGCCAAATAAAGTGCTTTTGCTTTCACACTGAAACACACAGGGTCTCCCTGACATGCTGCATCAACACTACTTGTTCCTGAAACCGCGCCTTCTTTCTTTGCGTGCACATTTGGGCGGCATTATGCTAATATTTGAAATCGCATCATATGACCCCTTTAAAAGGCCTTTTACTTGCCTTTTTTTACCTAAAAAATTTCAACCAGACATCAGAAAGCATGTAGTAGATTGTGTGCAAAAGGCTTTCAGCCAAGTTTTGTGTAATCATCAAAACATAAAATGATACAGGCTTTATAGGGTTAAAGAGGTGCTCCACCTGAAAAACATTTGATTTCATTACTGTTAGTCATTTGCAATTCATTTAATTAATCATTCATTTGAGTCAGTAAACTCAGGTTGTTGTCTAAAAAACTAGGTGGTATTACAGTTTTTTTTATTCGCTTTGGTAGCCTACTGTTTTCACAAGTAAAGTGTATATTTTCAAAACTCTTAGTACAAAAATCCAAACTGATCACACTTGTAACATCGCTAGTCATTCTTTTCAAAACTGATCTCATGCTTTCATTACAATTACACATATTTTCATCCACACAATCATTGTTTCAAAACATAAGCTTATTGTAATATATATTGAGAACATTTGATTTAATCACCGAAACACAACAGTATGATCTTCTTTCAATTTAGGACTTTTAACAATCAGTTCAATTCAAGAGCAAACAATGCAAGATACATGTTTCAAATCACCTTTGTTGCTGAAATAATTACAGTAATACAGGCAATGATAATTAATACAGGCATAACTGTCATGTTAGAAAATACACTTACATTAACTAACCTGCATAACTCACGTAAAATCCATAATGTTTGTAAAAGTATTTATTCTGTATGTTATCAAAAGGTGTGATGAAGGTCTGACATGGCCATAAGGTTTTGTGCTAGAACAGAGTTTACTGTTAATGCAGTAAATGTCCTCACTGTGCCATATGACTGAATCTATACTGTAACTGAATTTTTCAGATGAAGGGTGAGTTATAGTAATGTGCGGTCTTTACCATGGTAATGCCTCTATATACAATATCACATGGCATAATAGAAAATGCTGTGTTTGATGCCATCTGTCTCCCTTCTCCTGATTTTTCTTTATAAAGACATCTCAATTATAAATATGTTATCAACTAACATAGTTTTGACCTGACACTATTATTCAAGACGCAACATTGTGTTCTGTCAGGACCACTATCGTCAAAGATGATTGACAATTAGCATACAGTTTGGATTGGCGGTATGGTTCCGTTCTGGGCAAGAACTCCCTGCGCCTCCATGCAGCCTAGCCTGGATGAGAGCAGGGAGAGCAGCAATAACCACCCCAGGGTAAACAGAACAGAACCAACATAAATGTATTGCAGATTTCGTTAAAGTTCAATCATTTTATGTACACATTTTAGAATTAGTCTGATTCCAAGGATGAATACTGACTGACAGAGGAGGAGCTGGGGATGGAGGAGGGTAATGGTAAGGGTAGCTATTGAGCAATGCGAAAACTGCTGATAATACTTAGGGACCTTATATATGAATGCACAGAAAGGAAACAAACACCGCAGTGTGTCTAAAATATAACTCACTCAATGTTTTTTGAACTGTGGTATAAAGTTTGCAATCGCGCATGCGCAAATATTCGCAAAAACAGCCGGCTCTCATGCTTAGTGGCATTCTAACTACATTCTATTCTAATAGGCTTCCTCATGCATGCTTCTAGACGTGTTTTTATTTGTTTTTTGGTTTGTTTTACTCACCCTGTCTGCTGGTGCTCTGGATGGACTGAGGTTGAACATCTTGGACATGTCCTCTGAGTTCCTCTGCTGGGCCACGTCACACAGTTTGGCTGTGATGTCTATTCTCCTGCAGATGTCCATGTCCACCTTCATAGCTTTCTCCTGAATCTTGGTGTCAAGGTCGGACATTTGCTAAACAAAGATTCAAGCAGAATTCAACTCTGTATTTACATGAAGGCAATGTACACACTGCAAAATTCTGCAATTTTTGACATGGGCTATGTCAATATTTGATTTGACAGCCGTATTTATTAACAGGTGTGACTCTCGAATTGTCCATAATGAACCATATACTGTCTGTATGAGCAAGTAAACAAAGTCAGTCCCCTTTTCTTTAGTAACCATAGTGACAATGACCTAATTTAAATATCAAATATGGTCCAATTGATGAGTAAGTTAAAATATTAAGTTGCTTATTTTAAAAAGAAATATATAAAAAAATATATAATAAAATAAAAAATAGTTTTTTAAAATTAAAAATTAATGTTAATATTTTTAAATTGAAAACTAAAAAAACAAACATAAAATGTATTTAAAAATTAAATTGTAATTTTTTAAAAAATAGAAACAATATTGTAAAATAGAAAACAATATTTTTAAAATAAAAAATAAATATTGATATTTTTAATATAAAATTTAAAAAATAAAATAAAAACAAATATAAACATTTTTTAAAATAAGTGTAGACTAAGTTTAACTAAATCACTTAGTTAAAAATACACCATACATAAAAAACTAATCGTTTGGTTCTCTACACACCACAAATAAAAATGAAAATTCAAAAGAAAATAGTATTGTCACTAACAGAATTTTTCATGAGTGAATTGGTTTGGAAAATGTAGTTGTCGCATGTAAATAACTGAACTGAGTGTTTTAGCAGCATCAAGTGACAAGCGTATTTAGCTGCAGTGTGTGTGTGTGGCCATACTGTAGTTATGCAGATTCAAATCGAGAAACTCTCATTCTCTTAACAAAAACACCCAGTGCTACAGGATCATGCTAAACCATTATAATCTCATGCTGAACATCAATTATAAGATAGAAACAACACATCAGTCATCAATCAATGTTATTGCACACAGACGCTCAGACCAACAAGTTAGTCTTGTGGTAAATCCACAGGCACGCAACCAACGTGAGCAGTTAATCTCACCTGAAGGCCTCATGGGAAACAGTTGCTCTGATTTATTTATTCTGCATGGAGAAGAGGAGGAGGCCGAGCAACAAAAACATTGAGGTACACCGCCACAGAATAAAAAATGAAACAAATTCTCACAATTCTGTTTTTTTTTCTCATAACATGAGTTTATGTCTCACAATTCTGACTTTTCTCACACTTCTGAGAAAAAAAAAAGTGTGAATTTTGGACATCAAATTCTGAGTTTATATCTCGCAATTCAGAGAAGACAAGTCATATTCCTGGTTCATAACTTGCAATTACGAGATATAAAAATGCAGTTCTGAGAAGAAAAGTCCAAAATTCTGACTTTTTGTTCTCAGAAATGTGAGAACAAGAATTGTGAGATATAAACTCAGAGTGACAAGAAAAAAAGGCAGAATTGTGAGAAAGTCACAATTACCTTTTTTATGAGATATAAACTCGTAATTGTGAGAAAAAAAGTCAGAATTCTGAGATAAAAAGTTACATTTTTAATTTTTTTTGTTCCTTGGCGGAATCAAGCTCGTCACAATTCTACACAATTTATATATTTTTTCCTTGCAATTTTAAGTTCGTATCTCACAATTTGGACTTTTCTTCTCAGAATTGCAAGTTTATATCTCTCAAATGCAAGTTATAAACATGTAATAAACTTGCAATAAGAGTTTATATCTCACAATTCTGACTTTTTCTTCAGAATTGCAAAAAAAAAGTCTGAATTGATCCTTCGCCTAGAGTTTGATTGACAGGCGATCTGACCAATCATAACGCAGACAGGAGAGTAGATTAATGTCGGTGGACTTGAACTTGAAAAATGGTGTGTTTTAGCATCTTTCCACGGTTGAAACAACACCTTCTGATGTTCACTCATGTTTATTTTGTGCTATAACTACTAGTAAAGAGGATGAGATGATCGGCTCAGGTGCTGCTTGAACTGAGGAGCTACAGTGATCTGTCACCACACATTAAAGAGCCACAAAACACTATTTATTGTTTGAATTTCCTAAGAAAAGACAAAATTTGAAAGCTGAGACTTTGTTTCATGCCAAAAGTAACCTGCTCTGTCTTGCCTGTCGTCCTCTTTGCTCCGCGATGTATTTTTCACTGCGTGAGAACATGATGTGCGGCGTGAGAGCACCCTGGCTTGTCGGACGTAGCAACAGTAACTAAGGGGAATGGGTCTTTGCGATGGGTCAGTTGTGAGATAAAAAGTCATGATTCCTGTTTTAATTTTTTATTCCATGGCGGAAATAAGCTTCCATCGAAACAGATGCAAATTAAACACATCAGGGCAATTGTTTTTCCTCGTTAAATTCAGTCCACTCAGTGCTTTCACAGATCATGTCTTGCATTCTCTCTTACTTTCAGGTCCAGGATTTTCCTCCGGTTTTCTACGGCTCTAGAGTGGCTCCATCCGCCAGCCTTTGCTACATTTTGCTATAAGTTTGTTTGCATCATATAATAATTGCTGTTAATAGTGTTCATCGTCTGTTTTATTACGTCTTAAATTGATTTTTCCGTACATTTCTGCCATATGTACATTAACTGACAGTCACCCAGTTGTGAGATAAAAAGTCATGATTCCTGTTTTAATTTTTTATTCCATGGCGGAAATAAGCTTCCATCGAAACAGATGCAAATTAAACACATCAGGGCAATTGTTTTTCCTCGTTAAATTCAGTCCACTCAGTGCTTTCACAGATCATGTCTTGCATTCTCTCTTACTTTCAGGTCCAGGATTTTCCTCCGGTTTTCTACGGCTCTAGAGTGGCTCCATCCGCCAGCCTTTATGATAAATAGCGATTTCAGTTCACAGCTTTTATTGCTCCAAAACTATGATTTTTAGCGGCACACAGTGACACTCGAGTGAATGACTGGCTGGCTGACAGATGAAGCGAAGATGAGTAAGTCTAAACATTAAGCCGTAAATTCAGGTGACATCTGGATAAACGGTTTATTCATTCCTCACCATCTAGATCAGCCGGTACAAATCGAAGGCGTGTGCGTGAGATAATGATATAATGACAATGAGACTCAAAACAGAGCTCTGTTTGTGTGTGTATTGTCTCTGTGTTTCTGCCAGAGGGGAAAAGTGGCAAATAAAGCCGAGTGAGTTTCATGGAAAACAACCAGTAACAGGGTTTACTTTGGAATTAAGCTATTAAAACCTGATTGAAAAACTCAGATCCTTATCAAATGTGGTAAAAACATCATCCATCATCCATCATCCATGGACTGAAAACACATTCTTATGCTGTGATCTGAAGATGGGATAAAATAATACAATGTTACTGATCTTCATAATGAGTACAAATAGATTTGGACTTTTTTTCTCCTAAGCAAATGTCTCAAGTCTCTGTGATATTTTGGGCTCTAGATATGGAAATACTCACATCGCTCATAAGGCTCTTGAAGACCACCAGTTCAGCTTTCAGTCTTTCGACCTTCTCGTTCAACTCGTCCTGAATGGCTTCGGATTCGTTTACGTTCTGAACACACGCAAACACGAACATAAGAAAACTTGAACACACAAAGCAACATAAGAATACATTAAATAGTCTGTATGACGACACTTCACTCAAGCGGTCAGGGTTTAGCCGATTAGTTTGTTCTAGTTAGTTGGTGCATGTTTTAACTACACCATCTAGCAGCAAAAACATCTCCACTGGCAAGTATTAAAAGTAGTCATATACATTCACCAAGGCTGCATTTATTTGATCAAAAATGTGTAAAAAAA
>NW_015549585.1:1107300-1112141 GCF_001515605.1 Sinocyclocheilus anshuiensis
TGCTGATTATTAGCAATGCTGAAAACAGTTGTGCTGCTTCATACAGTACGTTTGTGGAAACTGATAAATTTTCTTTCAGGATTTTCTGATGAATAGAAATTTCAATAAAAGTCCTAACTGTCACATATGAATTATTCACTATTAGATTTTATATGATTCCATTTAAAACATCAATTGTATATATTCAATTATGTATTCATAAATATTATATTTATAATTCATACATTTATTTAAATTGGTGATGCTCCAATTTTTTTTTAAACCAAAACACTGAACGAAATTAGAAGTTGAAAACAAAGATTTAATTTAGTCGAAAACCAAAACTGAAAAAAAATCCCTTTAACTATACATTCCACATATATTTTGATCAGAAAAAAAAATATTTTTGCCATACTGGAAAAATGATACGTCCTGAAAAGTCTCCATTTATTGTGAATAGGAGAAACGCTTGAGAAGATCTTATTTGTGCTTTGTATTTGCATTTGGGCAACAAACGTGTTGAATACGACCCCTTTAACTGTATAATGTCAGTATGCTCTCCTGCATCCTGGATCTGGATGTGGACACTCTTGTCATAGGTTTCAGCTGTCATCAAGTGAGAAACCCACATCACATAAATGGGTGAACTATCCCTTTAACTATACATTCCACATATATTTTGATCAGAAAAAAAAATATTTTTGCCATACTGGAAAAATGATACGTCCTGAAAAGTCTCCATTTATTGTGAATAGGAGAAACGCTTGAGAAGATCTTATTGCCGCTGAATAAAAAAAATATTGTAACTTTTTATCTTACAATTCTTTTTTCTCAGCAATTTTGTGTTATAAAGTCAGAATTGTGACTTAATATCTCGCAAAAATTTTGACTTTTTTTTTATCTCAAAAGTCAGAGTTGATATCTCACAAACAAATAGTGTCAATTGTGAGATAAAACGTTGCAATTAGCTACATTTTTTATCTTGTATTCAGTGGCGGAAACAGGCCTTCCATATATTATTTTATTTGGGGTCAGTAGCATTTATTTTTAAGACATTTTATACCTAGAAGACACTTTTATACTTTGAATAATTTTATTTAGTGAGGATGCATAAGACACTACTTTCAAAAACATGCTGTGATTGGCTTATATAATAATAATAATTATTATTATTATTAAATAAAATTTATTATAAATCACTATATAACAAGGTTAGGTTATTGTGTATTCTGTGGTCTCTGTTTGGTTTACAGTAACCTGTAAAGTAAATTCAAATCAGGAAATGACAAACCACAACCCAGAGAAATGCTTCTGAAAGCACATGAACCATTACTTAAATATGTACATCTGTTGCTTAAAGCCTGCAAACTATGACTGACAGCTGTAAAGAGACAGATAATCAAACGTGTAAACAGAATTGCAGAACAGCTCTGTGTGCCGGAGGGAATCTTTCTACAGACAATCAAGTCATTTCTGAGGCATCACTCCCTGTTGCTATGGCAACGCTTGAGACCACCACTAAAATAGTGCATTGAGCAGATGAAGCACTCGATCACATTTACTGCTGGCTCTGAGCCGCTTCACCATTACTACGGTGTGGTAAACAGTACACACTCACACCGCAGTGCTGCTGAATGAGACACGGATAAAGGACGCACAGCCATGTGATGTCAGCATACTAATTAGGGCACTTGAGGATCTCAAGTGAGTGAAGTGGAAACTTTCCCTTAAGATACACACACACACAGACACACGTGAGCTCTCAAACACACATAAAAGACACTTCAGCAAATCACAAATCCATCACAAAACACGCCGCAGACCTTTGCTTTCCTGTTGCCACAGAAACTATGGCAGAAAACACACACTTAAAACCAAGGAAACCTCTGAAAAATTAGAAAAACACAGATCTATCTATCTATCTATGTATTGTTCTATCCATCCGTTCATCCATCCATTCATCTATCTATCTGTTGTAACCCAGTAACCTGCTAACCTTCCGTACAGTCAGATATGTGAAGCTGCTGCTGGTCACTGTATTCTCTCTCTCTCTCTGTCTGTGTCTGGACTGATGCTGATTGAACACTGTTCCTAAAGTGCTTGTGTGTGGATCACACCGCTGCTGCTGCAGAGCTCTGCAGGTCACTGGAGTTCATCAGCCACATCAGCCAATCACAGCATAGCACAGCGCATCACTTCCTGCTGGATGCAGGGTGGCGTTAGCAGTGATGCAGAGGACAGAAGGACACAATCTGATCACAGTGGACAGTCTGGACCTTTGTATATGGTAAAGAGAGTCTTACTGTCATTGGAATACATAATTAAGCTCAGGAATATTTCAAAATATGAAAATAGCATTTTCATATTTCTACATAATTATGTTTAACAGATATCAAAAGACATGCAGATCAGATTTTAGATATATGATATGCATCAGTATTCAGTTTACATTTATATGAAGCTTTATTTTTTTTCCTCACGGACAGAAACTGCAGTGTTGCAGCTGCAAAAATAGTCTGCCATCAGGATCAAGGTATTATTCATCATATGAGATATTTAATTGTCAAAATTAGAGTTTTGTGGCTTTTAGTCCATGTTTGTTAGCATGGAAGGAGGCATTAAATGTTCATCAAAGAATCCTAAAAACAATATCACAGTTTCCACAAAAATATGAAGTAGCTGAACTGTTTTCAATATTGATAATAATCAGAAATGTTTCTTGAGCAGCAAATCAGCATATTATTATGATTTCTGAAGGATCATGTGACACTGAAGACTGGAGTAATGATGCTGAAAATTCAGCTTTGAATTACAGGAATAAATTACATTTTAAAATGTACACAGAAAAACATATTTTAAATGATAACAATATTTCACAATATTATTGTTTTTAGTGTATTTGATCAAATAAATGCAGCCTTTATTAAGCATAAGTAACATATTTTAAAAACATTAAAAGATCTTACAGAATGGTAGTCTACGTTTAAATCGTACAGTCTATGCTTCTGACCATGGACCAAAAATGCAGCAGTAGCAAGAAGCAAGTCAAGCTTTTGGCAGGTGTTTGTGTGAACTATAGTATAGGCTATTTAAAAACACAATGTGTTCCTTCCCATTGGTAAAGAAGAATCACTTTCAATTCTCCAGAACAACTAGTGAGGAGTGATTTTAATCCAGTAAACACTGAACCTAATCTCAGGAATGACAACAAGAGGACTAGTTCACTCCCAAACCCCATAAGGACAGCTGGACCGGTTTCCTGATTGTTTGAGAGGCTAATATAGACTGTACAAGGACAGACAGCAACAGATGAGAAAGTCAGTGCACAGATATTTGGCTACTTATGACCACATGCCTTATAAATGAGTCCCAATATGCACTGCACAAATGTGACCCTGGAGCACAAAAGCAGTCTTAAGTCGCTTTGGTATATTTGTAGCAATAGCCAAAAATACATTGTATGGGTCAAAATTATTGATTTTTCTTTTATGCCAAAAATCATTAGGATATTAAGTAAAGATCATGTTCCATGAAGATATTTTGTAAATTTCCTACTGTAACTATATTAAAACTTAATATTTGATTAGTAATATGCATTGCAAAGAACTTCATTTGGACAACTTTAAAGGCGATTTTCTCAATATTTAGATTTTTTTGCACCCTCAGATCCTCAGATTATTGTCCTATCCTAACAAACATCAATGGAAAGCTTATTTATGATGATGTATACATCTCAAATTCGAAAAATTGACCCTTATGACTGGTTTTGTGGTCCAGGGTCACAAATGATGCAGTGTCACAAAAACTCCTCAGTTAATCTCACAGCTCTCTCAAAAAATATTTAGGGATAAGATTTAATATTTATGCATTTTAACATAAACAAATAAATAAACTTAATGTGATGCATATTTGTCAGTCATAAATAAATGAAACAGGTATGATTTTGGTACTGAGAAAAATCATGGCATAGTTTTTTAATAACTAGTTGCATCTATTTGATTTTATTTTAATAATCATATTTTCAAAATGCATTTATTATTATGCTTAGAATCAGAATAAATCTGTTCATAGTGAAAAATGTATTCAGTCAAAAATATGAACAAGATTAAAATATGTTATTATTATTATTATTACAGTAAAATTAGGCCTTTATTTATTTATTTATGAGCGTTTTTGGAGATTGTCAGTCACTAATTTATGACTTTTTATTTTGCATGCATTTTGTGTACTGTTTATGAAGAATAGTGTTAGAATTTCCCAGAAAATACGACTCATTTCGCCAGTTCATGAGGAGACAGACTCATGTGACCAAGCTACATTCCTATGGCGGCTCAAAAATGTCAAATTACACATAATTTGCCTCTTTTTTCTTTAGTTTGGCTCTATAAAGCTGGGAAGTGAAAATAGAGGAGGAAAATGCAATTGCCAAACCCATAAACATTAACTTCCCAGGAGGACTTACTTCTTCCTATATATGCAAATATGACAGAGGCATATGCTAATGTCTTGTATATGGGAGGTAAAATGTTTATGGCCAGCTGTTTGCATCTACAGAGGTCTCGTGGCTCTAAAAGCTGTTAGTTAAGGGTCTTACACAGCATGTTCAGCTTAAAGGGGTCATATGATGCGATTTCAAGTTTTCCTTTCTCTTTGGAGTGTTACAAGCTGATTGTGCATAGATAAGATCCCTGAAGTTGCAAAGACTAAAGTCTCAAAACCAAAGAGATATTCTTTATCAAAGTTAAGACTCTGCCACGCCAACCCTAAAACGGCTCGTTCTAACACGCCCAAGAGAGCGCGAGAGAGCGCGAGAGAGAGCGCGCGAGAGAGAGAGAGAGGGGGTCACATCACAAACACATACC
>NW_015549585.1:1113534-1123142 GCF_001515605.1 Sinocyclocheilus anshuiensis
GTTCCCCTTTCGGGCTCTGTCTTTACATTTATTTTGAAAGATGAAGCTCGCGATTATGGTAAGGGGCGTTACATTTCCGAAGAGTGCTTGCGGTGTTCGGCCAATCACAATGCACTGGGTCAGCTGGCCAATCAGAGCAGACTGCGCTTGTCGGAAGGAGGGACTTTGTAGAAAACGAAGCGTTTGAGAGAGGCGGGGCATAGAGGACCTACAATAATGTACAGTATTTGAAAAATAATGTGTTTTTTGAACATTAAAGCATGTCGACATATTCTGTTACACCAAATACACAAAATAATGATCTTTAAAAAAGCATCATATGACCCCTTTAAACACTTAAAAGAGAGCAACCTGTTCCCTGACATTCTTTTCTGTGACACAAATGATTCTACTCGTCTCAATTTATTCAAACGTGTGTTGACCAGTGATCCATCTCAGCTGAAATACTGCTGCATGTGCAGAAATAAAAGCGCAAGCCAATGCAGGAAATCAGCAATGTGTTTGTGAGTTCAGGGTCTGTATGATTAACCTGAGATGCAGAGGACAGAACAGATCCTTCTGCGCTCATTCACAGCAGCCTAATCAAACTCATAAATCACACACACGTTCACATGCCATGATTTATCGCTAATACTCTTTCCCCGGCGCGTTCACTGGTCCCTTCGTGACAGCCTCCGATGTCTTCACCATGTGGGTTTACTGCATGTTGTGAGCAAATATTTCACACTGATTATACTGTCCTCCATAAGAGATGTGCAAGAGAGAGAGAGAGGCACTATAAAATCTGTTTGATTACTTCCATAAATTCCATGTTTTCCGTTGTAATTTTTCTGGATTCTATTTTAAAGTTTTAATTAAATTTTAATAATCAAAAAGATGTAATCATTTTAATTTATACAACTTAATTTAATCATTTATTACATTTTTAACAATAATAGTGCCCTATGAAATGTGTTTATTTATTTATTTTCAGAAATTCTATGTTTTCTTTTTTTTATTTTTCTGGATTCCATTTTAATAGTTTAGTTAAATTGTAATAATCAGAAATGATGTCTAATCAACTGAATTCATAAAACTTCAAAAATTCATGAAACAATTTCAAGTTGTAGAACAATAATGAACAATAATGTCCTATGAAGTGTGCATCTTTTTTTTTTTTTACATTCTCTGTATTCATTTTTCTGCATTCAGTATTTTATTATTTAATACAGATTTATTGTCAAAATTGGTGGTAATCAAATGAATGCATTAATCTGCAAACCACTGAATTAATCTGTTAAAAACTAATTACATTTTTAAACAATTCCTTAAATTTTTGTTTTTGGGGGGGGGGGACAAAGTCCTACGCAACAGGGGTTTGTTGTTTAAATTAAAAAATCAACAAAATAAATGTCATATTATGTGATATTCCTTTAAAAATAATGTTTTAATAAGCTGTATTATTATTATTATTACTTTGAGATGTACATTCTACTGTTCAGGTTAAGTATGTTAAACCAAACTTTTATTTTGTCAGGTTGTAGTGAAGACCTTTGAGTTTCTGCTGCTGAATTCAGAAGCGCACACTAGTAAACTACTCCTTCTATGGCAGAAATAGTCAGACTTTCTTTCTTGCATGAAAGACATTGTTTTGGCACTGCTATGTGGTTTCTACGATGTTCTGGATGGTTGCTAGGACATTGCTAGATGGTTATAAGTGTGTTTTGGATGGTTGCTAGATGGTTGTGTCGTATTTTCATCATCAGCTGGGTGAAAATTAGTAAAAACAAGCCACATGACTTGAGGTTTCATACAAGTCTGAGTTACATGCCAAAGTTTAATACTCAGGATTAAAGGGTTTAACAAACAACATGATCGATTGTAACTGTGCAGCTTGCCTTAACAAGCACAATAATTATTTGCATAAGACCTGTTAAAAAAGTTATGAACACATGAGCAGGTCAAGGCAGAAAGCAGAAACCTCAAGAATCCCCTGGCTGCCACAAACATGTTCCTTGAAGTGCTTCCAAATAATAATTTCAAGTTATTAAAAAAGGAAATTCAGTTGCAAAACCAAAGAACACTTACATAATTGTGCAGAATACAAAACAGTTTTCAGTTCTTTCAACTTTTCATTGAATTGAATACTGCAGATTATTTTTCACTCAACCTAACTAGGGCTAAAATGATTAGTCAAAATTATTGACAACGTCGACAATAAAAAATTGTCGACCAATATTTTTGTTGTCGATTAGTCATTTGATCTCATATGACACAATGCAAGGGCCTGCAATTTAATAGAAGAAGATACACTTAGGAGACGCGCAAATGAAGCCGAACCAGTAGAGTGTGGGAAAAAGTTTTATAAAACTACAAGCAAAAAATGCTGTCATGTGTAAAGGCCTCGATATACTCAAAACAAAGTTCTTTTCCGTTCTTCGGTTAGAGGTAAAAAGCAGTCCTATATACGCAAGCAGAGGTTTACTGTTAATGAACATCCCGACGCTGCTGAGAGTGGCGTTTAGATGAATATGGAAATATATGCTGCATGCTTTACTCTCAGTGACAAAATAAACACACAACAAACATGACAACAATTAGAAAACTGCGGTTAAGAAAGCATCTGATCATAGCGATGTGGATATGTTCTGCACAAGCTCTGCAATCGGCACTCCAGTAAAGTCACGTCACGTTTATTTATATAACACTTTATGCAATAAACTGCTTTAAAGCAAGCAGCTTTACAGTATCAAACATGAAAAAAAAAACAGCATCAGTGTCGCTTTCAGCTAGAATTACAACTTGGCTTTCTGCTATAAAGCCAATATATGAATATGTATAGAATATGTATAACTGCAACTAACGAACTGCAAAAGCTGAATAATCATTCAAAGCCTAGGCTACTGATTAATCAGAGAAATAAGTGACAGTCAGTCGATTAATCATTCTAATAATCGTTAGATTAATAAATTAGCATAATAATCGTTTGTTGCAGCCCTAAACCTAATCAACTCGCTTCAGGACTCAATCTACATGACCTATTGCTCAAAAAACATGCAGCACAAACATATTTGAACAGAAACTACAACTGCAACTCATTTCAATCAATGCAATTCGCACCTATGTTTGCATACTTTCTATGAAACAGAATGCTGAGGCAAGACATGTTGAAGACCTTATTCTCTCTCTCTCTTGGGACCAGCAAGCCAGATATAAGCATAAGATACTTTCTCATTCTAGAAAGCATATTGGACAACAACATTCAGTACTTATATATATATATATATATATATATATATATATATATATATATATATATATATATATATATATATATATATATATATATATATATATATATATATATATATATATATATATATATATAGGACTGAATGAATACATGAATCAGCTGATTTCCATGAGGCCTCTCTTCCTCCTGCAGAAGCAGATCAGACGTCATGAATACAGCACTGCAAATAGAGTGAGAGAAAATAACCTACACCTCAAAATGATCTGTGAGCGTATCAGTAACGGGGCTGACCGAAAGCCACACAGAGGACAGACCCGGCTCTGAAGCACCCTAGCGAACTGCTTATGAAATGTGGATTAGATTTAAAGACAGTTACTGTTAACACGACAATATAATTTCTGACCTGTGAAAACTCCATTCACAGATACTGCTGATAATCTGTGTGCTTCTCAAATTGCAGTAAAATATATTGTTGCTGTATTCATTTCTTTCAGCTGAACACAATAGAAGCTATTTTGAAAAATGTTGGTAACCAAACAGTTGCAGGTGACCACTGACTTCCATAGCATGGAAAAAATACCATGGGGGTCAATGGCTACCAGCAACTGTTTGGTTACCAACATTTTTCAAAATAGCTTCTTTTGTGTTCAGCAGAAGAAAGAAACTCATACAGGTTTGGAACGACATGAGGGCGAGTAAATGATGACAGAACTTTCATTTTTGGGTGAGCTGTCCCTTTAAGTCCTTCAAAACTGTGCATAACAGGTTTTAGGGTGGTTTGCATTGTTCTTAACAACAGCTGAGACAAAATAACTTACTAAGGATATCTTGTGGCTTATGGTTTTATTGACAAGGGATTTAACAAGACATGAACCCAGGGTTCGCTGCAGAGTTTCATTCACTAGAAGACGCCCAACACAAGCTCAGTCCAAAAACTAGGGTGTGATGCAAAAATGTGACATGAAAACGGCTCATGTGTGGATTTAGAGATGAAAACTAGGTATGCAGACATGTGTGAAACAGGTGTGGACATTTAATACAACAACTGACACAGTCATAAAGCATCTGAGTAGCTGGGTTGTGATGATTTTTAAGACCCTAAAATGGGTCACAGCTTGGAACCACTGATTGGCTTCCAGATGTTCGGAAGGTGACGGTCTATGGCTTGATCCGGATGACAGATCGTCACGGCTGATCCAACCTCCTGTCGGGCCCCTGGGGGCCTCACCACACCCAGCGTGTTCAGGAATGTGCCGGGATCTCCCGCTAAACAAACTCATTGTCTCATACGGCCGCCTGACCAGCAACTCCTTCTCTGTCACGTTTCCCATCCATAATACACCTCAACGGCTTCAACATAAGCAAGGTGTGGCCACAAAATACTTTGCATGTTAAGTCCTATCAAACTTTCTCCAGAAAGAACACTTAATTGAACTAATAGTTTGTTAGTGTAGCCAAGAACAGTTACATACAAGTCACTCCTGTGTGATAACTTGCATTGCCAACGCTCGGGGCGCTATTATTCATCGCAAAACCACTCCTCATCATAGGCGGAAAAACATTTAAAGGGCTTTGTTCCAAAAGTTACAAGGCTTGTTAGGACTCATTGTGATATAACATAGGTGTAAAGGGTTTGTTTTGTTAGCTTTAGCAACACCCAAAATACAAGGCGACGTTATCCTTTAGTTGACCCACAGTTTCTCAATTGTGCCAAAAAACAGTCATCAATGCAAGAGTAACAGGGCTAATAACGAATTCTCTTTATAGAAGTGGAGTTGTAAAAGGTCGATAATGCATTAAAGCTCACAAATAGATCTTTAAATCACCCAGATGGACATTTAATACAACAACTGACACAGTCATAAAGCATCTGAGTAGCTGGGTTGTGATGATTTTTAAGACCCTAAAATGGGTCACAGCTTGGTTCTGATGGCAGGGAAAACTGACTAATTAAAAATCATAGTTAGGATATAATTACAAATACAGATAAATATAAATAAGCTTAAAGGAAAGGAAAAAATGCTGCTGTATTTTTGCACAAACTTGTATGTCAAAGTGATTGATTTTTTTGTGTTACCAATTTTGCATAATGTCAGGCCTATTGGTTTTAATATTAATATATTGTAATATTAATATATTTTAATATTTATTTTTAAACTTTTTTGTTTATTTTTAAGGTTAATGGCTCACAGGTTTGTTCTGATAGCAGAGAAAACAATGCTACATGCAACTAACCAAATAATCATGCATTCTTAGGATATTAATATTTATATAGATAAATATAAATAAATATCAACCTTGTTGATATCGGGAAAATGTTACTCTATGTTTGCACAAATTCATGTGTTACAAAGTAAACAATTTTGTTACAAATTTTGCATATTGTTGGGCCTGTCTGTTGTAATATATATTTCATAGATGGATATTTATTAAAAAAAAGCACTTATTTTTGATACCTATATGTATATGTATATATATTCATGATATTATTAGGAGAAGATGCTGTTGTATTTCTCATGTGTCACAAAGTGATCAATTTTCTTTTCATGTAAAAAAAATTACATATTATTGAGCCTTTATGTATATATATATATTTTCCCATCCATAATACACCTCAACGGCTTCAACATAAGCAAGGTGTGGCCACAAAATACTTTGCATGTTAAGTCCTATCAAACTTTCTCCAGAAAGAACACTTAATTGAACTAATAGTTTGTTAGTGTAGCCAAGAACAGTTACATACAAGTCACTCCTGTGTGATAACTTGCATTGCCAACGCTCGGGGCGCTATTATTCATCGCAAAACCACTCCTCATCATAGGCGGAAAAACATTTAAAGGGCTTTGTTCCAAAAGTTACAAGGCTTGTTAGGACTCATTGTGATATAACATAGGTGTAAAGGGTTTGTTTTGTTAGCTTTAGCAACACCCAAAATACAAGGCGACGTTATCCTTTAGTTGACCCACAGTTTCTCAATTGTGCCAAAAAACAGTCATCAATGCAAGAGTAACAGGGCTAATAACGAATTCTCTTTATAGAAGTGGAGTTGTAAAAGGTCGATAATGCATTAAAGCTCACAAATAGATCTTTAAATCACCCAGAATTCAGCAAAAGGCTTTGAACTAAAGTGCCAGGATGCTGGACTTTGTCTAGGGTCTGGAAAGCCCTATTCGACTAATGCAAACGCAACTGCTTTGATGTTTGAACAGCAGCGATTCATTTTAGCAAAAAGCTAATGAAGACCATGATATATTATATATATGGTTACTGCTCATGCATATTAATATAACTATAAATTATATAATTATAAACAGGGTTTGCAATTAATAATAAAATTGACATTTTTGAGGGAACAGGTATCTGCAAACAGTCACATGAAGATATAAATATGAAGCAGCATAACTGTTTTCAACATTGATAATAATCAGAAATGTTTCTTGAGCAGCAAATCAGCATATTAGAATGATTTCTGAAAATCATGTGACACTGAAGACTGGAGTTATGATGCTGACAATTCAGCTTTGATCACAGCAAAAAATTACATTTTACAATATACTGACACAGAAAACAGTTATTTTAAATTGTAATAATATTTCACAATATTACTGTAATTTTTAATCAAATAAATCCAGCCTTGGTGAAAAGAAAACATTGGAAAATATATTTTTTTAAATCATACTGATCTCAAATGTTTGAACGGTAATGTACATAAAATATGGTTTTATATATATATATATATATATATATACTGTATATAAATGCATGCTACTATAAGTTCTGAATTGGCCGGTAACTTTTAGTAGCCAAACTGACTGGTGAGTGAAAGTGTTCATTTCAAATCTTTCCAACAAATTTCCATTTTATAACATTTTACACAGCAAGATACCACCCTTTCAAAGCAATTGCATAATATGCACACTTGATTGAACTCCACGTCATTGTGGCAATCTTACAATTATGCATCCACATAGTACTAAAACAATCATTCATGGGATCAGATTCACTAATTTCCTTGGAAAGCCCATCCCTAGTCCACACAGACAGAGAATCTGCAGGCGCCCCATAGATCTCAGGAAACAACACATCACAGGTGAGACATGGATGTGTGTGAGCCTGGCAGAGATCAGTGAGTGTGAAACAGAGCGCGGCCCACCCTATAGGTCATCCACACCCCCATTCCAACAGCATGAGGAGGACACACACATCTAGATATCTAACCACTGACTGAAAGACTATGAGAAGCCGTCTGTCAAACATTAATGCTCTTTTAATCTGCCCAACCATCCCTGAAACATGACTACATCTCATACTGCCATAGATACTCTCCACAACACTCGCTCAGACAGACAGAACGATAGAATGATAGACAGAACGATAGATAGATAGACAGACAGACAGACAGACAGACAGACAGATCTCTCTATTTCCTCAGTCCACTAAACACTAGTATTTGTAATTACCAGGCAGATTGGTTGTGTAGTGGTTTTCAGTCAGGAGGAGCTGCTCGCTGCTTTCTGCTAAAGACAGCTTTAATTTTTCAAACACCAGAGGAGGAAGCAAAGTCTCCAAAACCTCAGCCTCGGGGCTCCAGCATCGATCCACAGCACTGAAGCTAAATTCAGCCTCCATTCAATTATTCATGCGGGAGAACGTTTTCTGGAGGTCTGGGTTTGATGGAGGTCGCCTCTCTGAGATGATCTCAGTTTGATTTCATCATTTTTTTTAAGGTGATTGGGGTGTGATTTGTGATCTTGGAAGCTGGTCACAGCATCACTGGGTACCACTATGAAACCCTGATGCATGGATTTTATAAGATGAACATCACTGCCAATAGTGTGTATATATAGTCTCTTCTACTCACCAAGGCTGCATTTATTTGATCACAAATACAGTAAAAACAGTAATATTGTGAAATATTATTACTATTTAAAATAGCTGTTTTTTATGTGAATACATTTATGTAAAATGTAATTTATTTCTGCGATCAAAGCTGAATTTTCAGCATCATTACTCCAGTCTTCAGTGTCACATGATCCTTCAGAAATCATTCTAATATGCTGTTCAAGAAACATTTCTGATTATTATTAATGTTGAAAAGAGTTGTGCTGCTTCATATATTTGTGGAAACGGTGATACATTGTTTTCAGGATTCTTTGATGAATAGAAAGTTAAAAAGAACAGCATTTGAAATAGAAATCTTTTGTAACATTATGAATGTCTTTAATGGCACTTTTGATCAATTTAATCAGTTCTTGCTGAATAAAAGTATTAATATAAAAAAAAAACATTCTGAGTCTAACCACGAACTTTTGAATGGTAGTGCATATACCCAGTTATCATGATAAAAAAAAACAAAAAAAACAACAATGTGATTTTACAGCATTTTTAAATTCAATTTTGTGTAAAAATGGCAGGTCAATAAAATAAATAAATAAATAACAGTAAAAAAAATGGAGTAAAAATTGTAATCATTTCCAGTTCATTCCAGTTCGTCAAGTCAAACACATTGCACTGTGGGACAGTGGATCTATACTGCACATTTCAGCAAATGCAGTATAGGTCATCAGGGATTTCATGCTTAAGACTGTACATACTGTATACTGCAGAGACAGTAAGAGCAACATGTCAGCATACTTTATATCTCTCTTAAGAAAGAGGTTAATTAATGTTTTCCTAAAGAAGTCGTGACAGAACGTTGCACCAGACTGCAATAAATCAACACATACACATACGTACCAGTGTCCCGACTGCAGTTTATCACACACACACACACACACACACACACACACACACACAACCCATCAATCTGTGCTCTCGCTCCAGCAGGCTGTTGGCTGTTCAGAAGCGAGGCGGCTGTAGATACACTAGTTAAAGCCACAAACACCACAGCAGTAATACAGTCAGTTCACTTTCTAACAGGCCCAATGAGTTCTTCATTGCAGCACTGATGATAAAGAAACCTGTGTTTTAGTGGTGGAGCAGCGGAAGAGCAATATTTTTGAAGTTTCTAGGAAATCAATAATCTTCACAAACTCAGCGGCTTTGACTAATCGTTGCATATGGATTTTCACGCACCGCTCTGTCAGTGCAAAGACACTAACATCTTATTTTTCTTAATGGTGCAAGATTGTGACCATTTCATCCAACAAGCCCATGAAATGTAATTTTTTATGCTTTTTGCTTGTTTCAGCAAAAACAAACAGTGCTTGCAGACAAGTTATAAATATGAGCACTAATATTGCTCATACTTAGCGCTAGATTTGAACAAAGCCCGAACACTAAGTATTCAACCTAGTAGGGTTATTATACACTCTAAAAAATGCTGGGTTAAATACAACCCAGTGCAGCTATTGGATTGTTTTGACCCAGCGGTTGC
>NW_015549585.1:1123608-1136001 GCF_001515605.1 Sinocyclocheilus anshuiensis
TATTTAACCCAGCATTTTTTAGAGTGTAGGATATATAATAGCTAACAAGTAGAACACGCTTATTAGCGCATTAATCGATAACTGTGAATGATGATGCATGATGACAGATGACGATGCATGTGTGCTTTCTGACATATAAGCAGTGTGTGTTGATTTCACCGCCCATGTTCACAGGTTGCAGCATTCACATTGTGCATGTAAGCTTTTCTTCCTGCTGGAGAAATCTGACCCCCACGCTGGTCTTTAGTGCTGACTACAGTTTTTATTGCATGTGAATCACTGGTGTGCATTACATCACACACATATCATTCGCTCATGCATTTGGAAAGTGCAGTTCCTACATGTCCGTTCGCTTCTGGCCCCAACAAATTCTTTCACGTTGAAGGCTTAACAATTAATTAATCAGCTTATAATAAAAAGCTTATAATAATTAATCAGCTAATAAATAAAAAGCTATAATGCTCAAACATGTAAAAAAAACCAGCTCCCAAGATATCCAAAGTTTGGGATCTTAATATCTGTATGTATCAAGTATATGTGTATTAACTTTAAATCTAAATGAGTATTTCTTTATATCTAAATGACAATTTTTCTCAGACAATATTGGTGCATGCAGTTATTTTGAATCTTTATGAAGTTGTAAAACAACTTCCAAAAGATTATTGTAGTACGTTTTACAAGAAAATACTATTTTAGTCTCTCTACTTCAAAAATTCATGTTTAATACTGAGTTTTTGTTTTACATAATTTTAACCTAATTCAATTAATTCATTCATTTTAATAATTTTGAAGGTAAAGATGAAATTCATTCATTCATTCATTCATTAAATAAAATTAAACCCAGGAAGTTAAAATGTTTTGTTTTGTTTTATTTTATTTTTTAAATTATGTTTGTAATTTATTATTTTGTAAATTATTTTGTAATTATTTGTGAAACTTACTTGCAATTTCTGAGTGAAAATTGTTTCACCACCCATTTTTTTCAGTGTAATTTGATTAATTAAAGGCATATTATGTAGTTAAATTTGATAATTAAAAAAATAATAATAATTTTAATAATTTTACAATTCGAGAGCATCATGTTTGAATACATTGTGGAATTAGTTTCTTTTTATTCTTTTTTTTATTCTTACTTTAAATAATGATTTTTTTTAAATGATTAAATGGTTTTATTTTTAGTTGACTACACTCTAAAAAATGCTGGGTTAAATACAACCCAGTGCTGGGTAAAATAGGGACAAACCCAGCAATTGGGCTGTTTTGACCCAGCGGTTGGGTTAAATGTTTAACCCAACCTTCTGGGTAGTAACCCAACCGCTGGGTCAAAACAACCCAATTGCTGGGTTTGTCCCTATTTTACCCAGCACTGGGTTAAATTTAACCCAGCATTTTTTAGAGTGTAGTCAACTAAAAATAAAACCATTTAATCATTTAAAAAAAATCATTATTTAAAGTAAGAATAAAAAAAAGAATAAAAAGAAACTAATTCCACAATGTATTCAAACATGATGCTCTCGAATTGTAAAATTATTAAAATTATTATTATTTTTTTAATTATCAAATTTAACTACATAATATGCCTTTAATTAATCAAATTACACTGAAAAAAATGGGTGGTGAAACAATTTTCACTCAGAAATTGCAAGTAAGTTTCACAAATAATTACAAAATAATTTACAAAATAATAAATTACAAACATAATTTAAAAAATAAAATAAAACAAAACAAAACATTTTAACTTCCTGGGTTTAATTTTATTTAATGAATGAATGAATGAATGAATTTCATCTTTACCTTCAAAATTATTAAAATGAATGAATTAATTGAATTAGGTTAAAATTATGTAAAACAAAAACTCAGTATTAAACATGAATTTTTGAAGTAGAGAGACTAAAATAGTATTTTCTTGTAAAACGTACTACAATAATCTTTTGGAAGTTGTTTTACAACTTCATAAAGATTCAAAATAACTGCATGCACCAATATTGTCTGAGAAAAATTGTCATTTAGATATAAAGAAATACTCATTTAGATTTAAAGTTAATACACATATACTTGATACATACAGATATTAAGATCCCAAACTTTGGATATCTTGGGAGCTGGTTTTTTTTACATGTTTGAGCATTATAGCTTTTTATTTATTAGCTGATTAATTATTATAAGCTTTTTATTATAAGCTGATTAATTAATTGTTAAGCCTTCAACGTGAAAGAATTTGTTGGGGCCAGAAGCGAACGGACATGTAGGAACTGCACTTTCCAAATGCATGAGCGAATGATATGTGTGTGATGTAATGCACACCAGTGATTCACATGCAATAAAAACTGTAGTCAGCACTAAAGACCAGCGTGGGGGTCAGATTTCTCCAGCAGGAAGAAAAGCTTACATGCACAATGTGAATGCTGCAACCTGTGAACATGGGCGGTGAAATCAACACACACTGCTTATATGTCAGAAAGCACACATGCATCGTCATCTGTCATCATGCATCATCATTCACAGTTATCGATTAATGCGCTAATAAGCGTGTTCTACTTGTTAGCTATTATATATCCTACACTCTAAAAAATGCTGGGTTAAATATAACCCAGCGCTGGGTTAAAAAGGGACAAACCCAGCTATTGGGTTGTTTTGACCCAGCGGTTGGGTTCAAAACAACCCAACCGCTGGGTTATATTTAACCCAGCATTTTTTAGAGTGTAATTTTGCACTTAGAAGGAACAATTATTTAGATGCAATACTATAATTAACATGGAATGGAATGATCAAACTAATGAATCTGAGTGTCATTAACTAACATTCCTCTGAGTGTCATAGAGATGAAGCCACTGAAGCTATTAGCTATAATGGACATGCAATCCGACAGCATTAACAATTACATTTATGTTTAGAGTTTATTGCCATTATTTGACTGTTCACATGAGTATCGGGATACATTTTAGTATGAATTTAGGGTGTAAACAACTATTTATGGGCTCTTTAGCCCATTTTAATGTCATTTTTAATGTCTGCCAATTGCAATTGCTTAGAAACATAATTGCACACCTTTTCAAAATTTATAAACAAATCATACAGGATTTATGCATCAAGGTTTAATACTACTTAGTATTTTCTCTCACAATTCAAACTTTTTCTGAGAAAAAACTCAGAATTGCAAAATATAAACTCAGAATTGCAAGATAGAATTGTGAGATATGACCTTAGAATTATGAGATATAAACTTAGATTTGTGAGATATAAACTCACAATTCTAAGAAAAAAATCAGAATTGCAAGATTGCGAAATATAAAATTGCAATTGCGAGAAAAAGTTAGAATTGTGAGAATAAAGTTGCAATTACCTTTTACTTGTTTTTTTTTATTCTGTGGCAAAAACAAACAAACAAACAAACAAACAAAAAACTGAACTGTGAGACATAAACTTAGCATTCTGAGTCAGAATTGTGAGATGTAAAATCAGAATTGTGTGAAAAAGAATTGCGAGATATAAATGCATTATTGTGAGAAGTAAACTGAGATGAACTGCGAGAAAAAATCTTTTATCCTGTGGCGGAAACAGGCTTCCATAGTTTCCACTATAGCCTATACTAGACTATTATACATGTAGACTCTCTTAAGTTTGACTTAGTAACTTCGTTTATGGTTGGTAAACTTCCTGTAGACCATACAAAAGAAATTCTAACAAAGAAAACAAAGATATTGGCCTATTTCATATCCGAACTTGTCCGAGACTCATTTGAAGTTCCTGTGTGATGTCATGATGTCATAACTGATGGCGATCTCAGACAAAGACAGGCCCACAATGTTAAAATGAGCTTCTGAATCACCCACAGGATGACCAGGATGTGATATATACACGCTTGCTTCCTCTTTCCTCGCCTTCATTTTGTGTTAATTGTTGTGGCTTTTCTGAAGGGTAAGGAAACAGTATTTACTAGTGAGTCAGCACATGTCTGGGCAAAAGGGTAGCTGGATCACACACACACACACACACACACACACACACACACACACACACACACACACACACACACACACACACATATTCACGCGGCTCCTCTGATGCCTCAGTGTTTGAAGTCATTCAGAAGTCATGCATTAATAAAACCCATTCAACATCCTTAAGAAATCTCATTCACAAAGACTGATCCATAAGGCTGGAAATCAGTCATCATGCCTGTGTCACATTCTAGTCCAAAATCATGAAAATTATATTTTGCAAAGGAAACTAAATAAAATAAAATTAATTAAATTAAATGGAGCACTGTTTTTCAGGACAATTAAGCACATTTTACCCTCAAATTTTCACTACTGTAAATTTTTCAATCCCATTCTTATTATTGTATTGCATCCTGAAGTTTTACTTTTACTGTTCCATGTATTTCAATTATGATTTTCATTACTGTAATACAGTATTTTTTTACTGTACTATTATCTTAAACAATACTGTTGCACAAATACGTTTTTATTTAAATCAGCATAAAATAAAATAAAATATTTTTTAAATTTAAATCAGCATGAATTAAAAGAAGTGCCACAAATAATAGCATTATTTATAAATACTTTTAATCATAAATCATTTTGTTTGTATTACAGCAATGAGATTTGGTTGTAAAATATGCAATATTGTCATGAAAATCATGTCATAATGAAAAAATGTTTTAAAAAAAATGATGTACCAAGTAAATGAAGTGAATGAAACAAATAACTTAATCATTGGGCAACTGTGATAAAAAGCTTCTCATATCGTATTTCTGAAGACAGCTGTAAAATTTGAAGGAGGAATTCAGCTGCTGAGCAATGCAAGAAACAATTGGTATATTTAGAGGTGACTCTATATAATAGTGATCACTGCTTCCCTGCATTTCATCATGCATATCCTTAATGAACGTGCTAATGAAGAAGCATTTCCCATGCAAGCACACCAACATTCACAAAAGCTCAAATGTTCATTTGGCCTGTATGGACGGTTCTGCATGCAAAACTGGGCCCTTCAATATTTGCTGTTCGCCTGCCAAGGTATTCTGCTGCAATGAATCAGTCCAGCACAGAAGTGTTGACCAGGCTCATTTTCAGGCCTACAGAACTGCATGAAGAACAAATCAAGGCATGATAAAACAGTAGCCTACTCACTTTCTCTTGTACTCATCCCGCTCCCGTTTGACTTTGGCCAGGACGTTATACAAGGCTCTCAGTTCTGGGGTGATGGTGTCGATTTGGACCCCAACCCCGTCCGGATGGGTCCAGGTGACCCCGGGTCCCTGGACAGTCTTCACGCGCTCTCCGTGTCTCAAAATATGCGTAAAACTCCAGATGGTGCCTGGAAGTCTGGATTCCAGAGAGTCCGTCTGGACAGCGACTTCACGCGTGAAGGTGAAGCCCGTGTGCCTCGGCTGACTGGAGGCTTGCTTCAGCTGGCTCTCCAGAAGTTTGTTCCTTCTCTCCAGCTCATGGACTTTGGCGAGGAAGCAGCGGAACCTCAGATTGAGGGTCTTGAGAACATGGATGTTGGATCCCAGGTCGTTGCGCAGCGCTCTGGGAACCGCGTCCGACGGCGCGCCGCTCACCACACCGCCCAAAAAACCTTCTCCAAACAACAACGAGCTCATGGTTTCATACAAAAATAGATATCGGTGAGCTTTAATGACTTCAATTCAGAGCTGGTGTGTCCATGCAGTCTTCTTCTCATGCGTAAAAAAAACCTTAAGTATCATCAATTGATTAGAAACAAGCAATGCAATCATTATCGGTCTATCATTCCAGGACGCATCATGTTCTCCATGGAAACGAGCAGGAATAACGGGTCTGTATGTCAGCTCATTTATGAAAGTCCGGGACATGTGGAGAACTGCGACTCATCTCGGTGATCGTGAAGTCCAAACTCTCCGATCACACTGATATTGTTCTCACAGTCTCTTCCGCTGGACTCGCGCTACTGTTTTATACCGGACGCTACCGGCGCGACGGGATCGAGTTTCATACTCCTAAAAGAGGGAGATCCGCAGCGCACTCTCCGCCCCCGACACGCCGCCCCGGGACGCGGAGAAGCAGGAGGGAGGGAGTGCAGGAATATGGCAACATCGCCCCCCCAAACAAACTCCAGCACGTTTTATTTCTTCAAACTGCAAGAGTGGATTATTATAATCTGATTTTAAAGACCCACTGCCATACAAGCGCTTTAAAACTACTAACCGATCAATACAAATAAAAATAACAACCATACAATAGGCTCCAGGATATTTTATCAATGTTTAACAATGAATGCATTCATTATTAAAGGTTGATCAAATATATTATTTAATATTTCATCTAAATAAATGCAATTTATATGTTTTCAATGTTAACTAAGTAGCCAAATAATTTATTATTAATTATATTAATATTGATAAAATATATTATTTGACTTTTTTTAATCTAAATATATACAATTTATATATTATTAACGATTAATTATTAATTATGTAACTATTAATAGCCCATATTAATTAATATTTTATCTAATTATATACCATTTATATTTGATCAATGTTTCATACTTAATTATTTAATTATTAATACAATTATTTTGACAAAATCTGTTGATATTTGATCAATTTTATAATTAATTATTTAACTATTAATAATAGCCTATTAATATTGCTAAAATATATTACTTAATATTTGATCTAAATATATACAATTTATACTTTATCAATGTCTAAAATAGCTATTAATAATTGACAAATATTTTACATATGATTGATTGTTTATCTAAATATATAAAATTGATATTTATTAATGTTTAATAATTAATCTTTGAATTGTTAATTATATTGATATTGATAAATATATTATTTTGATTTAAGATCTATCTATCTATCTATCTATCTATCTATCTATCTATCTATTTATAATTTTCAATTATATATTTAGCAGACGTGTTATTATTTGAGTTGTATATTTATACTGTAACACTGCTTTCTGACAGCAACAAATTCACATTTTCAAGTTTTGCACATTGCAAAAACATAACCAGCTCACTGAATACAAATCTGTGATTAATTCAGACTCATTGGTCAGAGTTGAAATGTTCATACCTCAGTTAATATTAATGATGGGCATTAAATGTGAAAGTGAGAGCAAGCTCATTAGCAAATTCATGAATTAAAACTGTAAGGAAGGATTATTTTCACTTTTACATGTTGCGGAAACACAGAGTTTGAGTGTTTGCATTTCACCAAATGACTGATGAATAAAATCAGACATTACACAAGCATCTACACCTTAAACCTGCCCTGGCTTGAAGTCTGTTTAAGCGCTCTGCACATATGCACAAAACACACCCAAGGATTTCTGAGGATCATGTGTAATTTTTGCAATGGTTTGATCCATTTTGTCCATCAAAGTTTTTGGGAGTGCAGTCATGTCTGCTACAAATCCTTTCATTCAAATGTTAAGTGCCCATGTGAATCCATCTGTTCTCATACACATCTATAACAAAAAGGCAGTTCCTCTAATGAGTTTTAGCTGTCTGAGAAAAGAGGTCTTGTTAGGGAGAATTGAAATGATCAGTTCTGGTCATTTTCTGCACTGTTTATTTTGTGTTGTGACTAGTGAGTGATGGGAAAAGTACAAAGAAATTGTACTTATTTTAAATATGTTATTATTCATATTAATAATTAATAATAATAATTATTAAAGGTTGATCAAATATATGATCTAATATTTTATCTAAATAAATGCAACTTATATGTTTTCAATGTTAACTAAGTATAGCCAAATAATTTATTATTAATTATATTAAGATTGATAAAATATACTATTTGATTTTTGTATCTAAATATATACAATTTATTTCTTATTAACGATTAATTATTAATTATGTAACTATTAATAGCCCATATGCATTAATATTTTATCTAAATATATACCATTTATATTTTAGCAATGTTTCATAATTAATGAGTTATAATCATACAGAATATAATTGAATATAATTAATATTATTTCTATACTGTACCAACATTGCTTATTTAAAATCAAAGTGTATAGACAGAAAGCCATATTTAAGTGAAATAAAAAAGTTTGTATTTCATTGAATTCGCTTCAAAGGCCAGATGATATTTCCCTATAAAGTACAGTATTTGAGTGGAAAAAAATACTCAAAATAATACTTAAGAATAGTAAAGTGAAACGCCTGGTTGGCATTCACTGGAAAAGTATTCATGGTCCATCTCTGTCTCTCTGGATTAAAGAATTGTCTTCTCGTTTAGCAATGGAAAGACTAACTTACTCAATCAAACAAAAAATGCACATATTTTAAAAGATCTGGGACTGAACGTTTTTTAGATCAGAATGAACTGACTCTTGAGTAATACCAAATAATGTGATCATATCACAGTTGACTGTGAACTGTGTTTATGGCACATTTTAACATATTTTTGTTTTTCATTAGTAACTAACTACATATGCTGAACTGTAATTTTCTTAATGTATTTTACAATAATGGCCCCCTTTTTTTGGTAGTGCTATGTGTAAAGGTTTCTTATGGCTCTTATGTCGGGCAGGTGTTCTTTGGTTGGAGTTTGGTTACTGTTATAGAATATACTGTATGTAATTCCTTTTCTTAATGTTTGGAAACAATAAAAAGTATCTAAACAAAGAATAGTAAAGTGCAATTAATCAAGTACTTAATTCCCTTGACTGTGTGTTTAATTTGTTAAGTTCTGTTTATTTGTTGATAGTTACTATGTAAACTAGTTGCTATATACTTTTCAATATACTTTTAACATATATTTTAAGTTCAATAAGGTGTTTATTGACAAAATGTGGCAAATTGACAAAATAAGGTGTTTTTACACTTTGCATAATGTTAAAAATTGCATACTGTAAAAACAATAAAAGCTTTAAAACCTTTAATAAAATAAAATAAACGTGTGTATCTTAGAATATCATGGGAATAAAAGAGAGTTACAGAAGTAGTTCACTTCATTTACTCACCCTCCACTTGTTAAAAAACCTGGATAAGTTTCTTTCTTCTGTTGAACACAAAAGAAGATATTTAGAAAAATGTTAGCTATCCGAACAGTTGATGAGCTCCATTGACTTCCATAGTAGGAAAAAAAAAATACTATGGAAGTCAATGGTGCCCATCAACTGTTCGGGTACAAAATATCTTCTGTTGTGTTCAACAGAAGAAATAAACTCATACAGGTTTGGAACAAGTGGAGGGTGAGTAAATGATGACAGAATTTTCATAAATAAGTATAAATCTACTCATATTAATAGTGCGTGTCTTTAATAATACCACAGTTATGCAGCGCCTCCTGCTGATTTACAATAGAACTGTAGTTTTCCTTGAGAGGAATTAACAAATCCATTTCTGGCTTATGAATATTAATGATCCCACGCATAGAGTTCGTCCAGTGATCTAATTAATATTCATGAGCACCAGCGAACACCACTAGGCGGCAGTGTGCTTCCTCACAGTTTGTGAAGCGCTCCGAGATCATCAGGCGAAGAAGAAAACACCGAGACCACAACGTGAGAACCATGCCGAAATCCAAGAGGGACAAGAAAGGTATTCATTTAATGTTTGAATTTGTTTTTATCCCTTATTATTACTCAGGTTTACACGGCGTGCATTAAAATGACTCGAGCTTAGTTCGTGTTGCTTGGTGTAACGTTAGTTAAAAAGAGGAACCTGTCAGAGTTTTTAAACGTATTTACGTTTTAATAGGCACAGTACTGAAATAAAATCATGTTTGTTACTTGTTGCTCAGACTTTAGTGTATGTGGTTAAACTGTAAAAGTGCCATTTATTAATGTTATTGAAGCAGTTGGGTGTGTTAGAATTTGGTAATGTTTTTTGTGCTATCATTAATAATACTTTTTTTATAGTTTCTTTAACCAAAACAACCAAGAAGGGGTTGGAAGCCAAGCAAAACCTGATTGAAGAGGTTAGTATGACTTTTTATTGCTATTTTGGGTGACACTACAAGCATATACCATGAAGTACTTGAATGACAGCAGCACTGGAGCTGATATGAGCAAAACCTGATGATCATGTTCTCCAGCATGATTTGAGATGCTTTATGAAACAAGAAAATCAGCAAATCTGTTTTACATTCAGTTTTTCTTAGTGACATAAAGTGATATATTCCCTCTTGATAAGATATATTTGTATTGTATTTTTAATTGCTTATTTCCAGACCTAAATTAGATATGTAATACCATCAACAATAGTTTTATGATCAATTAAAATATCTCTTTCCATTTCTCACCCTCTCAGCTGCGGAAATGCGCAGACATCTACAGATATGTGTTTGTGTTCTCAGTAGAAAACATGAGAAACAACAAACTAAAAGACATCAGGACGGCCTGGAAACACAGCCGGTACACACACACACACACACACTCTCCATGATGCTTTTGATTTACTGTTTTTATGCGTTATTTTAGGATTTCTAAGAGATTAAGGTTGTATTTGGGTTTTGTGTTTCAGGTTCTTTTTCGGTAAGAACAAAGTCATGATGATCGCACTGGGTAAAGGACCGACAGACGAGTACAAAGATAATCTGCATAAAGTATGTTAGCGCAAGTCATCAATGATTTCATTGCTAATTAATGCCTTTTTTAAAATTGCTAATTTTATGAATTTGATCAACTACACTGGCTTGTTTTGCAGGTGAGCAAGTTTCTCAGAGGTGAAGTAGGTGTTTTGTTCACAAACAAAACAAAAGATGAGGTTCAAGAGTAAGTTCGTTTAAACAACATTCAGACCAATTAATATGCTTTGACAATCTAAAACATATCCGTGATTAATTTCAGACTAGATGGACTGATATGTCCTTGTATGCTTGATTAACACAAGTGTTAATCTACCAACATCCTTAATTTGTCAGATTTTATCCTTGAATTCTAATAAAACCTAATGAATTCCTTTTTTCGTAACAAATTTGTTATTTCCACAGATATTTCAGTAGCTTTAAAGAGGTGGATTACGCTCGAGCGGGAAACGTAGCAACCATGGCCATGACGCTGGATGAAGGTCTGCTGGAGCAGTTTCCACACTCGATGGAGCCTCAGCTCAGACAGCTGGGCCTCCCTACAGCGCTCAAGAAAGGTAAAGCATTAGTTAACATGAAGACTATTACACAAACCAGTTCACCCAACAATGAAAAATTGCTGAAAATGTACTCTCCCTTCAGGCCATCCAAGATGTAGATGAGTTTGTTTCTTCATCAGATTTGGAGAAATGTAGCATTAAATCACTTGCAATGTATGTATGGATCCTCTGCAGTGAATGGGTGCCGTCAGAATGAGAGTCCAAACAGCTGATAAAAACATCACAATAATCCGCAAGTAATCCAGTCCCTCAATTAATGTCTTGTGAAATGAAAAGCTGCTGGTTTGTAAGAAACAAATCCGTCATCAAGATGTTTTTAACTTCAAACCGTTGCTTCCTGCCAAATTACGAGTCCTCTGTTCATAATATTGCATTCTCCAGTGAAAAAAGTCGTCTCATCTGAATCAGGAGAGAAATCTGCACAGATCAAGCATCGTTTACAAGCAAAAAAACAGTCCAAAACAGCTCTAAACAAATATGTGGGTGGATGTTGATGTGAGAGACAACAGGGGATGGACGTTTTCACTGGAGGAAGCATTATTATGGATTATGGACTTGTATTTTAGCTAGAAGAGACTGTTTGAAGTTTAAAAACGTCTTGATGGATTTGTTTCTTAAAAACCAGCAGCTTTTCACTTCACAAGATATCAACCGATGGACTGGAGTGGTGTGGATTACTTGTGGATTATTGTGATGTTTTTATCAGCTGTTTGGACTCTCATTCTGACGGCACCCATTCACTGCAGTAATGCTACATCTCTCCAAACGTGTTGGATGGCCTTTTTAGCTAAATTAAATTTTTGGCTAAACTATTCCTTTAATATAACCATAGCTGCATCTGAAATTGTATTTTCAGAAGAGAATAAGTGTATTGTAAAATGTATTGGACAGAAAGTATTTTGCACTTACTAACATATTATCAATCCATCTGCAGGTGTGGTGACATTGATAAAAGATTTTGAAGTGTGTAAAGAGGGAGACACACTCACACCTGAACAGGCTCGAATTCTGGTGAGTTTGTACCACTAATACACTGCAAAAACTCATTTTCTTAATGAGTATTTTTTTAAAGTCATAATAACTTAAAGGGGTCATCAAGTCAAGTCAAGTCTGCTTTATTGTCAATTCTTCCACATGTACAGCACATACACACAGAGAATTGAAATTGCGTTACTCTCAGACCCTTGGTGCATACAGATAACACTAACAGTAGAACATAAATACAGATATACAGATTAAATATAAAATACAACTATACAAATAAGGTAAAATGTAAAAAAAAAA
>NW_015549585.1:1136179-1138124 GCF_001515605.1 Sinocyclocheilus anshuiensis
ATAAGACAGCATTACTTGAAGAGTTAATTTGCAAAAACTGATAACTCCATTTTTATTTTATTTTTTTCAGAAATCACGTTTTTTTATTGTGCATTCCAAGTAATATCAATCAAACTGCAGTTGAGTTGTTTTGATTAAAGGCACAATATGTAAGATTTTTTTATTAAAATATCCAAAAACCACTAGAACAGTGTCATATATAGACTTGTGTACTTACATTATGTTTCGAAGAATGTTTAAATCCAGAGAAATAAGCAATTTTAACTAGTGACACGGACCGTTTCCAGTGTCATTGTGTCGCCTGCCAATGACGTCATAACCCCTCGATTTCCATGGTTTTTGATTTGTAGAAAACATGGAAACACCAAAGACACTTTAATATGTTACACGTTTTATTAGACTGATGACGACTGCTCAGTAGCATTATAACAGAACGTTCAAATGTATCTAGTATGATAAAAGCAGTGTTGCTTCTTAAAAAAAAATTGACTAAAGAAAGACTAAAAAAATGTAAGAAGTCATTTTTAAATGTATTACTTTAAAACAGTGCACTAGCAGACATCACATCTGTTTATTTGGATTAAATGCATTTAAAAAGTCCTTTCAGGTCATAAACTTGTTTGGATTTTAAAAGGGATTCATTCAATCTTGCATTATTCTAAAATGATGAAGTTTTGGCCTTTCAATTCAGAAACTCTTTGGAATCGAAATGGTGGAATTCAAAATATCAATCAAGTGCATGTGGAATTCTGAATCCGGGGACCTTGAAAAGCTGATGGACGGTGACAGCGATGAGACCAAGAAAGAGGAAACGGATTGAGACTCAGAGGATGGAGAAGGGAGTGGATAAAACCTGAACACAGGCAATGGACTTTTTTCGTGAACATTCGTTTTGTTCATCCAACATAAACCCATGAAACGTTTTATTGAGTGTTTTTCAGTGAGCTGCACGTTACTGTCACAGTCATCTGCACACTGTTTAGTGTCTAATTTCAACTACAATTTTCTACAAAAATACAAGGTTTTTTAGTGTTAAATATAAGATATATTTTAGCAAGTATTTGGCAAGAAGACAACAAAACAAAGCAATTCATCAAGATGCCACTATTACATTATTTTTATTGCATTCTCTTGTAAACATGTGGAAAAATCAAGTGTCAGTGAGCTCAGAAAGAGGTTTAATTTTGTCATTGTGTTTATTAGGAAGCAGAAGGCTAGTCCAACTCGATTTATCACTGTTCACTCACAAAATATGAACATAGAAAAATAAAGTGATCTCTATGTTAGTTCTTATAAATCAGGCTTCATATTATTATTATTATTATTATTATTATTTTCTCTGTTTGTAATGGGGCGTTTAGCGGAAGTAGTTTGGACATTCATGGGCCACTAAATCCCAGGCATATGTGAAAGCATCCACGACTTCCTGTTTGAGCGGACCTTCTGCTGCTGCCGTCAGGTTCTCACGCAGCTGCTCCATGCTAGACATCCCAATGATGACCCCGTCACCCAGATCACCCTGTAACCACAGACATCAGCACATCAAATATATCTCATTTATTTCTATTGTGACTTAAAGGGACAGTTCACCCATAAATTAACATTCTGTCATCATTTACTCGCCCTGAAGTTGTTCCAAACCTGTTTTGAGTTTCTTTCTTCTGTTGAACACAAAAGAAGCTATTTTGAAGAATGTTGGAAACCAAACAGTTTACCGTAGACATTGACTATGGAAGTGAATGGCTACCGTCAGGTGTTTGGCTACCAACATTCTTCAATGAAACTCATACAGGTTTGTAACAACTTGAGGGTGAGTAAATGATGACAGAATTTTCATTTTTGGGTGAAAAAAGTTAATTGCCAAGGCAACATTTTCCTTCAGTTTAACTTGATGCACTAAAATAACTAAAACTTAATATATATATATATGTGTGTGTGTGTGTGT
>NW_015549585.1:1138193-1138501 GCF_001515605.1 Sinocyclocheilus anshuiensis
GTGTCACGCTCGTTCAGCGGCCTCGTTTCGCTTCGACGGCTTTCAGCCTCACCCTGCTTCATTCTACTACGTTTATACATCATTAGCTCATCCATGAACATGATTTCACGATTCCACACTCAGTCACGGCGTCATCAAACTAGGCCTTTGTCTCTTTTGAATACGCGCCCTCTAGTGGTGAAAACTTACATATTGTGCCTTTAAGTAATAATAACAAACAAATACAGGTAATTTACAAAATTAAAGTTAATTGAAAGTATGTTTTTTTTACATATTAAAAGTTTGTTTTATAGCAAAAGCAGATAACT
>NW_015549585.1:1138644-1139131 GCF_001515605.1 Sinocyclocheilus anshuiensis
AAACGTTGTTGTTGTTGTGATCATAAACTGTATGGATGTGATTACACGCAATACACGGAGCTTTTCCCTCATTATTGTAACGCGCTGCTTTTGCAAGGTTCCGTGAAAACGTTTCAGCTTTTATTGACCTTTTTCGCCCTAAAGAAGATATCACAGGTTCATCAAGTAAATAATCCATCCTCGATCACTTTTAGTCAGCTTTGACGAAACTCCTCTCAGCTAGCACGTCTTTTCAAAATGAAAGTAGCCTTGTCACCTGACCTGAATACAGCGCGCTGATTCACTAAAATGGACTTATTGGCTTCTGTTCAAAAACAACAAGGGCGCTTGCCGGCTTCTGCAGTAAAACGTGAATTTGCGATGCCTTGAAAGTGGACAAAACCGGCAAAGTTAATTGCCAAGGCAACATTTTCCTTCAGTTTAACTTGATGCACTAAAATAACTAAAACTTAATATATATATATATGTGTGTGTGTGTGTGTGTGTA
>NW_015549585.1:1139355-1172684 GCF_001515605.1 Sinocyclocheilus anshuiensis
TTTTTGCAAATGAACTCTTCATATATATATATATATATGACTATAACTAAAACTAAAGTGAAAAAATGTAAAAAAAAAAAAATAAAAATCTAATTCAAAATATTAACAAAAACTATAATAGTATATCAATGAGACCAAAATAACACAGCTCCCACCTTCAGATGAGAGTGATGATACATCCAGCGAATAGCAGCTGATGTCAGGGTGGGTTTCTCTGAGCCGTACGCTGCTTCCAGAGCCTTCTGAATGCCATCTATGCCTTTGAAATGACTCTCCTTCCAGTATCTGAAATACGTGTGTCACGCCCCGGAAACATGATCACATTTAACAAGAGCAAAGACTTATCGTTAAAACTAACTAGATCTAGAGACTGAGGTCACACAGGACTGAAAAAAAAATTAAATCACTAATGCGAATATCACACATGAATTCTGAATTGAATGCACCTGTCTCTGTAAGCACCAGCCCAACTGTTCCCGAAGAATCGGCCCGCAGGCTGAGCGCCGTCTTTATCTTCATAGTGATATTTGCCAGTGAGAAGCCCACCTGTTTGAGGAGCGGATTCAAGAGTTTGAGAGAAAATATATGACATGCAATGTGAAGAAAATGATTTGACTTGTGATCAGTGTATATTTACTGTGCATCATTTACAATAACGTTTTCCAATTATACAAAAAGTGTGCAAAAACATAAATGCTAGCTAAGAAATTAGCCCAAATTATTTCAGATGATGGAATGTAGTATTGCTATGTATTGTTTAATTATTAATTATTATTTAATTATATTTAACTATTAAATTAATGTTTATTATTTTTAGATATTTTATATACTTTTTTTAGTGTATTATTGTTCTTATCTTTTGTTTATTTAATGCTTTTTCATTATTTTTAATTCAGAGTAAATATTATTAAACAGCATGTTGGTTAACAGACAAGAAGAAACACTATTGTTATTAAAGATAACAAGAAACAATGCATAATATATATAGCAGTTTAGTCAACAATGTTCTTCTGGTTGACTTTAGGTCTATTATTCATTAGGAACCAATTGATTATGTTTTGCAAATACATTTAAACAAATATTGAACGCATTACCTGCCAGGGGATTGTATGCATAGAAACGGATGCCGAAGTATCTCAAACATGGCAGCAGTTCGGTCTCCACTAGACGTGTGGTTGCATTATACATGCCCTTCAGAGGAAAACATCAACGCTGTTCAAAACTTCCATTAATTCTTAAATAACACTTAATTGACAAATTTTAAAAGAGTTTTATATTAGTTCTTTTATATAGACTGACATCCATCCATCCGCTTACTTGATATACAGTAGGAAGCACCCAGTCATTGTGTTTGCAGATGCTGTAGATTTCTGCCACTTCCCATGATGCATAGTTTGATAAGCCCAGCTCTTTGAATTTGCCCTAAACACCAACAAAGTTGCATAATTCTGACCGCATGTCTAGGTCAGATAGCCATAAACTATCAATAACTCACCTGACTGTCAGGCATCTGTCAAAGTGCACATCTGACGGACAAAGTCTAGAGCTAGTGTGATTCACCTCTTTATGCAGCTCATCGCAGGCCTGTAGTGTGTCCTGAATGGGGTTCTGGTGGTCCGGCGCGTGCAGGTAAAACAGGTCCACACATTGTGTGCGCAGCCTCTTCAGGGACGTTTCCAGCTGATTCCGCACACTCTCTGGGTTGAGTGTTTTCCCCTCCCAGGGGTTTGCTTTAGTCGCAATTCGAACTGACAAATGAAATGAAAGCACATAGCATGATTAAAAATATACTGCCCTTTTAGACTCCCCTTTAGATTTAGTGTTATTTTAGTATCATCGAGATACTATTACAATTTTTAATTAATATTTTGATTTTATATTTTATTTATAAAGTTTTATTATTTGTATTTTTATTTTTAATGTCTAAAGTTTTTTATTAATTTTAATTTCAGTTTTAGTTATTTTAGTATTTCAAGTTAAGTGAAAATGAAATTTTAAGTTATTTTATTTACATTTAGATGTATTCATTCATTTAGCAGACGCTTTTTTTTATTCAGTTAATTTTTTTTTCTTTTTCAGTTAACAAAATCGCTTTTTATGGCTTTAGTTTTAATGATAATAACCCTGATGTGATTACGCAAGAAACATTTAACGATCACAGGCATGAGTAAAAATATAATTTAATTTATTATTATTATTATTATTATTATGTACCTCATTTTGCATTGTTGTTTCTTGGTAGTTTTAATTCCTTCCAGCATGTTTCTTCTCATTTGTCACTGCTTGACATGCTATGTAATATTATTTGTCTCTGAATTAAAATAATAATACATTAAAAATAAAATAGTATAATTATAATAATAAAAATGTATAACAAATAATAAATTAAAATAATAAACAATATTAAATAAATAACGATTACATAATTAAAATACTATTTATAAATAAAAAAGAATAAAATAAAATTCTAAACAATAATAAATTATATTTAATTAATAATTACAATTTTAAATAATAATAAATAAATACCTTTTTAAAAAAAGCAATTGGTCATCCAAGTACACGATCCATAAATGTACATTTTATGCACAGGCCTACTACTAAAAGTACGACCAGTATGGAAGTATGCTAATGTACACACACGGCATATTCTTTGAATTTACAAATAAACATGTCACGTGCAATGCCACGTGATCTACCCACTCATTACTGTGTTGATCAGAGTCACTAGTTACAGTTTGGGAAGAGTTCTACCTGTTTTCGGAAGCTGCATGTTCCCTATGATGGTCTCCGCCTGTCCATCATTGTACATGAACGCGGTGTCCAGCTCATTGTGTCCGCGCTCTAAGAACACCTGCACCAGCCGCAAGCTCAGGTGTGCGTCCGCGCGGCCACCAAACGCCATGGAGCCCAGCAGAGTGACGGGGAGTTTGGACTGAGACATGCTGCGGAGTTGAATAAAGCGTGATGTTTTGAGTCTGGGGAGAAATACGCGGTGAGCTGCACTCAGGCCTGCTCTGACAGCGCACTGCATAGTAAAGTAGTTCCTGTAAAGCAGAGAGAAGGACTGAGGGGCCGTCGCGAAAGTGTCGAAATTGTGCGTAAACGTAGAGGTCCGCGCCGAGGAGTGCCATTGGTCAGCAAAAGGAGGTGGACATTTGAAAGTTCATGGTTCATCATTTGCCTTATCAAAATAGCGATGCGGGTTTTCCAAATATCACTTACCATGCTTTTAAGCGCATGCAATTCCCTTTGTAACCTGAAGATGTCAGCAGAATGCAAATAACCCATAAATCGGTAGGGGACCAAAAACGTGATTTTCTGATCAGAATCCAAAATTTGTCTAAACTTTATGCGAATGTATTAGGAAAACTGTATATTTTAATTAGTTTTTCACTGCTTGTAATCACCTTTTGGCCTTTATTAGTTTATTTTAATGGTGTAGTGCAGTGATTCTTAAACAGGGGGCCTCTGCAAACTTCCAGATAGCGAGGGGCAAATAAGTTTAACAATATTTCCATTTGTTTTTATCTACATCATTTAAATTAAAATTCTATAAAACACTAAAAAATAAACGTGTACAACATTACAATGACATCATATATATATATATATATTTTTTTTTTAAATTATTTTTATTCTAACATGAGGGAGCCTTCGAATATTGTTTTGGACAAGGGGACAAAAAAGTAAAAAAGGTTGAGGATCACTGCTGTAGTGTGGAAAATACATTTTTAAAAGCAAAAAATATCAAATGCATTCTCTCAATATGAGATCATATTGTCAAACTGATACATAAGGTACTCAAATACAGAGATTTCAAATTGCTTCATTACATCATTGCAAGTAATTATCATAAGCCAATAATTATGATTTAGGATTCCAGGTGATATTAAATCTAGCATTTAATTTATTCAGAATATATATATATATTTTTTTTTTATTATTATTTTTATTCTAACATGAGGGAGCCTTCGAATATTGTTTTGGACAAGGGGACAAAAAAGTAAAAAAGGTTGAGGATCACTGCTGTAGTGTGGAAAATACATTTTTAAAAGCAAAAAATATCAAATGCATTCTCTCAATATGAGATCATATTGTCAAACTGATACATAAGGTACTCAAATACAGAGATTTCAAATTGCTTCATTACATCATTGCAAGTAATTATCATAAGCCAATAATTATGATTTAGGATTCCAGGTGATATTAAATCTAGCATTTAATTTATTCAGAATCCTCCATCTCATAAGAGTAATGCACTTTTCAATAAAATGGCAATTGATGTTTCATTTTTACTGGTTCTGAAAACGTACTAACGTTGCTACATTCATGACCATTGAAGTCTTACATGACAAATGTTATGGAAAAACTCCCTAATAGATTTATTCTAGCAATTTAAGACTACAGTATTGGTATACATTACACAAAAATGCTCTGTCTTCCTTAGGAAAGGCATTACAAATGATCTTCGAAGACCAAAGAATGTTAATGTTTCGTTGCACAATGTATTTCTCCTAATTATTTTAAACATTCTTGAAAAGATTTCCACACAATATTCCTGGAGTGACACGTCCACATGTGCTCAAAATACCAGCCGATGTTTTTATAGGTGTGTTTTAGTGTGGAACCACATTGTGATCATGGCAGAGGTGTTGAACCCTGGTTGGCACTGACCTCTAGAGTCGGATCAGTGCTGTTAGGGAATGTTTTCCAGGTTCTGTTGTCCCAGAATCTCTGATCCCAGCGCTGACCTCTGGATCCTTCCCCCACGCATACGACCCATCATGCTCTGCTTCGGCTGTGGCTCAGTGACCCCTCGACAGGCCCGTTCTGTAAGAGAATGTCACATGGTGAAGGTTTTGGAATATGGGTAACGCAAGTGGATTATTTAAAGTGGACACCAGTGAAAATGCTTTTATTTCGATTTTTTTCTAATTTAATAAAATTTGTTTTATTAAAAATTAGTATGATGATAATATTTCAAAATATTATAAGCAGAACAATTGTCAAAAGTTGAAGTGAAAAATTAATATTATACTATTTACTATTTTATATTATTACATTACTATTTTAGAATCTCTCAGTACAGTGTAAACATTAAAGGGGTCATATGATGTTGCTAAAAAGAACATTATTTAGTGTATTTGGTGTAATGAAATGTGTTTATGCGTTTGTGTGTTTATTATTTTCCACATACTGTACATTATTGTTTCTCCTATATGCCCCGCCTTTCTGAAACGCGTCGATTTTTACAAAGCTCATCGTTCTGAAAAGCGAGGTGTGCTCTGATTGGCCAGCTATCTAGTGCGTTGTGATTGGCCGAATACCTCAAGCATGTGACGGAAATATTACACCCCTACCATACTGTGATGCCTTTCCCCGGCCGGAGCGACGAGACAAAAACATTAAAACCCATTATAAACGAGGCATTTGTAGCATCAAGTGGGGACATAATTACGGATTATAATGATTTATACTGTCTTTGTACGCGTTGCGTTGCATCAAACCATGTCTGCATTTGTGATCGGAGAAATGACAAACAACAAGCGCTACTCTACACTGCTCAAAACTCGTGTTTGAATCATCAGTGGCAAATCCTTAAAATGAAAACGTACTTACAGTCTGTGAGTCAGAACAGCCGGCACTGTAGTCTACTCTTCCAGGATCAGGAAACAGTTTTTTAACGTTTTTTAAATGTTGTTTCAGAACATCCAGAGAAACATTTTATTATTTATTTATATTATTATTATTTTTTATTTATAATTTTATTTGCAGGTTTAAATAATAATAAATAAACAATTATGTTTTTTATATGTGCTCTCAGACTTGCATTCATCATAGCTCCATTGCTGGTACATTATCAGGCGTTTGGCTGTTCCTCAGTGGTCTGAACATTAAAAAAGTGAGTTCATTACAAAATGACCTTCATTTGACACTGAAATCTGTCTAATAAAGTGTTTTCCTTTGAATTAGGCCCTTTGAAGTGATGCAGTAAATCAGGCTGAAGTAACCAGCTTTACTCTCATTTGTAGTCAGTTAGCTCTTCAGCTGCTTTTGCCTGCTTCTGTATTTGTCTGGTTCCTCTCAAAGGACATTCCCTTCACTGCTGCTACAGGAAGACAGAGTGTCCGGAGGGCATTTGGATCTCAGTTGGTGTCTGAGGTGGATCTGAGGGCCTTTTCCCTCCTGTCATCTACTGCTGCGCTTTCAGTCCTCTCTCCACGCGCGTTAATATGGACTCAGATTAGTTTGTTTTAACCCCTTAAGTGTGATATTTAGGCGCAGGACTCTTTCAGAACAGCGTATGAGGATGGATATGTTATTTTACTCTTTAATCATACTAATTCATGGAATTAATGCAGCATCCCGTTCTGGAAAAAACCTGATGCCGCACATGTGAGTTCTCGATTATTATTACTAGTTAGCTTTGAATATCACAATAAAGAATGTATTAAATTAACGCATGTACGTCTTATGTTCGTGCTCATATTTAACATTTTCTACGTTATTTAAATAATGCAAACTACAAAAGTTTGTATTCTTTTTGGAAATTCGCTTTGACGCGCATTTACGCGGATTTATTGATGGATTTGTGAGACGCTGGTTGAGGGAACTGGCTGACGTTCTGGAAAGGTTCAGTAACTTAAATAGATCATTCGTTTAAAGTTGTCCGGTCTTTAATACAGTTTTAATAACAAAAACGTTAGTTATACATCATTCACAGAACGTATTTTTTTTCTGAAACTTTGTAAACATTATTACTTCCCAGCTAACATTCTCAGAACTTTGGCTAACGTTCTGGAAATGTTATTTCAAAGTTAGGAACAAACGTTCTTCTAGTAACGTTAATAGAACGTTTGTTCAAAGTTATCTAGTCTTTAATAGTTTACTTAAAACATTAACACAAAAACGTTATTTATGCATCATTCATGGAATGTTTTTTTCTGAAAAGTAGTTTTAGTTGGATGTTCATGTGACTTTTTTTAATGTTCCTTCTTGTGTCAGAATGTTTAGAGAACATTCAAAATTAACATTCCCACAGTGTTCCCACAGTTCAGAATGATAAAATGGAATGCTCCCTTAACGTTTGCATAACCAATAAAAAATGTTTTTAGAAATAATAAAATGTTTTATATCGTAATGGGAACGTTAGCAAACAATTTTTTAGAACATATTTCAGTTATCTGGTACCTGTTTTGCAATAATTGGAGAACATTCAAAATTAATGTTACATAATGTTTGCAAAATGATCAAATGAAACATTATCTTAATGTGCATAACGAAGAAAAAACACTGGATGTTTTGAATGTCCTAAGAACATTCAGAAATAACGTTTTCAGTGGTTAACAGAAATGCGTGATCAACAGAAATAACACAGACAAAGCACAGTTTCACTTCTTGGCAATATAATGTAGTGCCAATGATCCCAGACATGACAATAATCGCCTGGAGGTTCACTGTGAACTGATTATGTTTGAGGATATAGAACATTTTTACAGAGTGACTAATATGTCAGTTTGGGAACTTAAGCTGTGTAAATCATGTGTATCTTGTCATCTGTTAGTGCAGAGATGATTAAGGTGATACATTTTTACTTATTTTAATGTTCTCTATTGCACAATTTGACTTGGAATGTCTAAGTGATTGACAGTCTTACAACTTGTTCTGCTGTCAAATTCATTTGCGTTTATTAAAATTACATTGAAGGACTATTAGAAATTCCAACTGACTAAATGATAAACGTTTATGATCCTTTATGTTTGGATTGTTGTGACCTAGTGGTTTAATATCTGGGCTTGTAACCACAATGTCAAAATGTTGTAGGTTCTTCTGAATCTGCAGGTTAACTGAAGTGTGTGTGTTTTATCTCCAGGCCAAATGTGTGTGCTGAGCAGGAGGTGAAGCTCATGGCCCAGATGCAGCCATGCGTCCAGGCCTTCACGCGGATGGTTAAAGCCTGGAAACAGGGATGCCAGGGACAGTCGTGGTGCATGGGCTACGAGAGGAGGTGGGTCTGATATTCACACACCATAAACTCTGACTACACTGTAAGTAAACTTAAAGTCTGATAAGTGAAAATCATCTGCTACTTGTACTATTTCTACAGGATATAGCATGCATATTTTGTGTAGTATGCACATTTTCCACATAAATGTAATCTATTCAGAATATTTAAAAAAATAGTATGTAGCATACACTATATGCTGATCTATATGCTGATCATTATGCATTTGTTCAAATCATTATTCCTAATATTATGCGGCAACAGTGTAGAACTTTAGAAATGTTTATTGTTGCATACTGCTTCACATACTTTAAAAATAGTATGCAGTATACATTATATGCTTTGTAGTATGCATTTTTCAAATCCTTATCGCTAATGTTGTGTGACAACAATGTAGCATAGTATAGTTTAAAATGTTTATTGTTGCATACTGTTTCACATTCTTTAAAAATAGTATGCAGTATACACTATATGCGTTGCAGTATGCATTTGTTCAGATCCTTATCCCTAATGTTATGCAGCAACAATGTACTATAGTACTGTTTCAAATGTTTATTTTTGCACACTATTTAATATACTTTAAAAAATAGTATGTAGCATACACTATATGCCGATCATTATGCATTTGTTTAAATCCTTATTCCTAATGTTATGCTGCAACAGTGTAGAACTTTAGAAATGTTTATTGTTGCATACTGTTATGCAGTATACATTATATTCTTTGCAGTATGCATTTTTTAAAATCCTTATCTCTCTTATGTGACAACAATGTAGCATTGTATTGTTTCAAACGTTTATTGTTGCATACTGCTTCACATTCTTTAAAAATAGTATGCAGTGTACACTACATGCTGTGCAGTATGCATTTGTTCAAATTCTTATCCCTAATGTCATGTGGTAACAATGTAGCATAGTATTGTTTGAAATGTTTATTTTTCTGTATTGTTTTGCATACTTAAAAAATTGTATGCAGTATACACTATATGCGTTGCGTATGCATTTGTTCAGATCCTTATCCCTAATGTTATGGAGCAACAATACACTGTAGTACTGTTTCAAATGTTTATTTTTGCACACTATTTAATATACTTTAAAAAATAGTATGTAGCATACACTATATGCCGATCATTATGCATTTGTTCAAATCCTTATTCCTAATGTTATGCTGCAACAGTGTAGTACTTTAGAAATGTTTATTGTTGCATACTGTTTCACATACTTAAAAAATAGTATGCAGTATACACTACATACTTTGCAGTATGCATTTGTTAAAATCCTTGTACCTAATGTCATGAGGCAACAGTGTAGCATAGCATTGTTTTAAATGTTTATTGTTGCATGCTGTTTCACATACTTAAAAAAATAGTATGCAGTGTACACTATATGCTGTGCAGTATGCATTTGTTCAAATCCTTATCCCTAATGTTATGTGGGAACAGTGTAGCATAGCATTGTTTCAATTTGTTGCATACTATTTCACATACTTTAAAAAATAGTATGCAGTATACACTATATGCTGTACAGAATGCTTTTGTTCCAATCCCTATCCCTAAATATGCAATAGCAGTGGCCAAGCATGACCCTTCTGAAACAAAAAGGCTATTTTGTTCTCATGCATTACCTTTGTTCTCTAATCAGACTCTTTTAAGTGTAAGGTGTAGTTACTCTCTTGATGAAAGCAGCAATTTGACAGGCATCTCCAGAGGGTCTTGCATACCTACAAGATAGAAGGCAAACGCCCTGTGCTCACGCTGTGACACCCCTCCCCTCGCACTGGCTCGTTTTCCTCCATATACTTAGCATGTGAGAGACCCGGGCCCTGCAATTAGGTGCTATAAACAAAGGGCGCAGGGTTACGACTCTGGTGCCGAGATGCAGGACTGTAAACTACAGGGAGCGGGAAACTTTGGATCTCACGTTCACAGAAAGTATCATTAAAGGGTGGATAAGAGAGAAGCATCGCTGATTATAGGCTCATGTGTTTGTGTTTTCACACATCGGAGCTCATCCACAAACATTAGTCATGGCCTGATCTCTCAGTCACTGACTAACCACAAACACACACCGAAAGGCCTTTAATAGCTCACAGAGAGAACGAGGATAAATGCTAAAAGCAGCTGATGACAGACTTACATGTGTACTCCCATAAAGAAAGTTTACAGGTCTTAATCTTTACCTGTTGGCTAAATGGAAAAACAAATTAAAAACCATGTTTACATGCATAGTCTTTTTTTTATTTCTTTCTTTTTAACAATAGACTGGTTTCTTTTATGGTGCATATACAACAAATACTTTTGTGCTGTTCAATATACTTTTTTTGTGCAAGTTTACAGGGGTCTAGACAGGGGTGCCTTATTTTTTCTTTTTTTCTATTAAACAGTGGTTTATTGAACAAATTACTCTCTTTAAATAAATGTAATTATAATAAAATTTTTCTTAAAGCTGCAGTCCGTAAGTTTTGCCTCTTTGTCGCTATCTCTGTTTGAAAACCTGGAATTGCAGCTATGTTTGGAATTATCTAGCTTGCGTTGGTTGTGAGTCGGTGTGGCAGTCAGTATGTGTGGCAGTCAGTCACCGCACTGGTGTGGATATTTACTGTACTTCGCAATCACAGATTCTAACCTATGTCTTGGAATATGACCCAAATAAGAGTTTTCACCGTATATTGCCATCTGAACAAGTAAGTAACAAGTCTGCCACGTTTGTTCTGACCAACTGAGGAAAACCGAACTGGTTTTCTTTAAAATACAAATCTCTGTAATCCCAGGATATCTGTAATCAGAAGCACATTTAAAACTGGAATATAATTTAATTTCATTCACATATATATATATATATATATATGATAAATTTAATGATAAATACCAAATTTTGATAATTTATGTACAATGCTTGCATGCTATTGGTCAAACCTGCTGAAAGTAAAGACTGAAAAGATGTTATAATTTATATGTACATTTAAAATGTATGATAAATGTAACATTCACTTTAATGGTATGAGATGACTGGATGCTTTCAACTGATTTCCTATTGAACTGTCACCAACTGAATTGCAGTAGTCAAACTATTTCAAATATAGTGAATTAAGCTAGATACTCGATCATAATGCACAATGTTATCAAAAAATCTGAGCAAAGTTTCTCTGTGTGGTGCATTGATGGCAAACAAGTGAATGAATCTTCTTCAGAAGAGACAAAAACAGCAACTCACTTCAGTTAAGGATAAAAATCTACCTCAGCTAATGTTGTAAACTATAGGCAGCCCTATTGCTTGCACATTACTATAATATTAAATGTTACAATTAACAAACTATTAAATTCGATTACTATTTATTTTTAGATGTAATCAGCACTTTAAAAAATTGCAAACATGTAAATTGTACATATGGCAGTTTTTACATTAACTTCTAAATCTAATGAACTACTGAACTACGGACGACGGTCATTAATCAGGAGATTCAAGCATTTTAAATTGTGTATATATATATATATATATATATATATATATATATATATATAATAAATTTAATGATAAATACCAAATTTTGATAATTTATGTACAATGCTTGCATGCTATTGGTCAAACCTGCTGAAAGTAAAGACTGAAAAGATGTTATAATTTATATGTACATTTAAAATGTATGATAAATGTAACATTCACTTTAATGGTATGAGATGACTGGATGCTTTCAACTGATTTCCTATTGAACTGTCACCAACTGAATTGCAGTAGTCAAACTATTTCAAATATAGTGAATTAAGCTAGATACTCGATCATAATGCACAATGTTATCAAAAAATCTGAGCAAAGTTTCTCTGTGTGGTGCATTGATGGCAAACAAGTGAATGAATCTTCTTCAGAAGAGACAAAAACAGCAACTCACTTCAACGTCTGACTTATATTATAATTACGTCCATAAGCTTTTTGTGAAATTTGAAGTAACTCATTAATCTGTTGTTTGACCTCTTCATATTTAAGGAGAGAACTATAGTTTCTAAAGTCGAACATCACTTGTTTTGATTTTCAAGGGTGTAGAGTTTAGTAGAGATGCTATGACATGTCTCTACCAATATCTAGCAACAACTAAATTGTCCCTAGCAATAATTTTGATCAAACAATTAAATCTCTGTTGTCTGCCGTTGTGTCCTCACCAATGCCAAAATCAAACCTACACCCTTGATATTAAAAACATAGAAAGATGCTAAAGATTTCTCCCTTTTTCCACTTATTTCCCCCACAGAACGGCTTACTACACTGCATACAGACAGGTGTATCGACAGGAACACCAGACGGTTTACAAGTGCTGCCCAGGATGGTCACAGCTCAACGGGGAGGCCGGATGCCTGTATCGTAAGTCTTCTTTAAATGACATGTGATATAAAATCACAGTATTTACTGAAAATGATACAAATGCCCTTGTACTAAGCATGTGTCTGTGAGCGTTGATGACAGAAATCTGTATTTATGATCATTTTGAGGCCTTTTTTGGACAGTTAATTCCTAATTATGGAGTTGGTCATAGTTATAAGAGTTTTATGCCCCAGGTAATTCATTTTACCGTTGTGTAAATGTGTCCAGATTATAGATTAGAGGGTCCTTAAACTTTAACATGAAGGTCCATGTAATTTTTTTTTTGCAACTGTTAAACCATGAAAAGGAACTAGTCACACATGTATCATAAAATATATTGTATGCGCTCCAAAAAGATAACCAGTCCGTTCTAAGGTGCGTAAATCAAGAAAAATTGGATCACACTGAAAGACATACAATTAGACCACGGCAAGGGTCTATCACAAAAATGACTTTAAAGGGGTCATATGATGCTGCTAAAAAGAACATTATTTTGTGTATTTGGTGTAATGAGTAATGATTATGCGGTTTAAGGTTAAAAAAACACATAATTTTCCACATACTGTACATTATTGTTTCTCCTCTATGCCCCGCCTTTCTGAAACGCGTCGATTTTTCCGAAGAGCAGACGTTTCAGCTCATGCTTTCTTCAGTGCTCAAAGCATGAGCTGAAACGTCTGCTCTTTGGTCTGTTTTTAAGACATTTTTCACTTTTTTGCACTTTTGTCACTAGTCACACATTTCATTGTTCCCTTTTATATTGTTAACTAAAGCACCGTAGAATTAGGAAATTAGTGTCGAGATTTGCTCTAATCCTCTTGAACTGAATGTTCTTCAGGGTTTACACTTCAAAGGCTTTCAAAGGTGTTTATCAAATGAAGCGAACTTTTCCAGAAAGTTAACTTTAACTTTTTTTCAAACTCCAAATTAACTTTGTTTGGGCCTGATATTTTTTTTTTTAAGTGGCGTCATAGTGCCTTATTTAATTTGACATGCATGAACATGTGGCTGTGAGAGGCAGAAATACAGTCCGTTCAATAGCTTGTTCTGTCTAAAAGCCTTAGAGTTTTGTGCATGACGTATTTTGAATGTTTTGTCGACTTGTTGATCCTCGTGTTCATTGTCAGATCAAACCTGGCGTCTATCGTGACTAAGGTCCATTGGGTCTGTTGTTCTCTTTTGGATGAAGGGACTCTATGGTTCCCAGAAGTGGTTTTGAGACTCAGGGTCACATTCGGTCAAAACAGTTCCTTGTACCCAAAACCCTTAAAGTAAATCCTTCTGTCAAATCAAGTTAATCAAGTTAACATCCGAGGATCATTTCTGGACTTGTGGCGGCTCGAGTGGTCTCATGCCAGAATGACTGACAGTTGCATAGCAGTTTATCCCGCAAGTTGTGATTTTCTCTGAGGTCTCATTACTAGAGCCAACACAATCCTCAAAGACCCCTTTGTCTGTCCGAGAAGGTGAAACTGCTTATTATACATGCAAGATTTAGGCCTCGTCCCCGATCCAGCTTTGATTTGTTTTTAAACACACTCAGCATGCATTCCTGTACACCGCTTAATGTCTTTTCCTCTTCTGTGTCAGTATCTATTGTCTTTAAACCACGTGCTCGGCTTTTATCTCTGCAACTTGAGACCTGGAAGCACTTTAAGAAGTGGGACAAACGAATCACTCCTTTTTCTGAGCCACTGAACATGGACAAAACAAGGGTTGATGCTCACACCAGAAATCCCCCGTCTGACTGGCACACGTACAGAAAGTCTTCACAACCTTTTTGTTCGGCGTGATTCACTGGCCAGCTGGGATGGACAATCGAGAGGCTGTTAGATTTGTAGTGCCAGTAAAGTGTGTGGCAGTAAAGTCAGTTTGGGTCTTGCTGAGGAGTCAAAAGGTCGTCTCTGAGGTGTTGCCGTCATTCAGTGATCTGTTTGATAAAAGGAAGCATGCAGTGATGGCTTTTCTTTGCTTTGCCCTTAAATGCTAATTAGTGTAATGTAGCGGCTCTCAACCTTTTTGTGTCCGAGGACGTCCATCATCCAAGACAGTGTTTGAAGGCCTCGAATATATATTTCTCACGAAACTGCTTATTTTCAAACTTTTCACAGGAATTAGACGCTTCAATTTAAATAATTTACATTTATTATTTATATATTTATATAAATATTTTAAATTATATTTATGGTCATTTTTATTTAAAATAATTATAAATAATTAAAATAATTACATTCTATAATTCTAGAATAACTGAATGTTCTTCAGGGTTTACACTTTCTATTACCAATGAATTTAGAGAAGTTACTGTAGGAGTGGCAAAGGGTTGATGCTCACACCAGAAATCTCCCGTCTGACTGGCACACGTACAGAAAGTCTTCACAACCTTTTTGTTCGGCGTGATTCACTGGCCAGCTGGGATGGACAATCGAGAGGCTGTTAGATTTGTAGTGCCAGTAAAGTGTGTGGCAGTAAAGTCAGTTTGGGTCTTGCTGAGGAGTCAAAAGGTCGTCTCTGAGGTGTTGCCGTCATTCAGTGATCTGTTTGATAAAAGGAAGCATGCAGTGATGGCTTTTCTTTGCTTTGCCCTTAAATGCTAATTAGTGTAATGTAGCGGCTCTCAACCTTTTTGTGTCCGAGGACGTCCATCATCCAAGACAGTGTTTGAAGGCCTCGAATATATATTTCTCACGAAACTGCTTATTTTCAAACTTTTCACAGGAATTAGACGCTTCAATTTAAATAATTTACATTTATTATTTATATATTTATATAAATATTTTAAATTATATTTATGGTCATTTTTATTTAAAATAATTATAAATAATTAAAATAATTACATTCTATAATTCTAGAATAACTGAATGTTCTTCAGGGTTTACACTTTCTATTACCAATGAATTTAGAGAAGTTACTGTAGGAGTGGCAATTTAAATGAGCTTAATTAAATATTTAGCTATTTATAATAATATTATACATTATATTGATGATAATATGTAATTTAATAATTTAAATAATAAAAACAGATTATAAAATAATTATGAATAATTCAAATAAATAAATTCTGTAATTAGTTTCAGTAACTGAATGTTCTTCAGGGTTGAATTTTTTTTTTACCAAATGAATTTACAAAAAGTAGGAATGGCAATTTAAATAAAATAGATAAGATAAAATAGAGCTTGACATAACTAGAACAAAATGTGTATTAATTGTAGAAATGTTTACGGTTGTATTAATTTCCATTACTTTTCCAGGTCTAGAAATCACACTTTTAAAATTCCCTCATGTATCCCTCCAGGTTTTCCAACATGTGAGAAACATGTCATTGTTGTAAAACATAATAAAAAAAAATAAAATGAAAAAAAAATAATAAAATAAATAAATAATAAAATGAAATAAAATAAAATAGCAGTTGTTGAGGGAACTAATAAAAATAAGAAATAAGACATCAGTTTACAACTTTATTTATTTTTTCTGTTGTAGCTTGTTTTAAAGCATTTTTAGTGTTATTTAAAATCATTTAAGACATCTTGCCCCCTAGTGCGTCTAATGGACACTTTTTTTGGGCCCAGATTTTACATTTTGGCAACCCAGCACAGTGTCAAAATTGTTTATTGTGCAAAAGTAAATAAAATGTCTTTAGAATCAAACACTGAAATTTGTTAATATGACCATAAACTGCACAGACACAACAGTATGCAAAATGATTAACATGACATTGGCTGAGTAGGAAAATTAACAATTTAGCGTAACGTAAACAGCAGCAAATGCCTGATTTTCAGTATTTTGGAGTGTCTGGTTTCAAAATGTCAATTGAATTTTGATGGTTTCATGCTCAAGGGTGCCGATAATTCACTGCATTAAAAAATACAGTTTGCATGCCGACTACAATTAGTTTTTTCTTGTTACAAGTGAGCATTTATTTATTTATTAATAATCTGCATAGTTTTTTTTTCTTGTTTCTCAAGGATGAGTGCATGTCACACAATCTGCCCATGTCGGCATGTGTTTAATCTGACTAACTTCTACCAAGTGATGGTGAATTTGCCACAAAATACTCTAGTGTTTGATTTAACACATGACCTTTGACATCAACAAAAAACAGGGATTATTTCGACTTTTAAAAGTTAAAGGAATAGTTCACCCAAAAATATATATATTTTTAAAAATTTAAATGTAAATAAAAAAAAAAACACCCTCAGGCCATCCAAGATGTAGATGAGTTTGTTTCTTCATCAGATTTGGAGAAATGTAGCATTACATCATTTGCTCAGCAATGGATCCTTTTCAGCAATTTTTCATTTTTTGGGTGAACTATTTATTTAAAAAGCAGACTTATTTTTCATCCAAACATGCACCATTATATTTAGTTGAATTTTATTATTAGCGTGTTGCTTTGTTTTTTCCCTGCAACTCACTAGGAAAGGTCTTCTTTTCTCTTGTGCTTTCTTTCTTTTTGAGATTTACATCCCTTTGCAGAACTGGAACTCATAAAGTAACACACATCAAGGCGCTTCAGGAGAATTGCTTTGGTTTAATTTGGTAAGGCTTGTGAGCGGACAACAAACAAATTCTGCTTCTCATTCTAGTCTAAGTGTCTGCAAAACTTCATCTTGAAATTAATTACAATTGGGGTCTTTTAGGGTACACTAAGCACATGCTGTTTACTTCTTTGTTTCTCAAGTATAGCATTTGACTTAATGACTTTTGATTGTTTTTGTAGAAGTGCACTCAGTGCTTGAAGCGAGCTTTAATGAGACTTCTTTCCCCTTTAACTAAATGTGCACTTGGGAGCAGAAATGACCTGCTATTTTGACTGATGCTGACAAGGTGATTTGAAACACAACTGACCACCAATAGCAGCAATAGTGAGTGAATGGAAGCTGGTCTTTGTTGCCATTGCCAGAGACGGAAATGTCCTGAATGAGGACCAAGAATGTGCCTAACAACTGTCCTGGGTGGTCTGTCCACATGTCCAACAATGCCTGTTGTTACAAAGACAGTTAATTGTCCATCCCAGCAGTAGAAATGCTGTTTTGTGACCTATTATTTCAGGTCTGCTTATGTTTTGAAAGCGAATTTGTCCTTGATTTGGCACAATTGGTCATTTAAGGTGAGTGAATCCTCGTGGTTTTCATTTATCAGACTCGAGTTGAAGGTATTCCAGGGTTTATGAAGATTCATATCATGTTTTGTCTTGATGAACATGAGTTTACATTTACATTTATTCATTTGGCAGACTCTTTTATCCAAAATGAATTACAGTTGAGGAATACAACAAGCGATTTATGATAAGATGGCAATAAATACGAGAAGTGCCCGTTATACAAGGTTTCAGTCTTCGTTCAAAATAGTAAAAGCTAGGACAGGAAGAGATAAAGGATAATAATAGAATAGGAAAAGTGATTTTTTTTTTTGGAGGATGCAGTTAGATGCTCACAGAAGAGGTGAGTTTTCAGTTGTTTCTTGTAGATTGTGAGGGATTTGGCTGTCCGCATGGAATTAGGTAGGTCATTCCACCAACAGGGTACAGTGAAAGAAAGCATCCTTGAGAGTGATTTTGTGTCTCTCTATGATGGGACCGCTAGCCGCCGCTCATTTACAGACAGCAGGCTTCTGGAGGGGATGTAGACGCGTAGGAGGGTGCGGAGCACGTGGCTGATCTGTAGGCAAGCACCAATGTCTTGAACTTGATGCGAGCTGCAACTGGAAGCCAGTGCAGAGAGATGAGAAGCGGTGTGATATGTGCTCTCTTCGGCTCATTGAAAACAAGACGTGCTGCTGCATTCTGAATCATTTGCAGAGGTCTGATTGCACATGTTTGAAGTCCAGCCAGAAAAGCATTGTGATAATCCAGCCTAGAAAAAACAAGAGCCTAAACGAGAAGCTGTGATGCATGCTCTGTTAGGAAGGGTCAGATCTTCCTGATGTTGTATAGTGTTTTTGCAATATGATCTTTAAAGGTCAGCTGATCATCAAGAATCACCCCAAGATGGCCGAACATGATGGGATTGTTGATGAGCCCAGTTGGATGGTAATCTGGTGCTGTACTGATGGGCTGGCTGGGAAGATGAGAAACTCTGTCTTTGCCAGGTTGAGTTGCAGGTGATGTTCTTTCATCCAAGCTGAGCTGTCCATCAGACAGTCTGAGATCCGAGCAGGTACCGTTGGATCATCTGGTTGAAATGAGAGGTAGAGCTGCGTGTCATCAGCATAGCAATGGTAGGAAAAACCATGTGCCTGAACAATGGGTCCCAGTGATGTAGTGTATATAGAGAAGAGGAGTGGTTCAATAACTGATCCCTGAGGAACCTCAGTGACCAGTTGATGTGATTTGGATACCTCTCCTCCCCAAACCACTCTGAAGGACCTACCTGTGATGTAAGACTCAAAGCAGTGGAGTGCAGTTCCGGTGATGCCCAGCGATGAGAGGGTGGAGAGGAGGATTTGATGATTAACCATGTCGAAGGCAGCAGATAAGAGAATGAAAAATGAAGATTTGGACTCAGCTCTTGCACTCCGTAGCGCTTCAGTGACTGACAGCAAGGCGGTTTCAGTTTAAAGGCAACTTTTCAATCCAGATTGGTTATTGTCCAGCCGGTTGTTCTGTGAGAGGAAGGAAGACACTTGGTTGAAAACAACGCGTTCAAGTGATTTTGCTGTGAAAGTGAGGAGACAAATGGGCCTGTAGCTTTCAACAAGTGAGGTGTCTAGTGTAGGTTTTTGAAGCAGTGGGGTTACCCGTGCCTGCTTGAATGCGGTGGGGAAAATGCCTGAGAGAAGAGATGTGTTGATGATGTATATGAGTGAAGGCAGAAGTGCAGGGAAATAGCTTGTAGGAGATGTTAGGGGATTGGGTCTAGAGGGCAGGTGGTAGGGTGGCTGGAGAGGATACGTTTAGAGACTTCATCTTCTGTAAGAGGAGAGAAGATGGTGCTGTGTGAGTGTTTGCTGTGAGTTTGTGGGTGAATGGAGCCGAGAACTGACTGCTGATGGATGTGGTTTTGTTTGTGAAGTAATAAGCAAAATTGTCAGCAGTTAAAGAGGAGGTGGGAGGTGGCGGAAGGGGACAAAGGAGAGTATTGAGTGTTTTGAAGAGTTTGCGTGTGAAGATAATGAAGATAGCAGTGACTGATACCTGCTGAGATCAGCTGAATCTTTTGATTTGCATAATTTTCTCTCTGCTGCCCTGAGTTTAGTCCGATTCTCGCGGAGGACATCGGTTAACCAGGGGTTGGAGGGAGTAGCTCGTGCAGGTCTGGAGCAAATAGGACAGATATTGTCTAGGCACATCTTTCCAGCTCATCTTATATAATAACGTGTTATGTAATATTATGAACATTGCCAAAGGTTTATTTATATTCAGATATTTCAAAAGGAAATGCTAATGCTCCTTAATGTTTTGATCCTGACTTGTGTTGCTTGCTTTGGCTTCTGTAAAACCCTTTTTTATATTTTTAGATTGCAATCTTTCAGGATTTGATATGCAGTGCATGCATGATAGTTGTGTGTGTATATTATATGATGATAATGAGTTTGAGTGACTGGTTGACCAGTCTTAAAAGTGCAATACGATGGTTTTTGCTTTTTGAAAGTAAGACTTTCATATTTTTACATAACTTTCACATAATCATATGATAAGTTACACACACACATTTACATATCAAAACATTTATAGTGGTGCTGTAATTTCACATGCTTTTAGTACTAAAAGTATAATACTTTTAGTATTATATACTTGTATTTATTAATATTTTAAATGAGCTTTTATTTTCAGTTTCATTTTAATTTTAGTTATACGCTTTTGTCCTTTTTTAATTATCTGGTAAATAATTTCTATATGTTTTAATTTATTGTTATTTTAATTTTTATTTAATTTGAGTCATTTTATTACTTCAATATAAAACATATTTCAGTTAGCTGCCAAAGCAGCATTTCTGAGTAATATTGTTCTTTTCTTTTCTTTTCTTTTCTTTTCTTTTCTTTTCTTTTCTTTTGTTCTGTTTTATTTTAGTTACTTCAAATTATTTTGTAATAGTTTTAGTTTTAGTTAACAATAGCAAGAATAATGTACTTGTGTTGGTGTTGTTATACTTTTGTAATTTCTAATTATTTTTTAAAAACATTTCTGTAGTTTCATTTTTATTTCAGTTTAGTAATTTTAATATTTCAATATAAAACTTATTTCAGTTAGTTGCCAAGGCAACATTTGTTTTATTTTTTTATTTTATTTTATTTTGTTCTGTTTTATTTCAGTCATTTAAAATGATTTTTTTAGTTGATAGTTTTGATAGTTGTTTAGTCGAAAATGATAGTTTTAGTTAACAATAGTAACAATAATGTGGTTGTGTTGGTGATGTGGATTTGAAACTGTCTATGATATTATTCACACAACTGGCAGATGTTGTTATTCAGTTTGTCAGTTTTCAAGAGCGCACACTTCAGGTATGTTTTCTTCAGGTGTTAACAGGCTAATAGTTCAGCAGAAACAGCTGATGAAACCGCATGTTCTTATGTCCGCTTGCAGGTGTAAAGATGTGTGAACAGCATCTCTGTGTTTCTGTGTGTCCTACAGCTGTGTGCAGTTACGGCGTGTGCTTTAATGGAGGTCAGTGTAGAGAAAGTTCAGCTCAACTCTGCCTCTGTCCGGCCGGATTCAGCGGTCCCAGCTGCCAGTACGGTAAGTCCAAACAAACTGAACACTTTCCACTATTAGTTTCTTCGTCCCTTTTGCTGGATCTGGAAAAAAGTTTTTGATTCTTATGTATGTTTGAGAAACAACTTATATTAAATGGGGTTAGCTGATATTAATAAAAACAAGCTGATTAGAAAGCTCTCATTTAAAAAAGAAAAGGCCATATTCTTACAATGTCCTGTTGGTTTATCAATATAATTTTTTTTTTAAACGAATCATTTGTTATTAATTGCACAAGTAGCTGACCAGGTTTACATTTCACATTTTTGTTGAAAAGATGCAATTGTTAGAATAATTAACTGCTATATATTAAGAATATAAAAAAGTCAATAACTTTAAATTTCTTCACTTTTGTGCGTGCTTGCTTTATTTATATATATATATTTATTTATACTAATAATAATGTATGTATGTATGTATTGTATTGAAATTATACAGCACTAATTGCATCATATTTGTATACAAAATCTTTCATAATCTTTTTTATTAATAAAAAATACTGTATTATTATTATTATTATTATTTATATACTATTTATTTTATTTAATGCAATTAATTTTAATTTATTTGTATTTTTTATTTTCTTTAATTTATTTTTATTTAAATGCAATCCAATTAGCTGACCAGGTTTACATTTCACTTCAAGTTGAATCCTGTATCCTGTTTAAAAAAAGTCTGTATCCTGTTTTGTTTTTTTTTATCTTGAAATCTAGTAGTTTTTGCGTGTGTATTTGTTCTAGAAAATATAAAGTGTAGTTCAGTCAGGACCACTCTGTTTGATTTCTATTATTGTAGAGGTCCTGAACATTATTTTGGCGGCAGGCTTTGCTCTGAAGGGTTCAGATTCTGAGCTGTCCACAAACAAACCTGAAACCGGTTCAGATTCTGAGCTGTCCACAAGCAAACCTCACTGAAAATTCTGCAATTACCAGAATTTTTAATATGCAACAGATATAAAATTCCATGCAGAAGTGATACAGGTCTGTAAATGAGACTGGACAAGATTAAGCAACGATTAGCTGATAGCTGATTTCCGTGGACATGATGCTAAGTGACCATGTGCCTGTAAAAGGAGGAGTTGGGGATGGAGGAGGGTAAGCGCATGTCTGTGCGACAGACTAAATCAAGTGTGAGTACAGATGAACTTATATATCTTATTTAATTGTAGTGGGAGGAGCTACAATCAGCTGAGCGTCAGCCGATGCTGGCTGTCATGCTGTGGTCTGCCTGAACTACGCTTGAGCTCCATTCGTCACCCAAACTACATTTCTAATGATTTTGACAGCATTTCCTTTTGAATAAATGCATGTTTCCCCCCCTCAGAGCATTTTCTCGGGCTGTCTGAGTCTCTAATGTATTGAAAGCCAAGAATTGTATCTGTAACGGCAATCATAGCCGGTGAGAGAGGATGCTAATAATGGAGGATGTTGTTTTTCGGTGATAATCTACACACGACAGGAAATTCTTCACAAATCTTGCCCTACATTTTTAGTTATTGTAGTCTCCTCTTTGTCCAGGAGAGTGATAACAGACGCTGGTTGTGTTGCAGTGTTGCAGACAGATTCAATTAATTACACAGCTTTCAGCAACATTATGGACATCTAAGATGTTGCTTGCATATTCTCTTCCAGAGACTCTGGATGCATCTGAAGTAGCTTGAATTAGCGTGACCTGATGGTTTTCGTCTGTTTTGAGTTTCATTTTTTAAGTCTGTTTGCAGTATCTTCAAGACAGAGTCAGATGTGCACAGCTGGTAACAATTGGTCATTTATTGTGGACAGTTCCTGATGTGTGTGTCGTTAAGATTGATGCTGATTGATTCGGTCGGCATGCACAAACACATATGAAAACAGTAACAGCCACAGTCTCTTGTAGGAAAGTGTAATTGTGACTGTGACCTAGTTTTACCCCGTATAACTTCTGTAATGCCAGATTGACACTGAAAAAAAAAAGAGACAATCAGGGAGAAAATATGGGTGAATCTCACGAATCCTGTTGAGAGTAAATTATATTAACAATATGTATTAAGATTTGATACAATCTTTCTTGCGTTATTTTTATTATCATAGTTTCATGCATGCCTATTTATTTATTCTTGCTGTTGTATTGATGCTAATAATGAATGCAAGCTGTTATAGTTTAAAAATTATACAACACTATATATATTGTATAATATTTTATGTAATATCTTTCATTATTGTTATAATTATCATTATTTAAATTATAGATTATATTTCTTCACTTTCATGCACGCATGCTTATTTTTTATTTATTCTCGCTGTTGTCGTATAATAATAATGCATGACATGTTATGGTATAAAAATTATACAACACTGTTTTATAATATTTTTATATAGTATATTTCATACATTATTATTATTATGATTATGATGATTATTATTATTATTATATTTCTTCCCTTTCCTGCATATTTATTGATTGATTGATTCTTGCTGTTGGTGTAATAATAATGCATGAAAGATATGTTATTGAATAGCATTATACTGCACAATATACTCTATTTATATTTTTATACAATATATTTCATGCGTTATTCTTGTTGTTGTTGTTATTATTATTTTTATTAACAGAATAACCAACATATCACTCTTAAAAATAAACATTCTTTTTTGGCACTGATTGATTCCAGGAAGTAGCTTTAACATTCATATCCTTTCCATCCACAAAAGGTTCAAAATATTCTTTAGATTATTCAAATTCTTTACACAGCCATAAACATCTGGTCAGGCCTCGGAGAAACCTCTGAATTCTGCTGCGCTTTCTGTTCAAATGGCACTCAGAACAGCAGCCTTGTGGATGAAAGTCTCTGTGAGTTTACGAAGGAAAATCATTTCGGGATTCATGAAATCCACAGCTGCCAGATGATTTTTGTCAGTTAAGTCAGTTCTAGTCTTGTTTGCTGATTCCATTCCATGACAGTGACCCATGATGCCTCTGATGAAGCAGGTGATGCTGTTTGACATGTTGTGCTTTCAGCACGTAATGAATTTCGGAAGTGAGAACAAAGGCTCTGTTTGAGATTCCCATTCCCCTATCACTGTATTCTCTGTCATCACCAGATGAGTAAAACCCCACCAGAGAGGCTAATGTGTGTTGTATTAGTCTCTTTTTAGAGCTACTGAACTAGGCACATGCAAAGGTAACTAATCAAATCACGTCAGAATGGTTTTGCAGAAGTGCATATGGAAAGCATGCAGTTTGTGCATTTCTGTTTTACTAGAATGGATAACCAGACGGCCCGGATAAACAACTAAAAGCATGCATATTCAGATCCAAAATTTTGTGAAAATCATTGATGCACATGATTGCACAGCTGCATGCATGATGCACCGTCATGGTTGCATGTTCATTATATTCCAGTCAGTTCAGCGTTTAATGGTCCATACTGACAGGTCTCTTTCTTTGTGGAATAATTGTGGCTCTTTCATTTGATAAAATCAAGGATCTCTGGACCGTGAGCTCATGTCTTGGCGCAGTCAGAGGTCAGAGCGTGCCAAACTTAGAGACATCTCATGGGTTACTTCTGTTGTGACTGGACACAGTTATCAAACCTGATTCTTGAGGAAATGCCAGGTGTGGACGAAATCTGTCTGTTGTCACAGAACATATGATACTGCGGTGTAAAGTTTATAGATCAGGCACACGGCATTTCAACATTTGTTGTTGTATGCGTGTATACAGTATATATAAGTATGACATACATTATTATAATTATAATTATAATAATATGTGTGTACTGAACGTGTATAAAATAATAATAATTTTTAAATTATTCTTTTAATTCATATAGACAAAAATATAAATATAATGATTATAATGAAAAATGATTAGATTATTAAAAAAATAAAGGACGGAAAAATCACTTCTTTTGAGTTCATGCTTTATTTCCTCCATTGAGAAGGAGGCTGTGTTTGAGAGGTCAGAGGGCCATGTTCAGAGTCTCTGTGGCTCTCCTCAGAGGTTTCTGGCTGAATGTCGTGCTGTTGAACCTGTGCTGTTGATGCTAACGGAGGAGGATGTCTAGAGCTGTTGCTGGTGTGTCAGTTTTACAGCAGGTCATGCAAGTCATCAAATGGACATGTGACCACTGACCTGAGCTATAAATACAGAGCCGTCAGTGAGCTTTCAACCTCTGCAGGACACCAGTTAACACTGACTCCTAGTGAGCTACTAGAGTCCTCATTATTAGGCCTGTTTTAGCCACATTTTAGGGCAGCATCCCTTGTAGCCTTCTTGAATAAGGCAATCCCAGAATACACTTGTGGCTGAGAAAGGCAAATGGATTTGAGCAAAATGTTGATTATAAATATGTGACCCTGGACCACAAAACCAGTCTTAAAGGCACAATATGTCATTTTCACCACTAGAGGGTACGTATTCAAAATAAACAAAGAAACAAAGGCGTAGTTTGATCACGCCGTGACTGAGTGTGAATCATGGGAGTTGTGGTCTTCATCCCCACAGCCGATGCAATCTGACGGGAATCGAGCAGAAATCATGTTCATGGATGAGCTAATGATTTATTAACGTAGTAGAATGAAGCAGGGTGAGGCTGAAAGCCTTTGACCCATACAATGTATTTTTGGCTATTGCTACAAATATACCCCAGCGACTTAAGACTGCTTTTGTGCTCCAGGGTCACATATACTCTATATAATTTTAGTCTTTTTTTAAGGCTGCATTTATTTGATCGAACATACAGTCAAAACAGTAATATTGTGAAATATTATTATAATTTATAATAACTGTTTTCGTCTTGAATATATTTTAAAATTTAATTTATTCCATGATCCTTCAGAAATCATTCTAATAGATGATTTGCTGCTCAAGTAACATTTTATTATCAGTGTTGGAAACAGTTGTGTTTTTCAAGGGACATGTCAGTTAGTTGTATGTGTAGTTTGAAAACAGGGGGGACTGGAAAACTAATTAAATCCTAAAAAGTAAAAAAAAAAAGTTTCCAGTTATTCTCTCCTCTAAGATAATTCAGTGGCTAGAAATTGCTGTCTGAGTGCAATTATTATATAATTATTTTCAAAAACCTTTATTCTGTAATCACAAATCTTTGGAAAAGTAATGGCGGTTAGGGTTAGAGTTTGAAATATGTAGGAACCCTACATAAAACTGTGTTTATGGATATTATGTGTTTATTTCTCAGCATGTGTCTGGACGTTGCATCCACTGAAAGAGCAGAATAGATATGGGATTTTTATTCATCAATTCAGAGGGAGTCTAAGATTTATGAGTTGGTAATTTTCTAATTAGCCTTAATTCTACAGTGTACAGAGGTGTGGATATATCTCATGTCTCAGTTTTTAGTGAGGTCTTTAGGATCAGAGAAGGGTTTTCTAAGCTCTGTCTTCTAGTTGGCTTGAGTTTCCTGATGGAATCCAAACTTTGGCTGTTGTAAGTAGAAACAAGCTACTTGCTTATGGAGACCGGATTAGACAAGGAAACTCCAGGGACTCAATGGAAACGTGTTTATCAAGAGCTCAGCACACAGTACAGACAAGAAAATATGCTGGAATGATAAATATTGCTCAGTAGTTTCTCAGAACGCGATGGCGACGACAGCTTGTTTGTGGAAATGAAGCTAAACCATTTGAGAAGAGAGCTGATATGCAGGACTCGTGTACGTTTTGCAATGAAATGTGTGGAGGAGTCATTCGGTTATCTGAGGTAATGACCGCAAACAGGTGTTGGATTCACAGAGGGGAGCGTTTATGAATGATAAAGCTGGCATGTATTGTGTCATGATGCTAAAAATATGAAGGAGTCATGAAGCTATAAAATCAAATAAAATCACTATCTTAGATAAAATATTTTAAAAACCCTTAAACTTAGTTTATTCAGCAACATTTCTTATTCTATTTTAGTGTAATTTGATGTAATAAAAATAACTCAAACTGAAACTGAAATGTAAATTAATAAAAAACTATATAGACAAAACCCTAAAAACTAATAAAAATGACAAACACACACAAAATTACTAAAACTAAAATGAAAACAGAAAATATACAAAAAAAACCTAACATTTTACAAACCATAATAGTATCTCAATTATATTTAAATATGACTGGTTCATCGGTTTTTTTAGTCTTTAATTGAGCTCTGATTGTTTTCTATTTTTCTATCAGCATAAATTTGAAATTAAATTGTTGCCCTCATAAAACTTTAATTATAAACATTAAACTTTAAACAGTATTTTTATATTTGTTTGCATATATTGATGTATATTCTAAAATTAATTTACAGGAAAAGTCAGACAAATGGAGGTGGAGTAAGTAAAATCATTTATAAAAAATCAGCAGAATGAATTTCTGGGTAAAATGAATGTTATGTAAATGACCACATTTAATTGCATGCAACAGTTAAGAATGGTTTTACAGATTATTTAAACATGTATGCATTCTGCTCACATCTCATGAATGAAGCTTTTTGACTCACTGAATCTTTTTTTTTATTACTTCATTTATACTGTCCAAATGAACCAGTTCATAAAAATAAACTGGACTTCTCATATGCTACATATGACTAAGAAGGCATTTTATGAGAGTAAAGCTGCAAGCACAGTAGAAATGTGTAGTTACAGGAATCATATATCCAAAAATTAAAATTTGCTGAAACTTTACCCTCATGCAAATATGGAGAAATTTAACATTAAATCACCAATGGATCCTCTGCAGTGAATGGGTGCCGTCAGAATAAGAGTCCAAACAGCTGATAAAAACATCACAATAATCCACAAGTAATCCACACCACTCCAGTCCATCAGTTAATGTTTGTAAAACACAAATCCATCATTAAGGCGTTTTAACTTTAAATTGTTGCTTCTGGCAATAATATGAGTCCATAATCCATAATAACACTTCCTCCAGTGAAAAAGTTAATCTCCTGTTCTCCTCTCGCATCAAAATCCACCAATATATTTGTTAAGAGCCGTTTTTGACTGTTTTTAATTGTAAACGGTGCTTGATCTGTGCAGATTTCTCTCCTGATTCAGACCAGATTATATTTTCTCTGAAGAAAGCAATATTATGTATAGAGGACTCATATTTTAAAAGGACGCCATGGTTTGAAGATTAAAAACATCTTAATTATGTATTTGTTTCTTACAAACACACAGCTTTTCGCTTCTCAAGACATTAACTGATGGACTGGAGTGGTGTGGATTATTGTAATGTTTTTATCAGCTGTTTGGACTCTCATTCTGACGGCACCCATTCACTGCAGAGCATCCATTGCTGAGACACTGATGCAATGCTACATTTCTCCAAATCTGATGAAGAAACAAACTCATCTACATCTTGGATGGCCTGACAAATTTTTTTTTGCAAATATTTATTTTTGGATGAAGTTTTACTGCTTTTATTAGTTACTTTACTGTTCCACTTCATGAAATTCTGAATGTCTGTGTAGGAATGGAGTTTGGCCTCTCTGACCTGACTCCAGTGAGAACATGCTGTTCACCTTTACGGTTCATTAGGTTGTCTTAAGGCTATTAAAGTGGACATAAATAATATCTATAGCCCCAGTGAATTGCTCAGCTAATTTTTCCTTTCACATCCTGTGTGCTGAGCTTTATATGAATTTGTTTAATGGATCATTAGCCCGAGGACAGCGGGGCAAACAACTTTGTGCTTACCAAGCTTTTCTCAAGCTAAAAATTTCCTTTTTAAATTTCTTGGTACAGAATGTAAAACATGAAGGCATGAAGCTGAATGAAGTTAACACACAACTTCTGTTTATCCTTCACTCTTCATGTTTGTTGTTCTTTCCCACGTAGAGTGAATCAAACATATGGTTCAAATGCATTTTAATGGTTTTGTTTTCTGATTTTTGTTGTGTTACACAAACATGATAACTGCTAAAACTCAGCTTGACCTGATCCTAGTTAGCAGGCCTGGGAAACTCTGTAGGTGTAGTAGTAATTGATCCACACGGCTTTAAGATAAGTGAGCTTCGGTTTATCCATGGTCACGTGTCTTGTTCTACAACACTCTATAGCTGTAAAACATGTGTGTGACATTGCACTAGTTCCATCTGAGTCCGTTTAATCATGACTGGTGAACAATTCGGCAGATGGGTCTGGAAATATCACCCTAACATAACATACTGTACATGGCTTTGTGTTCTGTTTTGCGGTTTGGTCACAAATTTCCACAAATGTAATAATACTTATTGTTTCTTTTCCCAAATCCTCACCATCTCACCCTCTAATTTTGCAGGTTTATTTTATTGTCATTCACTTTTAATCCCTATTTTCGCATCTCTTACTGTGTTAAAAAAAAGAGAGAAAAAGATCATATCCTTTTTACTTGCCAAAACGACAGATAGCATTGTTAGTCTAAACTAACCGAATTATCTATAGAAATATTATGGGTTATCTAGGGAACAAATTAATGAAACATGGACCATGGCAACAAATTAATATGTCTTAGGAACAAATTAACAAGTTGTAATGAATTATATATATTTATATATATTGAAGGACTTTGTATTGTTTCTATTTGAATGTACTTTTAAAGTTTGGATCACAATAAAAGTGTAATTTGTACATTAGTGAATTGTTTTTGCAAAAGATCGCAGTCGCTTGCACGTGTTTTGCACATAAGTTGCACGCACCCCAAAATGAAAGTGCTTAATTGAACATTGAAAGCTTTAATCAATTACATCTCTTATCATTCCTAATATACACACACACACACACACACACACACACAAATCATTTTTTACAATCATGCTTGTTGCATTGTGCTAGTGCTAAAACATTGTTCTAAAAATCATTACCTGATACCATTTTTGAGTAAATCTGTTTTACATTTTGATGTTCGTCATCGTCGTCTTGACAGTTCATTAGACTCATTCATCTGGCTCTCGCAGTCACCCTGTTTTATCCCTTTTAGAGTTTTTCCAGTTATTGTACTGTTTTGCACATCTGTTTGAGCTGTGTTTTCCTGAGATCTGGGAACGTTTGAACGCTTCCCTGAGTCCTATTCAGCACGTGTAATATAATGATGTCAGAGAGCATCATTCAATGGAAAATCCTCCTTTAAACAGACTGACTCATTGACATTCCCGTCACATCGGGCACATTGTGTGTTGCAAGGAATTAATCAGTTATTAAAAAGTCTGGTCAGTGTGCAGCATTCCCTGACCCGGGATATTCTCCACGGGTGAAACGACCACAGCGGGACAATAGAGGGTGAGCGTGAATGGGACGCCCTGATACGACATGCACCTCGGGTTCCTCTGCTGCACTTTCTCACAGTCTGGCATATGTCTCCATCCTTCCCTTTTTTAACCTTTCTCATTTTTAAACTAACATTTAATGCAAAAATTAAAAAAAATTGGGTTACACTTTATTTTAAGGTGTCCTTGTTACAGTGTAATTATACATTTAAGTACTGAGTAATAATAATTAACTACATGTACTTACTATATGGTTAGGGTTAGGATTAGGGTTTGGCTTAGGGTTACTTGCATGTAATTATGCATAATTAATTGTTATTATAATAGTAAGTACATATGTGTAATAAAGACACCTTAAAATAAAGTGTTACCAAAAATTGCTATTATCATTTACTCATCCTTATGTCACTTGAACCCCACATAACTTTTTATTTTTTATTTTATTTATGTAAATTTTTGGGTTAAGCATGAATCTCATGAAGTGAAATATGAAGTATTTAAGTCAGTAAGTAAGTCTTGTGTGTGTGTGTGTGTGTGTGTGTGTTGAGAAGAATTTGAATAATAATGGAAAATAAATGAATAATGTATATATGTATGTATATATGAAAATAAATATAAAGGAAAAGCTTTTTAGGATTTTAGGTTATTTTGATGATTTTATTATTTAGAAAATTATTAAACTTATTTTTTTATTTGATGCAGTAAAATTGTTGCATTATAAAAATAGTAATATATTGAGATTCAATATTAAGAATTTGAATTAATAATAAATGTGTGTGTGTGAGTGTATGCATATATATATATAAATAAATACATGCATAAACACATGCTCACTCTCTCTCTCTCTTGCCCACTCAGCCAGATTCAAGGATATGTAATTTATATTCTTATATTATTTCTGCTTGTGTTTTCTTTGTGATAATCAACCCAGATAAGCAGCTTTGGTCGTTTAAAGAAAAAAACGTTAAAATAAGTCAGGAGACAGAGAGAGAGACCAGTGTGACTCTCTCATTACTGCCACAGTAAACCTGCCTCTGGTTAAACCCACAATCCCTGCTTCCTGTCTGCTTCCTTCCTGTTTTCTTTCCTTATTTTGCTGTTCATAGGCCAGAAGAGAATATATTTATAGTTTTATAGTTTCCTGGTGCTGAAAACCTCCAGTCAGAATGAGTTTTCATAATCGTGTTTCTCCTGCTAGAACCTGGTGCCTTAATCTTTCCTAATTGAGCTGAAATTCCTGCTGCGTTTGACCTGATGAAAGGCCATCATGGTCACTCTGGGTGTGGACGTCATGTGTGTTTAGACCTGAAGCTGACAGCTGTTTGCAGAACACAATCCAGAGTGGCATCTCTCTGTACAGCGCTGACAGACAGAGAGCGTCTTCATTCTCTGACTGCATGACACGCAAACAGTTTTTATGCTTTAGTTTTCTTATTTGGACTCTAGCTTCTCATTTTAAACACAAAATGGCATTCACAACCCATTTTAACTCTGTAATGTGACATTTGAATTGATGTTTTAAAGTGAGACAGCTTATTCAAAGAGAAAAAAGTAGGATGGGGCTTGGTTTTATGTGGATTGTGAAAAGTTGACTTTAATTAAAAAATAATGCCTAAATATTGATGGCTTTTGGTTAACATGTGGCCTAGATTACTTTTTTTGTGTGTGAAATAACTGATAAATCATTCACAATAAGACAAGGAAATAACAAAGTAAATATAGTCCATTTTGACTTTTGACATGTTTTGTAGTACAGTGTATGAATTCTCCCTGCATACTGTGTCTGGTTTATAAAGATATTTAATATTTGATTCTTTGTGAGACGTGACGTGATATTTCGTGTGTGTTTGAGCGTGTGGTGATGACTGCAGTGCAGTGCCCTAGAGGAGCTCTGACAGGTTGAGATGTGATCAAAGTGAGTCAGCAGCACTTCTGCATGCCATGACCTTCATCTGCACCTGCTTTACCTTCTCCAGTAGAGTCAAAGACATTATTTTTTATGAATATAATAACAAAATTATTTATATTATATATAATTAAATTTAATATGTATTATTTACCTATACTTCTTAGTAATCATTTATAAATCTTAATATATATATATATATGTATATATGGTCTTTATATGTAATATGTAATTAAATTTCATATCTGACTTGCTGGAAATTTGTTTAAATTTGATAAATTATAATAAATAAGTCATACTTAGTCAGTTACATATATGTAATTTTTAAATTAAATTCTATAAATTATTTTAATAATTTATGTTTTGAATAAATTATAGAATATATTATAAATTAGAATAAAATTAGAATATTTATTATAAATTCACGTAATCATATTCTTATTTATTATAATTTTGAATAAATTATAGAATATATTATAAATTAAAATAAATTATAATATTTATTATTAATACATCATCATAAATACACAGTCATGAGAATTACTAGAGAGTCAGAATTGAACAGTGGGTCACTTTGCACATTCCCTAGTCATAGTTAGCTTAACTTAACATGATGCATATATACACATGTACTCATGCAGAAATTAGGTAGTAATTTAAACATTCCTTTCTGAGTCCTCAGATCCCTGCAGGCTCCAACACAACATTCCCAAGTCTGGGGTCAAAGCGTCCGTCAGGCCCAAACAGGTAACGCTCAGATACAGAGCGCAGGTTAAAGATCAGCCCTGCGGGGTTTCCCAAACATATTTCGTCTCTTGTTAACACCAGGAGCTTTGTAAACCAGACGGGAATGAGAGCAAATGAAAACAAATCTTTTGTCTGGATGTCAACGTGATTCTGAGACGTCAAGCCCGAGACCATTAGAGACCCTGAGAAAGAAATAGAGGGATGTTTGGCGTCTGGTTGAGCTTAGTCTTTTCATACAGTCCTCGGTGTAGTAGATGAGTAAATCTGCTCAGCTTTGCACTCTTTTGTAGTAATTCAGTTTCCAAACACGCTCAGATATGTACTGCTGGGGGTCTCAGCATCCATCTGAGACGAGACTGTGGGGAAGTCGCTCTCTCACACACACACACACACACACACACACACCAACACAC
>NW_015549585.1:1172867-1174280 GCF_001515605.1 Sinocyclocheilus anshuiensis
CACACACACACACACGCACACACACACACGCACACACACACACACACACACACACACACGTGTGTGTATATGCAGTGCTGATTTGACCACACACCAACACACACACATCAATGCACAAAGCCAGATCCAGCGGTCTGACAGGGGGCCAGGAGGTCGTCTAATTAAGTTTGAAAAATGTCAAAGCATCATTAACATAACTGATGCAAATTCTGAGTGTCATAATCAAAGTTTCCTTGACCAAAAAACTAGGAACATTTCCACTGATGTGCTCAAACGGCATTTGAGACTCTATAAAGGGTATTTGGACCCCTGAAACATTTTCAAAATGATGTTTCAGGGGTCTAAACACCTGTTATAGTTGCTGAAATGTGTCCAGCTTTCAAATGTGGTTTTCATAAAAACTCACAGTCAGTGCTCTAGAGTCGCTCATTAATGACTTATAGTTGTGTTTAATTATTATTATTTGTTAATGTATGAAATATATTTAGAATAGAATATGTATAATATAAACTTATAAATGTAAAGTTACATATATATATATATGGAAATGATAACAAAATTAAATTATAAAAAATTATATCCTAATGATTTATAACTCCAAACACCACAAATGTGGTTTTCTCAAAAAATTTGATGTCTTATAAAATGCATTATAATTAATATTGATATATTATTATAATAATATATAATCTTATTATGTATTGTGTATATATAATAGGAATGTAACGAACAAAATTTAACACACCTGCTCCCCATTCACACCTGAGACCTGGTAACACTAATGAGTCGCATGACACCGGGGGAGAGAAAATGACTAATTGGGCCCAATTTGGACATTTTCACTTAGGGGTGTACTCACTTTTGTGGCCAGCGGTTTAGACATTAATGGCTGTGCACCGACTGAAGCTTCTTTCTTCCATTTTGCATTTTTGGGTAAGAATATGAAGCACTTCATCTGGTACTTAGTGTCTTTCATTCCAACATAAGCAAACATTTCTGGAATAGCATTTAGATGTATTTACACAGTTTAATGTAGGCCTATCTCAGAGGGGACATGGATGCATTTAACCTGCAGTTACAGATTAATAAATAATGTTTTGTTTTTAACATAAAACGTTGAATACTATTATTTGAAATTATTTAAAACATAAAAAAAAAACATTCGAAATGTGAAATAAAAACCGCCAGTAGGTGACAGCAAGTGACTGTTAATGAGTGAGTCATTGAGATTCAACATTCGTTAGCAAAATTGACCAAAAACAAGCAATATTATGTCTGAAATGTAAGTCACTTATTGCTTTACTGAACCTGTATAAAATGATTATTAAATGTGTTATCATGCTATCTGCAGAAAAACGGTAGTCTTTGTGTGATATAGATTAAGTTAACTATATTAAATTATATAAATATAAA
>NW_015549585.1:1174856-1189236 GCF_001515605.1 Sinocyclocheilus anshuiensis
CAACAACACTTACCATATTATCGCAGAAGATACACTGTATATCGCACACCCCAGACTCGACTTTAGTGGAAAATGAATCATCCGCGGTTGTGCGCGCACTTGTTTGCACATGAGCATGAGTCTAACTTGCAAACGCAAGACCACTGATTCGTCAAACCTGCGTTCCTGCAGTCCTTGTTCTTCTGACTCTTGACTATTTTGTAGTAAGTAACGAATATGCTTCGGGGAAATGTATTGGAGTAAAAGTATACATTTTAATTAGGAAATGTAGTGGAGTAAAAGTAAAAGTTGGCTGAAATATAAAAACTCAAGTAAAGTACAGATACTCCCAAAATATACTTAAGTACTGTAACAAAGTATTATTACTTCATTACATTACACCACTGGATTTCACAATATGATTTTCTCACGTTTTTTTAATTATTTTTTTTAACAAAATTAGATTTAAGACGAATTCTTATTCGTGTCCTTTTATTATTTCTTGGACAAAATGCTGCACATTTCTTTGTGAAATTGAAATATGTCAAATAACAAAACTAAATTGAAAATTTAAAACAAACCCCAAATCAAATAAATAAGACAAAAAAAAAAATCTCTTCATATAAACAAACTAAGGCTTTGCCTGTGCTCTTTCCATTCAAAATTAGAGGCAAGCACTGCATTTGAATCACAATCCAAACTAAGATGCCGCATACATGCAGCATGAGCAGTTTTTTAATCTAAATTAGATTGTATAATGTGAAATTTTAAGCAAAAACAGAATGCTCTGACTTTAGTTTTGTGAAACTATCCTACATGAAACATCTGCACCAAACAGAAACAGCAGACGGGCTGAATGAGACGCAGATTCACTCTCTGACAGCAGGTGGCGCTCATTGAACAGCAGATACAGTGTTTCCTTGGTTACCGCTGTAAACAAAGCAGCTGCTCTTATGAACACTACATTAATATGAATTATACACGAGATGAAAAGAAAATACCATCTAAATTTTTCTAAAGACAGTCAGTTCCCCTCAGAGATACATTCATATAAACTCCCAACCCCAAAAATGTATGGCGATTCGTTTAACATCTCAACCGATTTGAATCGTCACATATTTGTATCGAGGTTCAACCGGCTCACGGTGCATCATTACATCCCCAATATATAATTGTATTATATATATATATATATTATTATTATGTAAATGTATTTAGAATAAATATATATGTAAATGTAAACTAAATTTAAACTAATATATGTTACATTTTATGTTAAAATTATATACGTAATATATACAAATCTTAAAAATCTATATGAATTATAAATCCTAATAATTTATCATTTATAAATTATATTTTAGGAGTCTAAACACCCCTTATAGTTGCTCAAATGTGGTTTTCTGACAAATCGTGTGAATCTACATCTCTCTCTCTCTATAAATATAAAAGCACTCCTTATAGTTGCTCAAATGTGTCCAACATTCATATGGTTTTCAGCAAAACTTGCAGTCAGCGCTCTGGAGTTGCTTGATTCTCCGTCTTGTCAACACACGCCTTGGGAAGAAGAATTGTGTAAAAACAAAACACAGCTGTTCTAAAAGACATATATGTGAGGATTTTGAATATTATTACTTCATTACATTACACCACTGGATTTCACAATATGATTTTCTCACGTTTTTTTAATTATTTTTTTTAACAAAATTAGATTTAAGACGAATTCTTATTCGTGTCCTTTTATTATTTCTTGGACAAAATGCTGCACATTTCTTTGTGAAATTGAAATATGTCAAATAACAAAACTAAATTGAAAATTTAAAACAAACCCCAAATCAAATAAATAAGACAAAAAAAAAAATCTCTTCATATAAACAAACTAAGGCTTTGCCTGTGCTCTTTCCATTCAAAATTAGAGGCAAGCACTGCATTTGAATCACAATCCAAACTAAGATGCCGCATACATGCAGCATGAGCAGTTTTTTAATCTAAATTAGATTGTATAATGTGAAATTTTAAGCAAAAACAGAATGCTCTGACTTTAGTTTTGTGAAACTATCCTACATGAAACATCTGCACCAAACAGAAACAGCAGACGGGCTGAATGAGACGCAGATTCACTCTCTGACAGCAGGTGGCGCTCATTGAACAGCAGATACAGTGTTTCCTTGGTTACCGCTGTAAACAAAGCAGCTGCTCTTATGAACACTACATTAATATGAATTATGCACGAGATGAAAAGAAAATACCATCTAAATTTTTCTAAAGACAGTCAGTTCCCCTCAGAGATACATTCATATAAACTCCCAACCCCAAAAATGTATGGCGATTCGTTTAACATCTCAACCGATTTGAATCGTCACATATTTGTATCGAGGTTCAACCGGCTCACGGTGCATCATTACATCCCCAATATATAATTGTATTATATATATATATATATTATTATTATGTAAATGTATTTAGAATAAATATATATGTAAATGTAAACTAAATTTAAACTAATATATGTTACATTTTATGTTAAAATTATATACGTAATATATACAAATCTTAAAAATCTATATGAATTATAAATCCTAATAATTTATCATTTATAAATTATATTTTAGGAGTCTAAACACCCCTTATAGTTGCTCAAATGTGGTTTTCTGACAAATCGTGTGAATCTACATCTCTCTCTCTCTATAAATATAAAAGCACTCCTTATAGTTGCTCAAATGTGTCCAACATTCATATGGTTTTCAGCAAAACTTGCAGTCAGCGCTCTGGAGTTGCTTGATTCTCCGTCTTGTCAACACACGCCTTGGGAAGAAGAATTGTGTAAAAACAAAACACAGCTGTTCTAAAAGACATATATGTGAGGAATTTGAATGGTTTTTGTCTAGCTGAACTGCGTCGTGAGACATTCTCTGGAAAGGTTTTGATTTTGTGATGAGTTTATAGAATAATTGCTCAGAGATAGTATTTGTATAATCTGTCATTCTTTGTATGTACAGACATTGGAGATGCTCTGCCAAGTTTCTTTACCGAAGGCAGGATGGTAAATATTTAATATTGGAATTAGATATTGTGCTGGAATCTTTGTCTGAGATGTTTCTCTGAAAATTCCTTTGAAGAAACAAAAATAGACACAAACGAGACGATTGTTTACATACAGTAAGAGTTTAGAGCTGTGAAATGAATGTGGAGAGCAGCTCAGATCATTCACTCCTGGAAGAGTTTGATGAGAAATGAGACACGAGTTCATACTGAGATCTCTGACTTCTGTTTGCAGACTTTGGTACTGTGGCAAATATGCGCACAGTTTGAGAAATTGTTGAGATCTCTTCTGAGGAGACACTCACAGGCATATATATTTTCATTCATTCATTCATTCATTATTTATTGTTTTATTGTTTTATTTTCTTTATGTATATATATTATTTATTTATTATACTTTTTATGTAGGAATTCGTTTTTATTGGTTTACTTTTTATTTAATTTTATTTATTCTTAGTTATTTATTCTTTATTTATTGTTTTATTTTTTTATTTTCTTATTTATTTTTATTTATGAATTATTTTTCTTTATTATTTAGTGTCTTTATGTATACTTGTTTATTTATTTATTGTTTTATTTATGAATTACCCTATTTTTTATTTATTCTTTATTTATTATTATTATTATTATTATTATTTATTTTTTTTACATTTATTTGTTCAATTTTATGTATGTATGTATGTATATATGTTTCCTTTCTGTGGAACATTTCATTTTACCCCATAACTGATGAAAAATGCTTTTAATTAAAGCATCATGAAGTAGATGATTGTGGGTTCTACATACACAGCTGCCCATCTGATGTCAGATGTGTGTGTGTGTGTGTGTGTGTGTGTGTGTGTGTGTGTGTGTGTGTGTGTGTGTGTGTGTGTTTGTGTGTGTGTGTGTGTACTGATGTGGTCACATTAAAACCATAAATAACCTTTATGCATCTGCACAGACATGACTACTTGGCCAATGCTTTGCAAGTGTGCATCTGGTTGTACACACAGTACTTAACATGCACTCTTATCTGTGCCATTAAATTAAATGTTGCATTATTCAAGTAGCTAGCCATAATGCAAAAATATTATGAATTATGTATTAATTATGTACAATATGCACATTCACGCTTGCATTCATGTGTAGAGTTTGTTTCTGACCTAGTGAGATCAGAAACCACAAATTTGTACCACAAATCAACTGACACTATCAACTATAGTTTCATTTACTCTCCCACATGCATTGATTTAAAAGTGAGCAGAGCAGCTGCAGATGTCTGAGCATAAACACAAATGATTAAAAGTCTGTGACATAGATTCACAGCAGGAGTTGAGTTTTATGCGAGATGCTCTAGTTTATTCGCTCGCTGCTTTGACTAATCGCTGCAGCCGGCGTTGGAGGATCTGTTATTAGTTTAGAATGGAAAGTTATGCTTTGATATCCGAATGTCATGAATATGTTTTGTCCTTGTTATCAGAAGGAGCGTAATCAAAAGCAATGCATGCACAGGGAGCGTGCAACTGGTGTACGAGAGGGTCGTCTTTGCAATCTGGTGAAGAACACAGCTGAATATCGTCCCATAATTCACGTGACAAAGTGTTAGAAATTCTTTGCATGGTTTTAAATGTGCTTTCGGACTGTACAGATCATTTACATGAAGCGTTTATACAATTTTGACTTTCTTTATTTACAACAGTCGATCTTAAGATGTAGATAGGTTATAGAAATGCATTGGTGAATGTGAACAGATGTTGTTGATTATGGATTTTATGTGGCTGCAGTATTTCATATGTGTCCGTCTGTTGGCTGTGACCCTCTTTATCTGCAGGCTTCTTTTAAGTGCACTAAGTAGGCAGCAGGGGGCAGTGTGTATCTCCAGTGCACAGTAGCTACAGTGACAATAATGATGGATGAGGCACATTTTCTTCATCTTAGCTTTTTGTTTGTTCATCAGTTTGTCAGTGTAAGAAATAAATCAGGAAGTCGGAGCTGTTTATTGCTGAATCAGGTAATGATTATTGCACAGACAGAGATCACTAGTCTTTATGAAGGCGAGTATCAGTCTTACTGTCGCTCATTCTCAGGGTTAGTGATTTGAGTAAACTCCTAATCTTAAATTTTTTGGCACTATTTATGTTCCAGACATGAATGATTTCTTAAATCATGTGTTTTTTTTTTTTGAGGAGACAGGTGATATTACTTTACTAAGCGATTGGACGTATGGTTGCTTTGGTTTAAGAAGAAATTATGAGATAATAAAAATTTGGCTCTTTTGCCTCAATGCATTTTATATAATATATATATATAGATAACAATAGTATATGCACAAATAATATATACACTACTGTTCAAAAGTAATTTATGCTGACAAAGGCTGCATTTATTTGATCAGAAATACAGTAAAAACAGTAATATTGTAAAATATTATTACAATTTAAAATGACAGTTTTCTGTGTGAATATATTTTCAAATGTAATTTATTCCTGTAATTCAAAACTGAATTTTCAGCATCATTACTCCAGTCTTCAGTGTCACATGATCCTTCAGAAATCAGTCTAATATGCTGATTTGCTGCTCAAGAGACATTTCTGATTATTATCAATGTTGACATTTTTGTGGGAAAAAAAAAATACAAATAAAAAAATACAATAAAAAAAATAATAATAATTGAAAATTAAACTTAATGTTAAAAGAATGATTTAGAGCAATACAAAATGAAAATTAAATACACTAAAAATATAAAATATGAAGAAATGTTCCTCAGTTTCTTCAGTAAGAATAAAAAAAATCATTACTACAGTAAGAATAAAAAATAAATTCATACTGCAGAGCTTTTTATTGCTGAATTATTGTTCAATTATTTACAATATTAAACAATGGAAAACTGTCCTGCTGCTTCAGATAAGATAATAACATGATTTGGAGCCAGATGCTTCTTGCCTTTGGCTTCTCTGATGAGTGTATTTATGTGCTGGACGGCTGTATCTCTGTGCTCTTGGTGACCCTGGTGATGCTATCTGGATGGTTTTCTTTGGCTCTGTCTGACCTGTACGATCCAACAGCTGTGCCAAACGTCGATATGGACCCCCGTCTGCACAGAAACACATTGACTTCAGGAGAGGAAGCCACACAATGCACGTCTGGAATGCAAACACACACAAATCTCTCAGAGTTGCACAGTTTGACACATAAAAGGGTCTGAGCGATTGCTGCTGGTCAAAAATACATGCGTTAGTTAGATTGTTTTCCTGTTGCTATTCATTCTTTAGAAACAGTGTATAAGTATAAAGACATGGATAGAGGAGAAATAATGTAGTTTTTGCATAGATGTGACGGTTCTGACAGGTGGTTTGTGTGCATTTGATTCACATAGATCTGAACATGTGGCAAGGCACCGACCAGAAGTTGAACAGATTTTCTCAAGCGGTGGATGTTATGGACTGAAAAACATATATCATGTTTTATGTGTGTGTGTGTGTTTGTTATGTGTGCATATCTGCACATCTGCACATCTGTGTGTGTTTGGGATTATAGATGTATAACTTACAGAACCAGAAACATTCCCTGTGAATTCTTTTCCTGCAGAGGTTGCAAATGTTTAAAGAAATAGTTCATCCAAAAAATTAAAACTGTCATTGTTTGACTTTGTTTTCTTCTGTAGAACACCTAAGGGAGATGTGAAGCAGAAATCTGTTAAAGGAATAGTTCACCCAAAAATGGAAATTGACTCAGCAATGGATCCTCTGCAGTGAATGGGTGCCGTCAGAATGAGAGTCAAAACAGCTGATAAAAACATCACAATAATCCACAAGTAATCCACACCACTCCAGTCCATCAGTTAATGTCATGTGAAGCCAAAAGCTGTGTGTTTGTAAGAAACAAATCCATCATTAAGATGTTTTTAACTTTGTTGTGAGCCCTCTATCCATAATATTGCTTTCTCCCGTGAAAAAGTCTCATCTGAATCAGGAGAGAAATCTGCACAGATCAAGCACTGTTTACAAGAGAAAACAGTCTAAAACAGTTCTAAACAAATATGTCAGTGGATTTTGATGTGAGAGACAACAGGGAATGGACTTTTTCAATGGATGAAGCATTATTATGGATTATGGAGTCTTATTTTGGCCAGAAATTAATGCTTGCATACATGTGTAGACAGTTTAAAGTTAAAAACGTCTTGATGGATTTGTTTCTTACAAACACACAGCTTTTCACTTCACAAGTCATTAACTGGTGGACTGGAGTGCATGGTGTGGATTACTTGTGGATTATTGTGATGCTTTTATCAGCTGTTTGGACTCTCATTCTGACGGCACCCATTCACTGCAGAGCATCCATTGCTGAGCAAGTGATGCAATGCTACATTTCTCCAAATCTGATGAAGAAACAAACTCATCTACATCTTGGTACGTTTACATTTCAGCAAATTTTCATTTTTGGGTGAACTATTCCTTTAAATTTCAGCTTGGCATGTTGTTCGAGTTAGAGTGGTGTGTTCTTGTGAGTTTGAATAGACGTAAATTAATTAAAAGATCAGCTGGTTCTTTGTTTGTGGTTGGTTCTGTTTGTGATGTCATGCATAGCTTTATGATGTATTGTTCTTTTGACAGAATGACTCTGTTGGTGAAACAAATCTGTTGTAACACAAAGGAATCGTGTCTGAACATCATCCAACATCAAATTTCTGGCCAGTTTTCTTTCTTCCAGACAAATCACATTTTGTGCAAAACCGGAAACTTAATTTAAACATCACATTGTCTCAACACAAACTGCGTCTGAAAGTTATGCTCCAGAAGAACAGAAGGATGAAACTGTGTCTCTCACAATAGCAATGGTTTGCTTTCAGATTCTGGAGAACTGATTTTAACAGAATGAGCATGTTTACTTGTTACAGAATATTTTGGGGGTAAACTTACACCACTGACAGCAGGCGAGCCACATTTCTCTTCTATAGCTCAAGGTCATTGTTGTGAATGTGCTACAAGAATTACCCATTTAATGACTGCTTCACATATTATAAGGCAAGTTTACTTATAGTACATTTCACATATATGGTGGTAATTTTACGTCATAAAAGTAATTAAAGAAGATATGTAATAAAAAATGAAATTTAATTTTGAAGTAATTTAAGAAAATTATTACAAAAAAAAGGTAAAAAAAATGAATGGGGAAAAAGGAAGCAAAATTAAATGGATTAAAATACATTAAAAAACAGTAAAAAATAAAAAAATAAAAATAAAAAAGCGTAAATCACAAGATGCATTTAACATGCATTTAAATGTCATGCAATGAAAATACAGAATTTGAGAATTCACAACTTGTAGTTAAAATGCAATTTAATAAGGTTTTATAAAAAATGTATAATAAATATTATGTATATGTAAAACCACTTTATTAATAGTATAACTAAAAATGTCATGTAATTTGGTTTTTATAAGCATTTTAACCCTCTCTCAGTCTTTAAATTAAGCTGCTTTTTGCTACTGTACCTTCAATAAGTACCTTATATATCAGAGGAATTCAATTAAAGGCCCAAAAGGTCCAGCCTATTTCTATAGACAGGCTAAATATAGTTCTGTCATGACAACTCTCTGAGGGTTTGGCATGGTAATGTACATGACAATGTTAATGTATTTGGTCTTGGCGGAATAGATCTGCTATGCTGCTGCTGCTGCGGCAGAGCAAGTACCGAGACTTGCTACTGCCAATACATCCACAACATGCTGCTGTGAGCATGTAAGAAATATTGCTGCTGTAGATATAACATACATGAAATAACCCCCATATAGCATACATGAATCACCTCATAGCAGATCTATACAGGTGGAGCTGGGGAAGGTGGAGGGTTTCTGAAACAAGCTGCAACTGCTACGGCAAGCACTAGTCATATATTTGAATGTTGAGCAGCGAGCTTATTGGCTACTGATACAGGAGAGAACCAATCAGCTGTGCCATCTGATAATGATGTCATAGGTCAGATTGAGTTAGACCTATCGGACTGCGCCATCTAGAGTTTCATGCCAGAACTCTGTATATATCTAAGATCTATATTTCATTCCCAGTGGGGGTTCGGACAATACGATTTTGGAATAGTTTTACTTACATTTCCATTAGGGCAGCAATAGTCCTTCGTAAAAGGGAAGAAAAAAAATCCTTCATAGTCAAAATAGCCATTACAGATGAGGTTATTGGCCCCAATGAGATGTCTTCTCGTCTGAGCCCAATTGTATAAGAATGTTAAAAGGTAAGATCAGATGTTTTGACTTTAGTAAAGCATAAAAATACCATATGTTTGCAGATATTTAGGAAACATGCTAAGTTCACATACTTGTTTAACCAAAAAAAACAATGCTACAGCCAGTTGTTTTACTTTGAAATGTGCATTCCATATCAGAATGTGTGTTTTTGTTTTGGTCTGTGTGACTCCACCCACTGCCATTTTACCCAATACCCGTTGGTTGATCAAATGATTATGAGGTGATGATAGTGAGATGAATACTGTGTCGGTTATTAAATGAGCTATGTTTGTACACCCTCCTCCAAACCCCATGTCTCCGTCTCCGTGCAGATGTGTGGCCTAAAGCAGGACCCCTGACGGAAGAAAACGCTGCCATTCCCGCAGGGTGTCTCTTTCAAGTCCTTGACCAGCAGGTCGGCCTCGGGTCATGAAAGGGGTCATGACCTCTTACTGAAAGAATGTGGTTCGTCTCCATTTCCTTGTTGATGTTTCAGTCTGGATGTAGATGATTGTATGTGCAGGCTGACATTATGAATTACTCACCTGTCGATCATTTTATTTTCATTGTGGCTGAATATAATGGAAGACTTAGATTGTTTTAACATGTTGACAGTGTCATCTAATTGCAGGAGTGAAGGAAGCATCACCCATTTTCCAACATTTTATTGGATAATTGTATCCATCTCATATTCTTTGTTGTCATCCTTCACCAAATATCCTTCTTTGGTACTTTTAACCTAGTTAGTGATGAATAAATGTCGGTAACACTTTAGAATATGGTTGTAGACATTAGCCATTAGTTCATGCAATAATTAACATGAACAATGAACAAAACTTCTGCTGTATTTATTAGTTAATGTTCAATACTAAATTTTACATTAAAATGAATGAATAATTAATGAATTTGACTATTTGACTAATGAGTTTTGAAAATGAAACGCTAGAGATATGACATGTGTAATGGTGTGATCTCCTCCGGCCGCAGCTCCACTCACTGATTCATTATGTTTATTTCCTCCTCCAGCACACATCGCTCGGCTCTTCAGGGGCCAATTTGTTGTGGCGAGGATTTTATTGAAATAATGTTTTGGGAAACCGACAAAACAATTTTCTCATAAACATCTCCATGTGTTTGAGTGTGAGAGCTGGATATATGGGGTGTAATTGGGAGGTTGGTTAAACATCTGCATTAAAACCGGAATGAATGGCGAAGCCTCTCGCTGTGAGGTTGGTTGGCCTGATGAAGGACACAATTTTCCAGCTATTTCATTTTTTTCTGATTAACTTAAAGTGGTTTGAAGCCAATCAAATGCCAAACGTCCCTCTCCAACCCATTTAGGTGATTTGTGTCCACTGGAAAAAAAGAAGTGGTTTTGTTGGACATGGGAAGAAAACACTTACTGCTCCTTTTTTATAATGAGGGAGGTTATGGACTTCCTTTAAATTGTCTTTAAGGGATAGTTCACCCAGAAATGAAAATTTGTTCTTAATTTACTCACCCTCAGGCCATCCAAGATGTAGATGATTTTTTTTCTTCAGTTGAATAGTAAAGAAGATTTTTAACTGAAACCGTGGTTTGTGATTCTTAAAATGCAAGTCAGCAGCTGCCCGTTTTTGAGAATAAAAAAAGCATATCAAGGAGCACAAAATTAATCCCTGTGGCTCCTGATGATATATTGAGGTCTTATGAAGCGAAACGATCGGTCTGTGCAAGAAACTGAACATTATTTACAACATGTAATCCAGAGCCTCAGGCAAACGGGGAAATTCGATTCTTTTTCATGAACTAGTTCTTTCGGGCAGTTCGTTTCTATAAACTGCTTCAATTCACTAGTTCATTTACGTAATCACACAATAACATAATGTATACGCAATTACATTATTTATGCACCCAATAATGATGTGAAACATGGATGTTTTACATGTCTAAAGCATATAAAGTGAATAAACTTGTCTTCATCAGCTCACCTTTTTACATAAACAGTGAGAGACCATAAAAACTTCATTAAAGTGCTCGGTTCATGCATGTGCAGATCACGGGATTATCGGTCTTTGGTCGAACTGTTTTCTCAGTTCAGTGACTGTTGGAGGAACTGGAGCGCTGAATGAGTTCATCATAGGATCTGATACGCCGGTATTTTGGCTCATTTTGAGTGACTGTCACCGAAAGTGAGTTTTGATTGAGTATCATGCAGATTACAGGTAATAATGTTGTAAATAATATTCAGTTTCTTGCACAGACCGATCGATTCGCTTCATAAGACTTCAATATATCGTCAGGAGCCACAGGTATTAATTTTGTGCTCCTTGATATGCTTTTTTTTATTCTCAAAAACGGAAAGCCGCTGACTTGCATTTTATGAATCACCGAGGACCACGGTTTCAGCCAAAAATCGTCTTTACTGTCCTACCGAAGAAAAAAAGTCACCTACATTTTGGATGACCTGAGTTAATTTTTCGGTGAACTATGCCTTTAAGGAGAATCTTTGAATATAATTGGAAACGCATAATGCTTTTACTATTTCTACAGGTAATATGCACGTGTGCTTGTACTTTCTCATACCCAGAATGCACCAAACCCTTGGACCGTACAAGCAACAATGTGCTCATAGAGTAAAAAGATATGGAAACTGACAAACGGCCAAGGTGACAGTTTTCATATGAGCACTTTCCCATGAAACTCAACTGGCGGTCCAGATTTCAGTAGCTTCAACTAAATAATCAAAAAAACATTATTGTCAAATCCTGTTAAAGTGAAGAACAGCTAAATGTGTCTTTCATTAAACATATGATTTATTCATTGGCAGCAGACTGTCATGGGCACAACCTCTTTTTATAATGACTATGTTGGGACATTTTTAAGACGGAAAGATGGAAAAAGTATAATATGTTTTAGTATGGCAATGAATTTCCACCAATACCCACTTGTTGAAACCTCAGATGACCTATGCAGCGAGTTTGTGAGTCTTTTTGGAGTCTGTCTCTACATACAAAAAAACATTAATAATAAACCTGAAATGTTATTTGTTATTTTATTTTAAAACGTATATAAATATATACTTTTAGCAATAGTAACAGTGATGTTTAGTTTAGCACACAATCCTGTCAGTTGTTCATAATGCACCCTCATGCATATAGGGGTGAAGTTTCATAATTGGTCTGTTTGAATATGTTCACGTGTCTCCAAATTGTAAACATTTGGAAATGATTGTCCAAACTGTTGCATCTGTAGTTCAGACTGTAATGTGTTTGTTCTCTCTCGCTGTCAGATGTAAACGAGTGTGAAGAGACCAATGGAGGGTGTGAAGCTCTGTGCTGTAACACCATCGGCAGCTTCTACTGCAAGTGTCCCGCAGGTCAGGAGCTCAGAGAGGATGGCAAGACCTGCCAGGGTGAGTCCCATCTGCTCTCTGTCTCGCTCTGTTTCTCTGCAATTCATGCTTTTTCATCAGACAGATACTGTCAGCAAAGATGGCGCTCTCACCAAAATGCCAGTCAAACTCATTGCATGTGGGTTCTATTTCCTGTTTGTTCCATTCAGCTAGGAAAGTCAGAATTTACAACTTCCTACTTGGAGAAGCGGAACAGAATGTCACTTGGAAATCTAGAACAGAATCTAGATGCATAATAATCAACCTATTTAGCAAAACGTTTGCAGAGACAGATTTGCAAAATACAGACATCCTCAACAACTGGTAGCATTGCAAACCTTCATTTATCAACCAGAATTTGGTTTCCAGGAGATGTCTTAGAAGGCAATCAAAGAAACTGGAATCTTTTTCTGGAAGCCTGAAATGTCAGATTTGCCAGCAAATTTTTTTAACTGTGGGTTGTCTGGTTTTCAGCAGAGATGCTTTGGCATGATCGATCTTTTCCAATGTTCAGGACAACTGCACAAAATAACACCAGTTGCTGATTGCGTTTGCTTAAGTGTTCTTATTCAGCATTTTAACAGATAGTACATGTAGAGGAACAACTGAACTGAACAAATTAGATGTCAGTTATCACTGTTACTGTCATTAGTGCATGAGAACAGATGTTATGACTTTAACTTGTGACTTAGATAGATAGATAGATAGATAGATAGATAGATACATCTGAGACATGCCTCTGCGAGATTTATTAATCTTTCTGATGTTTCAGATATTTGTATTCATCCTACAGATGGTTTAGATCTTGTAACTCTTTCATATTAAACCAAATCCTGCTTCACATATTTTATATGTATTTGAATGCCAGAATATACTGTGGTGGTTTGGTTTCATGCACAGGTATATATGGCAACAAATTGTCATATTTTGTGATAAAATCATAAGATAATTGACCAATTTTAATTATGTAAAGGAACAGGATTATCAGAAAAATATTGGACAACTGAATTCAGCATTTATCTAATCAGAATCAAGTAGTCTAGAGAGCCATACAATAATAATCCTTTTATATGACTTCATGGTAGACAAAATTAGAACAGCAGAATTAATTCCACTCAAAATTTGCATTTTGATTGCATTCATGCATAAGTGTTGTGAAGTACATGAGATGCAGACATGAAAGGAGGAGAGAGTGAGTCAGGGCAGGGAGGGAATAAAACCTGCTGTTTCAGTCCGTCTCTCTCAGACTGCTTGAACTTTCATTTGACATTTGCTGCTTTTACAATCATAGACACGTCAGATATTTATGATTCAGTATCTGGTAAATCATGACAGGCTGGTTCATGTTTTGTCTCGTGTGTATTGGACTTAATTTTCATGCAGCTGATCTGGCCTATTATTCTGGCTATTGGCATCATTTGGGACACTGCCATAGGCTACACTGTTTCCATGGATACCACCGATTCACTATGGGATACCAGAGACCAGGTGAGAACATTTATTGGCTTCCACCTGAGCTGTTCTGCATTAGCGTCTTGTAATAGTTTCTGTATTGTTAAGAAATATAATGGAATAGTTGTTACATATATTAGTCTAGAAATAATTGTAATATTTAAATCTATTAATTTATACATTTCTTATATATAATAGTATTAAATATTTTGGCTTAGTTGCACATTTTATATTTTCAGTTTGCATCTTAATTCTATTTTACACTCTAAAAAATGCTGGGTTGTTTCAACCCAACTTTGGGTCAAATATGGACTAA
>NW_015549585.1:1189336-1217385 GCF_001515605.1 Sinocyclocheilus anshuiensis
TATAATAATTAATTAATTATTATATTATATTATATTATATTATATTACATTTTCTAATAATTATATCTTAATTTATTTTCTAATAATTACATTTGATTTCAGTTTTATTTCAGTTAATGAAAACAGTTTTTAGTCGTTTTCTTTTAGTTATCCAAAACTAAATATATATAACAGTGTTGGGTAAGTTACTCTAAACAACTCTTAATCAATTACTAGCTACTAATTACATTTTCAACAGTGTAATTAGATTACTGTACTGATTACTCTCTCTAAAAAGTATTGCATAACTTGTTACTAATTACTTTCAATGTTCCATATTAACCTCGACCAGTTGAACAATACAAGGATAGACATGAAACTGCTCTTTTAATTCTTTCAAATAAATAATATAAAATTGCATACATTTTTCTTGAACTTACCAAAGTATTTGGGAAGGTTTCAATAAAAACATACTTTTAAATTTATTAGATATTAAAATTTGATGTTAAATCCACTATTGCTTTATATAGAATTGTTTTATATTTAATGGAGTTACATCAGAAGTAACTGTAATTATATTACAGAAAAAATTAAGAGTAATCCCTTACTTTTCAAGGGAAAAGTAATTAAATTACAGTAATTAGTTACTAGTAATTAGTTACTTAATAATGCATTACACCCAACACTGTATGCTTATTACCTTTGTCTCTTATGAAATTCAAATACAAATTAAATTAATTAAAAACATTTTTTTAAATACATATCAATTCTGAAGAAAATGTGGGGGGTTCTTGCCGCAACCCACCTCCAAGTCTGTAAGATGTTTTGATCTTTCAATTAGTAAAATGATTAGCAAGCATCAGATATGATTTCCACGGTTAGAATGTCTAAAACATCTTGTTAACAGTATAAGGTCGTCTGTCATCAGTGTTTTCGAGGCAGAACACAGAACACAGTCAGGAACTTCCTCCGCTGACTCAGCGTGCCGCTCGCCTCGAGCTACATCTATAAACACTGTTTAGCGTTCCAGAGTGTTCAATAGAAGCCAAACCAAATTCCCCACCGATGAGGGGAAACGTAACTTTGTAATTTAATTAAAACCCCAACCAAACAGCAGTGTAGATGGAAAGTCAGCTCGGGTCTGCCAGCTTTCCTGGCTGGAGACACTTTTCTGGCACAGGCATGAATCAGTGGCTCAGAATCAGCATGCATAGTTGAAGTATTACTAAAGCGTGTGGGTCATTCTGATTCCAGTGACGGATGAACCAGAACTAACCTTTGAAACGCCAAGCCAGATTTTGGAGTTCAGAAGGCTGCAGTAATCAGTCAAATTGGTGAATATTGTGTTTTGGCGACTGTGTTTTCGCATGTGCTTTCCAGGCTGTTATTATAACCAGAATCTGCGGTGATTTGCCGAAAGATGCCACATCAGTGGGAAATTAAAAATCAAAAGACTGTTCAAGAAGTCAATTCAGTTCGAGGTTTGTTTGATGTTCTTAGCATTGGAATTGAATTGTTTCAAAAACAAAAAAGAAAGAAGACAAAATACGTACAGTTTATTGTGATCTTCAGATTCAGGAAGTCTTTATCCCCAGCTCTTAATGCATCAGTAAATGTTCGAACCTTTTGTAATAGTTTGAGTCCCTCAGTTGTCGTCATCGTAAAAAGATGGATCTTCAAATCATACAGTCACTGCTAGGAAGGGTTCAAAAATGATACAATAATAATAGATAAAAAACACTATAATATAAAATAGTAATAATATTATAAAAAAGGTATTAAGAATCAAGCGTATCTAAACTTTTGAAGGGGGTCATTTTTTATAAATTCAGCTCTTATTTTGTCTTGTGGACTATATGCAAACATCTTTTATGTAAAATATCTTATTCCAGACAGTGCTAAATCATTTTGTACGATCCCTCTTATTTTAGAAAAATAATAATTTCAATAAATAATTTAGCAGATTCTGCAAGGTGTATGTAAACTTTTGACCATTTATATATATATATATATATATATATATAAATTGTACCAATGTTTTTTTTTTGCATTCTGCTATTTTTCATCACAATTAAAAGTATAATAAAATATAAAAGTAAAATGTTTTCTTCTCAAATTCTAATTACGTTTTTAAAATAGTTTTATTGAAATCAGCATAAATTAAAGGCTGTATAAGAAATATTGTCTTGCTGTGATAATAATGTCAGAATGCAAATAAATAAATGTATCGGACCTATTTTAATATATTTGCAGCAAAGTTAAACTTTGCAGTAGGGCTGTGCGATATTGAAGAAAAATGCGATATGCAATAACTCGTTAAATAATGCGATATTCGATATGCGATACGATATTGCTTAAAGTGCCACATGCTCAGATGAAACAGTTTTACTCAGAGTCAGTTGCTGAGTCAGTTCTGTGAACTTCTATAACTATCTTGTGTCATATATATATGGTTATTTGTATGCGTGTATGTATGTATCAAGAGTTCCTGTAAAACCACAACAAATTCCTTGTGTTTGTGCACACTTAAGTGGTGAATAAAGCTCATTCTGATTCTAATATAACTAGCATACGTTTCACTTTTTGTGAGAAGAAAGCACCCCTACAACAACTTCTGAAAGTGAATGGTAGTGTTTTACTCGAGCATTACATAAAAATGTCATTTTAACATTAGTGTAATCATTTTAACATGAGTTTAGGAACTGAATAATAAAAAGGAAAAATAAAAAACTGCTTAGAATTTACTCTTTGAATTCAATATGCACTGATTCTTATTTAAGCTACAAAAGTTATTTAGGTAAGAGCAGTGAGTGATTTTCTCTGTCTTTTGTTCATGGCCCAAATATTGCAAGCCATAGCGATATGCATATTGCGATATGTACATTTGCGATATTTCGATATATTGCACAGCCCTACTTTGCAGGAAGCCTGTGATTATTGAGGCCTCCTGGCATCTCAGTTAGTAATTAAGATTCCACGATAGGTAAACACTCAGCTGGTTCCCATTACCAGTCGACTTTATGTACTGTTTAATGCCAGCTATCCTTTAGTGCCATGGATACTTTCATAGACTCAAAATTGAGCTCAGCTGGTGAAGTATATAAAAAGATTGTTACCAGATTTAAATAACTTCTTTAGACAAACTTCAACTAAAGATGTTTTGTCCGAGCATGATTTGATCAAACTCGCACATGAATCTTTGTAAAGGAAAATTGTATATTCCATTTGGCTCCTATTACAAAATTACAGCTATCAATGTAAAACCGGCCAATGAAAACGTCTCCTGTGGTGATGTCATGAGGTGACAGAAACACAAAGCTGGTCATTAGTATATTATAGGTCAAAGGTCGCTCGAACACAAAGCTCATGTGTTTGTTTTGGAGTCAGTGGCGCTTGCGTTGGCGGCGTCTTGCAGGTTTTGTTTGGAGCGTAAGGCTAAAGAGACCTGCTGTGGGATCGTATGGATCTAGACAGTCGTAACTGAGTGATTTTTAGGATTTTTTCCCTCTTAGCAGGAGAGGACACCCGCAGGAGCAGTCAAATCAACAAGAGTTGACTGCCTGTGTGTTTCATGTTAGTTTACTCTGAATCAAGCAGCAAAAATGTGGCAGAAACATTTATTTCTGAGCTGTGACTTACAGTGTTGGGAAGCTTCTTTGAAACTGTAATTTCTCAAGATGCATATTAAAGTAAATGTTGCTTGCATCTTGAGAAATTATAAATATTTGTTTACTTGAAAGATATTTATATTCAAATAATAGTATATTTACATATAGGTGGCAATGATGTGAACAGATGAATTTACACCAAGTCCAACAACACTGTAAAAAAACTATTTTTCGAAGTTGTAAAAACAATAAAGATTAATGGCGTATGTTTTACAAGAAAGTATACTATTTTAGTTTGTCTACTTCAAAATTTCATATTTTCAATCTGTTACTTGCTGTTTTTTTGTAAATATTTGTGAAATTTAATAGCAATTTCTGAGTGAAAGTGTGTATCGTGTAAACAATATAAAACTATTGTATAACTCATGTGAGCAATCTATTTTGAAAAAATTGTGCATACTGTAAATTACATCACAGGGCCATGCTATACAAGACGTTTAGAGGTCTAAAAGGCCTAGATTAAAAGAAGGCTTAAACTTTTATTATTATTGTGAATACATTAAATACAGAAAGCGAGCAAAAAGTGCTCCGTTTAATGTAATCGCTACAGCTGCTGTAATATAATGCTTAGTGCTGCAAATCGCGCTGTAATGAGAAGCCTTTAACGGTCTTCAGACAGAATGTGAACACAAGCACGAGACCCTTTGAAAGCAGCTTCCTATCAGCGTGTATCAGCGGATTTAGTCGAAATAGTTGTCTATTGGACCCGCAACCCACCCGTGCCCGTCACCCATCCGATCCGCACCTGCACTGCACCCGACACATAAATATTATTCCACCTGTTACATCAAATATTAGCGGTTCACCCGCGGCTACCCGTGCGTGTGCAGGACTCTGATCCAGCTCTCGCTGTAGCTGAGTAAAAAGAAGAAACGCTTTAAATTATGAAACATGAAGACAATAAACACTCGACTGCTACAATGTGTAGGTTATCTGTGTTCTTCAAGCCATCTCAGGTATTTTCATAATAATTATGAATATATACAATCTAGCATACCTCAAGTAAACAAGGTTTGGGTTAATCAGCCGAGAGTTCAGGGTGTAAGTGACGGTAAGTTAACCTTGCTTTCTGGAATACACCCCTGGTTTAGAAACGCTTCTCATTACAAGGGCAGTGTAATGAGAAGTCACAAGTGCATATTGAACCATGGATATCGGTTCAATATTATATTGAGAATTGTGGCATCCCTAGTATATACATACATACATATATAAAATGACCATCTGATACTTTTCCAGTTTCTCTTGCATTTTTTGTGAGTTTACACTCATGAAGTCAAGCGACGTGGGAAAGACATTTTAGTTTGGGGATAGCAGCTGTGCCAATGAAGCATGTCTGTCTGAAAGCTGATCTCAGAGCAGTAACAGTGTCTTTCTCAACAGGCCGTGACTCTATTAGCTCTGATCTCAGTGGGCAATGTAGCTTCAAAAGCCATAAAACTGTTTGAGAACCTACAACATTTCAATGAACCGTGAATGTACTTGTTTTCTCTTTTTTGTGATTTGTTCTATATCTTGATGTGAAACAAATGACCACTTCACTTTGTTTATTTGTAATCTCACTGCTTGAGTTTGTACATAAGGAGTTTGTTATTTATTTACTCCTGATGTCCGACGTTTTTCCCAGGCCAGCAGATTTGAATTTGGACCAACTGATTTAGTGTGCAGAAATTAGAGGTGAATTAAAGACGTACTAATACCAGGCCTTACCTGAATCTGATGAATGTTTCATAACACAGTATTAAATTGTGTGTTAATATGTTCTTCCGCAGATATTGACGAATGCCAGGTGCATAACGGTGGCTGCCAGCACACGTGTGTGAACACCAGGGGTTCCTACCACTGCCAGTGTAACGTTGGATCTCGACTGCACGTGGACAGGCGCACATGCATCGGTAAAACACACACGCAGCCAAACCAAACCTAACCAAACCTGCCCAGGCTCATGTTACACCCCAAAATCACAGGACATAAAATTGGTATATCTGGCTCAAAGTAGTGATGGGAAGTTCGGCTCTTTTCAAAGATTTGGCTCTTTTGGCTCGGCTCCCTTAGAAGAGCCGGCTCTTAAGGCTCCCAACTGGCTCTTTATTTAGTATCACTCTGAGCCTTTTATTTTAGCCCAATTTAGCAATTGTGAATGGTTTGTGTGTTGGTAAGCAATTTTTTATTCATTGTTTTCATAAAAGCCTTATTTTTATGCAGTTTTTTTTCGTTACAAAAAAAATTAAATACACAGATACTATTATTTAACATTTTAATAAAACTTTAATTGAACAATTGAACACAGAACCACAGCAACCACAGAAAACACATAAATAAAGGCAAAAGTCTTAACATTTAGTCAAAAAAAAAGACACTTAGTCTTTAGTGCAGGTTGGCATTCAGAAATATCAGATGCCTCAGCTTGGATGTGCTGATGCGATCTCTCCTCTCTTTGATTATTTGTCCTATTTTTGAGAATACTCTCTCTGAGGAGACCGATGTTGCAACAATGCAGTGTCTTCCAACCTTAACGCTTGCATCCGGCTCCCCCGTCTCTCTTGTTGCTCTGTGTACCTGGCCTATACCACTACACTTGCTATCTTCAGAGCTTAGGTGCATTCGACTTAACGCAGCGCTGCGCAGATCGAACAAATTCTGACTTGAAGCAGTGCATGCTGGTTAGAAATTTTGTCCGACTTGAGATGACGCCGACGCCACGTGACTGTCATGTGTGGCATCAAAGTACCGCGAGAGCGATTCGAGAGCAGCCGGTTGACTCAGCCGCCGCAGTTTCTCCAGAGCGACTGCAGGAGCCCTGATGAAGACACTGCTGTTTCACGATTGGCCAGATTCACCGCATGACAACGATCACGTGTGTTTCGGGTTTATTCTAACCTTTTCAATTCCAATAATGGCCACAACTCTGTGTTTTTAGAACAGTAAAAGCTTTTTTACTGTAGTCGTACTGTTATGAGTCATGTTTATCATACAACACTGAATGTCTCTTTCACAGAATAGTATGATCCTAGTCTGTCCTCCCATGTGATTAGCCGCATGTGTATTTTTTGTTTTTGTAACGAAAAAATGCATAAAAATAAGGCATTTATGAAAACACAAAATAAAAAAAATTTGCTTACCAACACACAAACCATTCACAATTGCTAAATTAGCCTAAAATAGAAGGCTCCGGCTGAAGATTTGGCTCTCTCCGACGGGAGTCGGCTCTTCTCGTTCGCTACAAAGAATCGGCTCTTAGAGCCGGCTCATTCGCAAACGACACATCACTAGCTCAAAGGAAATGAAGCCTGTTTTTAGGACCATTAAGACTGAATTACTGTGTTTCAGCACAAGTTGGGATTGAGTTTGATTCAGACATAAACAAGAAATTTCCCCTTTCTAACCTATATTTATAAGAGCAAAATATATCTATAATTTTATCCACCCATCATCCATCCATTGTTCTATCACCATTCCATCCATCCATCCATCCATCCATCCATCCATCCATCATTCTACCGTTCTGTCCATCCATCTATCATCCACCCATCATCCATTCATTGTTTCATTATCATTCTATCATTCCATCCATCCATCAATCCATCATTCTATCCATCATTTGCATATCCATCCATCCATCCATCCATTGTTCTGCCATTCTATCCATCCATCTATCATCCACCCATCATCCATCCATTGTTCTATCATCATTCTATCATTCCATCCATCCATCCATCCATCATTCTAACGTTCTATCCATCATTTGCCCATCCATCAATCATTCTACTGTTCTGTCCATCCATCTATCATCCACACATCATCCATCCATTTTTTTATCATCATTCCATCCATCCATCCATCCATCCATCATCTATCATTCTACCATTCTATCCATCCATCTATCATCCATCCATCATCCATCCATTGTTCTATCATCATTCTATCACTCTATCATTCCATCCATCATTCTACCGTTCTGTCCATCCATCTATCATCCACCCATCATCCATCCATTGTTCTATCATCATTCTATCCCTCTATCAATCCATCCATCATTCTACCGTTCTGTCCATCCATCTATCATCCACCCATCATCCATCCATTGTTCTATCATCATTCTATCCCTCTATCAATCCATCCATCATTCTACCGTTCTGTCCATCCATCTATCATCCACCCATCATCCATCCATTGTTTTATCATCATTCCATCAATCCATCCATCCATCAATCTATCATTCTATCCATCATTTGCATATCCATCCATCCATCCATCCATCCATTGTTCTGCCGTTCTATCCATCCATCTATCATCCATCCATTGTTCTCTCATCATTCTATCATTCCATCCATCCATCCATCATTCTATCGTTCTATCCATCATTTGCCCATCCATCAATCATTCTACCGTTCTGTCCATCCATCTATCATCCACACATCATCCATCCATTGTTTTATCATCATTCCATCTATCCATCCATCCATCTATCATTCTATCCATCATTTGCATATCCATCCATCCATCTATCATTCTACCATTCTATCCATCCATCTATCATCCATCCATCATCCGTCCATTGTTCTATAATCATTCTATCATTCCATCCATCATCCTATCATTGTATCCATCATTTGTCTATCCATCATCATTCTAGCATTCTATCCATCCATCTATCATCCATTCCTTATTAATCCATCCATTGTTCTATCATCATTCTATCATTCTATCACACCATCCATCCATCCATCCATCCATCATTCTATCGTTCTATCCATCATTTGCCCATCCATCCATCATCATTCTATCATTCCATTCATCCATCCATCATCCATCATTATATTGTTCTATCTATCCATCCATCCATCATTCTACCGTTCTATCCATCCATCCATCATCCACCCATTGTTTTATCATTATTCTGTCATTCTATCCATCCATCCATCCATCCATTGTTTTATCTATCTATCCATAATATAATTGACTTTAATAAAACAGGTTAATTTATATGTTACCATCTGAAAATAATTTTGATTTAACTGACGTAATGTATTGTACAGTGTAATCCCCCTCTTAAGGTAAAAAGTGAGAGAAAGAGAGAATGACGGAAAGTTAATCAAACACACAAAGGGCAGAAGAAGGAAGCGGAGAGTACGATTACAGAACAAATTGCGTTTCTGGCATGAATCTGTCTGCTGTATGTGTGCTTATAGAGACTGATTTATAATTGAGAAGTTTGAAGTGATTTTCAATGCGTTCCTTCGTTCATGTTTTGGTTGGTTGAGTCATTGATGTTCCTGCAGCAGGAGTCATTTGAACTCGGGAACTGCTAGAGTCAAACACTTAACGAAGAGTCTTTCCTTTATTATGACTGGTTTGATCTTTAGATTGAACAATAACAGCTTAGTGTTGTCTTCTCAAAGCTTCTCCACCAGTCTGTCTGTCTGTCTGCATGTGTTTAGCCATCCACTCCTGCAGCGTTGGGAACGGCGGCTGTGAGCATTTCTGCGTCCAGCAGACGGCGGGTCATTTCCAGTGCCGCTGCCGACCCGATTACAGACTCGACGCAGACGGGAAACACTGCAAATGTGAGTCTGACCACACTGATGTTCAACTGCAGGACTTTCCCATGAGCATTACAGATGTCTGATGGTAGCATGAGCTTGACGACATATTTACCATCACAGTTTTGCAGTACTTGTTGACAGTGGGATTTAAGCGAAACTAAAATGCAAAGCACAGGTGGAGACAGACTGAATGTGTTACAAGCAAATGAGACGTGTGTAGTTGATCTATTTTGTTATTATGGAGCCTCTTCCACTTAATACCAGCAAATAAATGTTCTTTATAGAATAGAATGTGTATTCCTTTAAAAAGCATTTATTTGTCATGTTCAAAACATGCTTTTATTTTTTTCTGTGGAACAAACATAAGGGCTTTAAAGCACCTAAATGGACAAAACACCATAAAGTTTGTTTAACAGTGTGCACATATGATAAATAATTTCACAAAAACATGCCCAGGTCACATTACACCCCATAATAATAATAATAATAATAATAATAATAAATGTATTAATTAATAAATAGTCCATTTTATATATATTTATTATATATACACACACACACACATTTTTGTCATATATATATATATATATATATATATATATACGTATGTATATGTTTTTGTCATATATATGTTATATATATATATTTATATAAAGAGTAGTTAAGCAAAGTTATTATATGAACTTGACTTGAAATCATATGTAGTACTTTTATGAAGCATCTGTGCTGCTTTTTTGTCCTTTTGACATTCAGCATAAAGTCAAACAGGTTTATATCAATATGAAGGAAAATAAATGATGTTTTTGTTTGTTTTAATAGTTTCAACTGCATTCATTAGCAATGAATAAAGATAAAGCTTGACTGTAATGATCTCCACACACAGATATGAATGTGTTTGCTCTGATTAACAGGTCATAGTGGAGCTGTTTTTTGTAAGGTTGAAGCATTTATTAAACATCATTGACACATAATGCATGAACATTTCAACTCTCAGATGATTGAATATGCTGATAAGTGTCCTAATGACAGATAATTTTAACTGTACAAGTAATATAAAACATTCTTTTTAATGTCCTATTGTTCGAATGTATTTCAAGCCAAATACTTTCATCCTTTGAAGTTCCCAAAGAATCACAAGAACTGCTCAAGGAGATTTAGTGGAAATATGATTTTGGTCTTTGTGATGAAGTTGCCCTTTGTTTCACTTGATGACACAATATCACAAACTGGTGACTTCAGCAGGGACATGTCTTTGTGTCTGGTCTCTGAGGTCATCTGGAGTTGAACACAGACGTGTCTCGCTCTGATGAAGGATCATGATTGCAGAATAATTTCTGCCATTCTGTTTCTGTAAAAGTGTAATTGTTGGCTGCAGACAGATCGTTTCACTGCAGCTGTTGGACGGACAGAAACAAGTTGAACACACTGAGTATGTGAGAGGAGCAGCTGGATGAGGAGGATGGGAAATGAGTGTAACAAGATGATAAATCTCACAAAAACATGTCCAGGTCACATTTCACCCCTAATAATAATAATAATAATGATGATAATAAAATTACATCTATTTTTATGACCAGTGTTTCTTCTTTACATTCCATTATTTTTCATGATAAATAAAAGGCAAATCATCATTAAAAAGGTATGTGTGGGAAACATTGTATTACGATTTTAATGACAATTTGAAAAGAAAAGTTTCTGAATGCAAATTGCATTGTAGTGCATACTAGACATGAAAAAAAAAACATTTTAATGTATGTATTACATAAAGGAAATTATGCCTATTTTTTTGTAGCAATGAAGGTTAATATTTATTTATTTGTTTGTTTGCTTGTTTTTGCATTCAAACATTTTTCCTGGGAAATAAGTAACATTTTCTTCTCAAATTCTCATTAAAATAGTAATATTATTGTTTTTGTATAGTTTTCATTTTTTTGTTTATTTTTTATTTAAATTACCATTAATGGCAGTTTAATAGATACTTGCTAATTAAAATGCAATTTAAATACATTTCACATTATCTTGTTACAGCAAGGAGAATGGTGGAGAAAATGTGCCTGTTTGGGGTTTGGGGGGGTGGGTGAGGGTGGGGTTCACCCAACAACCTAATAATGGCATTAATAGTAAAGCTGTGACACAGTCTGTTGTTCTGTCATCAGTGTTGAATCCGTGTGCGGAGCGAAACGGCGGTTGTTCACAGGAGTGCCGCAAGGATGGAGATCAGGCCCGCTGTGGATGTCGTCCAGGTTATCAGCTGGCTGAAGATGACAAGGCCTGTGAAGGTAAAATGTACCTGGATTGTGACCTATATTTAGTGTAGATTGTAGCGTTTGTGTCAGATGCTTATAGAATAGAAACCTGATATGACATTACTGTTGCACTGGTCATCATGTCTTCATACTCAAGTGATCTTTGAAGTGTAGTGTAAGTGTGTGTGTGTGTGTGTGTGTGTGTGTGTTTTTTCTTTGTGTCAGACATTGATGAGTGTCAGACGGGCCAGGCGGACTGCGCTAACGGTTGTCGTAACACTATGGGATCTTTCATGTGTGTGTGTCCCGCCGCCTATGAGTTGGGTGTTAATGGCAAGCAGTGCTATCGTGAGTATGATCTGAGTCTGGACCGACCCCATCAGATTCCATGCAACATGTCTCACATATGTAGCAAAAACAAGAAAAAGCCCATTAAATCATTAAATAGTTTTTTGTTTGTTACTTTCTTTCAGAGTGTAAACAAATAAATAATGTGCATATATTATGCAAATATAATATGCACACATGTGTGTGTGTTTGTGTGTGTGTATGTATACACTAATGAATAGAATAGTATAAAATACATCAGTATATGAATAAATATGTGGATAGAATCGTGCAGGCTGTAATTTATTACACATTGAATAGAATAATATAGAATGGAACACAATAGAATAGAATACAATGGGTGTGAAATATATGTATATATGAAAATGTCCTGTGGTTATTAAATGCTTTTTTAACTCTATATACGTATACACACATACAGATGAATATAGAAAATAGAAAAAATAAAATGCACATAGAATAGAAAGAATAACACATTTTTAGCAATATTAAATTATATCGAATTATTCAATTTCAAATTATTATAAAAATAATATTGTCTATCTATATATACATACACACACACAAAGTTCGATAAAGATTTTTTTGTTTAACGTTTTGTTTTTTAGTGGATTTTATGGTATTATATTATATTTATGCAATAGTTTTTATGCAATGATCCATTTATTAACTGTTAACCACTCTTTGAGTATAGACCTGAAAATGAAATTTCCATCTTAAACTGTTGTAAATCTTGAATGAATTGGAGCACAGACGTAAGTTTGGTATCTTTTTTGAAGAAGAAACATTGCAGATTATTGCCGAAGTGAAAAAAAGTAAAATTGAAAAAAGTTGAAGAAGTAAAAGTTTATTATTATGAAATATGCACATAAATACTATTTAAAAAAAAATTATATTCAATTTACATTTTTCAAAACTGCAAGAATCAAAAGAATCATAAATCTAAAGTTGCGTTCCAGATATCTGGTGGATATTTGGGTGCAGTACCAAGCGTTTCCACTAGATTAAATTAATTTCCATTCCTTTTCAATGTGTTGTTTTCCACTCTCAGGTATCGAGATGGAGATTGTAAACAGCTGTGATCATAATAACGGCGGTTGTTCTCATCACTGCGAACATTCAACCAATGGACCCGTGTGCAGCTGTAACCAAGGATACCAGCTGGACGACGACCACAAGACCTGCATCGGTAAAGGAAACGAACGTGACCATTTCCTGTTTTGCTGCACAAGCACAGTATCCGAGTGACGTCAAGGTGTGTGTTTTCATCTGTCAGATATAAACGAGTGTGTAGACGGCAGTTCGTGTTGTGAGCACGACTGCACAAACTATCCTGGAGGTTACGAGTGTTACTGTACAGCCGGATATCGACTGAACGCTGATGGATGCAGCTGTGATGGTATGACACTCAAAGTGAGAGAGAGAAAAAAAAGCATTTGCAGTGATTTTCAGTGATTTAGGAATCTAGATCCAGAAATGCGTGTGCTTACAGATATAGACGAGTGTTTGGCTGCAAACGGAGGATGTGATCACACGTGTCAGAACAGCGCCGGATCCTTCCAGTGCTCCTGCAGACGCGGGTATCGTCTCGATGAAGACAGACATTCATGTATATGTGAGTCTTCAGCCTGTCATGAACCTGTTTTCTTTTCATAATCATTTTTAATACAGAACAATAAATTAATTATGAGCTCCTTTAAAAAAATAATACATTTAATACATGCAATACAAATAATGCATGCAATAAAACCAACTTTTACTGTATATGAGAAATTCATCAAATAACGGAAATATGCTGTCCGCTAGAATGATTTTAAAGAAGTGCTTCAAAAGCAATTGTTAAAATAAATATTAAATAATATTTATTATGAATATTACATAATATTTATGATGAATATTAAATAATATTTATTATAAATATTATTTAAAATTATATTATATTATATTATATTATATTATATTATATTATATTATATTATATTATATTATATTATATTATATTATATTATATTATATTATATTATATTATATTATATTATATTATATTATATTATATTATATTATATTATATTATATTATATTATATTATATTATATTATATTATATTATATTATATTATATTATATTATATTATATTATTAGAGCAAATAAGGGAAATATTCTGTTCGCTAAAATGATTTTAAAGTGCTTCAAAAACAATTGTTCTGTTTTTAAAATATATATTTTAAAATATAAATTTAAATATACACAATCAATATTATATTATATTAATAGATCAAATAAAGGAAATATTCTACACGCAAGAATGATTTTTAAGAAAGGCTTCAAAAACAATCATTCTAGTTTTAAAATATATATTATATAATATATTAATATATTTTATTAATACATTTATTTTTACTTGTTTTTAATTACTTTTCTCCTGATTTATTTCAAATTAGACTTCTAACAAAGACTTTCTGAATTGTTAACTGACTCATTGTGGTGAAGTGATTTAATGTAAAAGCCTAATTTAGTTTAATCAAGGTCACTTCATCATGTTAACAGCATTTTGCACTAGTGACTTGATCAGAAGGCCACGATCAAATCTCTATTCCTTGGCATATGAAAAGTATTTTAAAATGGATCACATGATTCTGTTTGTTGAGAGTTCTCAAGATATTAAATGGACGATCATCAAAAACTGAAGATTTTTCACTCAAATTGCAGATATTCAAGTATAGTTTATGTAATGTAACATTATTGAGAGTGGCGCACATAAGTGCCCATGTGCGAACTGACACGGTTGACAGCTCTTAATGCACAGTCAGCGTTTTAGATCGACTAACTGTAATAATGTATACAAATCCATTTGAAATGAAAGCATAAATCTAGGCTTTGCGCTGTCGGTTTCATAGCAAATACACAAAACTGGCATTTCATTCACTGACACGCTTCACTCTGCAGCGCTAAAACTGGCAGTGCATAGACTTACTTGCCGACAACCCACCAAAATAAAAGCTTGCTGATTTTAGGTTTGAAAATGTTGAAAATTCATATAAAAATTAAAAAAGTAAAATATTATAAATTAGCATTGCATTTTTAAAGTGTACTATAAAATAATTGTATTTTTATTTAATACTCTTTTTAATTTAAAAATATAATAGCATTATCACACTTTATTATTATTACTAAATAAAGTGCAACAATACTATTATTATTATTACTGGTAATGATTTTATTTTTTATAGTAGGGTCACACTATGTGCAGTGTGAGCACCAAACCGAATCTTCAGGTGCTCTCATGAGAACCAGACCGAAAAACTTATGTGCTCCATATAGTACATTTGAAGCAAGCGTGAGGCTTAATGAAAGCAACTGTGTGTGTCAGTGCTGCAGGAGTCGGTGGAGGCGTTGAGCAGTGGTCAGACGGTGGACAGACCTCAAGCTCCGCTCACCATCCTGCAGGACTATGAGCAGATCCTGGAGCGATACGACGACTACGAGGACGACACGGGAGAACTGCGCGCTGAGAGCTCCTTAACTGAGAAATTCAGTAAGAAACACATTCTGTCATTCTGTTCTGCGATGTTATTTCAGTTATCAAAAAGGTTTGTTTTATGGTTTTAGTTAACTGTAAGAGCCCTGATGCAAAGTAGCTCTTGTCTCATCTGCTCTGTGCAGTATGTTTGAATGATTCGTTCGGCTTCGACTGCAGTCTGTCGTGTGAGGACTGTGCTAATGGAGGAGTGTGTAACAAACACAGAAACGGCTGCGACTGTCCTGACGGATGGACGGGACTCGTGTGCAATGAGAGTGAGTTTCTCTGAAAGAGCCACAAGCGAGTACTCAGCCGGATCAGGAATATACAATACATTCATATGAAACAGAAAACTCAGGCTTGATTGCGTAAACCGAAAAATAATTTCACAGGTGGAGAAAGATTTTTTTGTTGTTTGGTATAATGACAAATCATGCTCTATAAAACCAGAGACATTTAATAAGATGTAAAGCCTGACATATTAAATATTGGTCAGAAAAACCTAATTTTTTGAAGTGGAACAATTTGTTGAACCTTTAAACAAAATCTGATCTTTGCATATGTGTTTTTGTTGAGTATCATATTTGATACATCAGGCTTTTATGAATTATATAGTATGATATAGATGTAATGCGAATATGGATCTCATACTATTCAGAGGCTGAAAATGAGCGAATTATGCAATTTGGTGCAGATGTTGCTATTTATATGGTCAAAAAGTAAGATGAAATTCTGATAGATTGTTGTAAATGAATACTTACATAAAATGCATATGAATATCAGTTGTCACTCTATATCTCCCAATAATATTTAATAGTCTTAATCTTAGTAAGATGATATTTAAATGCTTTGATTTATGATCAAAGATCCTTAGTTTTAAACATAAAATGTAATGTAATGCAATACAGTATGAAAGCCCATTTCCGCAACTGAATAAAAAATAAAGGTAATTGCGAGTTTTATAACACAATTCGGACTTTTTTCCTCCGAATTGCAAGTAATAAAGTCAGAATTGTGTATATATAGTTGCAATTGTGTGTTACATACCTGTCAACATTTGTGTACCAAAATAAGGGGGAGGGGGGGCGGAGTCAAAAGTAACAATTATTATATTATTTTATATGAATTTAAACAATTATTATCAAACAATTATATTCATTTAGTAACATAATATATCTTAGTGTAGGCTGTATCTTTTTTATAGTTTTATAATTCATTATCTTTTTGTCGATCCACAAGTTAACATTTACAACTGCGTGTTTTCTGCGTAAAAATAAGGGTCGTTTTTGGCTTTGGTCTAAACATTGAGCAGAAGGGCTTATTGAAAAATGCTAATTCATTCTTTGCCAGCAGGTGGTGCTTTTCGCCAAGAATATAGCCGTTTCTCGGTAACCACAGTAAACAAAGCAGCGCAGCACCTGACTTTGAAACTTGCAGCGCTCATATTTAATCAATTGAGCCATAGCCTTTTGAAGCATAAGCTACAGTATATCTCAATTTACATGTATATTTAGTTTTTTTTTCACTGGAGTCTTCTCCTCCCATTTCTACCAGTGATCATTGTTTCCTTCCCGCGGTACTCCCTGCACAGATATCAGTAGCATCACTGGGCTGTAGGTTGCCAAATTGAGGGGAAAAATGGGTTGAAATTTGTATGTGTCGATCGTGTGAGAAAGATGCGTTTCACACAAGATCTGGCAACTGGACAACCTTGGAATTTGTTGTCGTGATTATTCATATAATGAGGTTTGGCCCATACAAATTACGGGAGTTTTACCGGAAGCGAATGTAGCAAACATACAAAATACGCCCAGTGGGATTTTTTAAACATTTTTATAGAAAGATTAAAAATACGGGAAAATATTTAAACGGGATGATAGCGAGATAGAATGGTAAAATACGGGAGAATCCCGGGAAAAACGGGAGGATTAACAGGTATGGTGTTTTATAAAGTCAATATTGCGACTATAACAAGCAATTGTGAGTTCAATCTTTTTTTCGTCAGAATTGAACTTTATAACTCATAATTTCGAGTTTATATCTCTCAGTTCTGAGAAAAGAAGTCACAATTGTGAGATAAAAAGTCGCAATGACCTTTTTAAATTTTTTATTTAGTGGCGGAAATGAGTTTCCATAACAGTGTTGATTGAGAGATGAACAAATAAACGTTCCTCAAAAGCTTGATGATCAGATTTGATACTCTCATTTGAACATGATTTTTCTAAAAAAAATGATGTCTGGATAATCAAGTAAAGCTAAGCTGCTTTAGTGCAGTAAGTGTTGATTTGGAAATATTACTAACTAACTAAAGTTATTCTTATGTTTAGTAAAGATTTCACAGCAAAAAGTCACGTGAACCACAGCTGAAGGAGGATGTTTTTATAATTATACTAAAAGGCCTTTTACTTGCTAAAAAATCATAAACTATCAATCAGACAACAGCAAGCATGTTCAGCAAAGTTTGGATCATGCTGAGCATTTAGAGGCCTTAGAAATCAGATATGAAACAGTAGGCTTTATAGGGTTAATTTCATGTTTCTTTCTGATATGTTTATATTGTGCTGCATGTCTTTTAAAAGCTCCTGGCCTCTTTCTTTCTGCGTGTGTGTTGTCCAGCGTGTCCGGAGGGCTTGTTCGGCAGGAATTGCTTGTTGAGCTGTAAGTGTAAGAACGGCGGTGTGTGTGATCCGGTCACCGGGAGCTGCCGCTGTCCACCAGGGGTCAGTGGAGAGCTGTGTCAGGACGGTCCGTTTACATTGACACCTTCACTGTATGGAGAGATATAACCAGTGTTGGGAAGGTTACTTTGGAAATGTAATAGGTTACAGATTACAAGTTACCCTACTTATAATTTAATTACACATTTTTTCTTAGTAACTGTAACTGATTACAGTTACTTTTATTTTGCAATTAAATTACGTAATTCCGTTACATGTAACTAGTTACTCCCCAACACTGGATATAACAGACATAATGCAAATCATTTATAATACTGATATCGATGCAATCACTTCAGGTTGTCCCAAGGGTCTCTATGGGAAGTTCTGTAATAAGAAGTGTAGTTGTGCTAATAACGGACGGTGTCATCGCACTTACGGGGCGTGTCTGTGTGACCCGGGACTGTACGGAAGGTTCTGCCACCTACGTGAGTGCTGTACTTTGCCACTTTAACTACACTGTGCTTTGTAGAGCAATTAAAACAGGCTCCAGTTGCAACAGGATATTTGTAATCTGGTATGACTTTCTGTCTTCTGTGTTCATGCAGCGTGTCCTAAGTGGACGTTTGGCCCAGGCTGTTCTGAAGAGTGTCAGTGTGTTGAGCAGAACACTGTAGAGTGTCACCGTCATCATGGCGCCTGCATTTGCAAGCCGGGTTATCGGGGAGACACCTGCAAAGACGGTACGTTTGCATAATGAACGCCTGAAGTGTTGTTAATGCAAGGTTGCATTGCACTGAAAAATTTGCATTGAAATGGTTTAATGAAATACAAGGAAAAGAATAGGAAAACTATCTAAAAATAAAAGTTTAATAAAATAATAAGTAAAAAAAAAATAAAATGGGTAGTTGATATATAGCATTTTTATCTTTAATTTGCTTGAAAATGCTTTAATGAAACAAAAATGGAAAATCTAAAATTAGATTAAATAAAAATTTTTTTTTAAATTAAATTGCATTTAAAAATGCTTTAATGAAACAAAAATGGAAAAACATGCAATCTAAAATTAGATTAAATAAAAAAAATTGTTTTAAATTAAATTGCATTTAAAAATGCTTTAATGAAAAGAAGGAAAAGAATGTGAAAACAATCTAAAAATAAAATAAAACAAATACAAATAAAATAAAATGGACAGTTGATGCACAGCATTTTAATCTTTATTTTAAATGTGCTTGGAAATGCCTTAATGAAATATGAGAATGGAAAAACATGCAATCTAAAATTAAATTAAATTAAATAATTATTATTTTTTTAATTTGCATTTGAAATGCTTTGATGAAAAACAAGGAAAAGAATTGGAAGCATAATGTAAAAATTTGATTAAAATAACATTTTAAAATTGCAATCTAAAAATAAATGTATAGTTGTCGACACATATCATCTTAATCTTTTTTATTTTAAATTTGCTTTGAATTGCTTTACTTAAGACAAAATGGAAAACAATGCAATCTAAAATTAAATTAAATTAAATTGATTGTTAATTCATAGCCTTTTAACCTTTTTTCATTTTAAATTTGCTTTGAAATACATGAAATATATTGCAATTAAAATAATTGGAAAACATGCACTTTAAAAATAAAATAATAATATAAAATAGAATAAAAACATGAAATAAAATAAAAAATTAAAATGAATATTATTTATACAAAGTATTATTATTCTAAGTAATATTATTCTATATTTTAATTTTAATTTATTTTATTTATTTTAAAATTGCATTTGAAATGCTTTAATTAAATACAGGGAAAAGAATTGGAAAACATGCAATATAATAATTAAATTAAATGAATAATTTCAATAAAATGGACAGTTGACAAAAGTTTTAGATGGAGATACAGTGTATATGATCAGTATTAATTGTTTTTCCTTGCAGCATGTGAATCAGGCTTCTTTGGCTCTGGCTGTGATAATAAATGCTCCTGTCCGGCTGGAGTGACCTGTGATCATGTGACCGGAGCGTGTCAACCGCAGTGTCCAGCTGGAAAGAGAGGACACAAGTGTGACCAAGGTACATCAAGTCAAATTATAGATATATAAAGAGTCTATATGACAATAAGGTCATTAGAGCTAAAGTGTTTGACATGCATCAGTCACTGATCAGATCAATAAAGTGAAATTATAGATGCATGAAATGTCTATATGCCATTAAGGTCATTAGAGCTGAAGTATTTGAAATGCCTCAGTCACTGATCAGATCGATACAGCTGCATGTGGATATTGAATGTGGTTTGATTTGTGTCTCACACCTTCTCCTATTAAAGCTCCAAACGTTCAGCACCATAAATGTTTTTGCCATTACTGTGATAGATTGTGTTGATGGGAGATTTGGGATTGGCTGCTCTCAGTCATGTGACTGCTCAGGGGCACCATGTGACAGGATCACTGGCCAATGCTTGTGTCCCGCTGGAACGTTTGGAAAACATTGTGAAAAAGGTAATATTGCCATGCTGACATTAGCATGTCATTCTTAGATTGTTCTATATTTTTATATTGTTTTCACATCTATTAAAAAGACCCTTAGCTTATAATAAAATAATTTACAGTATTTTAATACTGTAAACTTGTATTAGTGGCTCATAGACAAAATAATCCTATAAGAAAATTCTGCATGTTCACATAATGTTGTTTAACCCTTGTGTTATGTTAAAATTCTGGGTACTTGTATTCAATGCAATTCAAAAATCACAGCATGAAAAAACAATCAAACAAACTAACAACAACAAGAAAATCAGGAAAAAACACATTACCAAAAAAGCCAATAAATCCAATGATTTTTAAAACTGTATTTAACTATTTTTAAACATTTGTTTCTCACAAAATGTGAATATTATAAACAGTGTTTGAATTTTTTTTATTTTTAAATGAAAAATTTAGGTTGTTTTTATTTTTAATTCATTGATTAATTAATTTATTTTTTTATTTACATACATTTCTTCAGATATATAACTGTATTTAACTATTAACTATAAAATATTTAACTATTTTTAAACATTTGTTTTTCACAAAATGTGAATATTATGAACAGTATTTTCATTTTTTTATTTTTAAATTTAAAATTTAGGTTATTTTTATTTTTAATTCATTTATTTTTAATTTACATACATTTCTTCAGATATACAACTGTATTTAACTATTAACTATTTAACTATTTTTAGACATTTGTGTTTCACAGAATGTGAATATTGTAAACAGTATTTTATTTTTACATTTAAAAATTCAGGTTATTTTTAATTACAATTTTTATTTGTTTGTTCCTTTATTTTTTATATTTTGCTTTTTATTTTACATAAATTTCTGCAGATATAAGTGTCTGCCAAATGCATAAATGTAAATGTAAATACCCTCAGAGTGTAGTTAAGAAAATGACAAATATATTTTGAATTTGTGCACCTGCCTTTAAACATGAAATTTGTCCAACTGTCCAAAAATTTGTCCAAAAGTCCAACTGACATCATAACATTACAATTGTAATAGAAATTTTGTACGCACATTCCACAACACCTCAGTGTTGACACTTTGCTGGCATGTTCACGAGCCGATATGAGAAATAGTCACACAATTTCAAGAAAAACAACCTAGGTAAACCAGTATTTCCGACAACTAAGAAATGTGTTGCGGGTCAAATTGACTCGGAGCATAATGTTGAGAGTCACTAATGATACTGGCCATATATAGAATTCAAACACACTATGTTTCTGCATCAGAGTGTGCGGAGGGTCGCTGGGGCATTGAATGTCGGGAATCGTGTCCGGTGTGTGAGAACGGAGGCCGTTGTGACCGGCGTAACGGGACGTGTGTCTGCGCTCCTGGATTCATCGGCAGATTGTGCCAGAACAGTGAGTGAATCTCTGTGCTTCTCAAAACCAGATGCATTTCTTCTGTTTGTGCTGTTTCGTCAATCTCTCTGTGTTCAGTGTGTCCCGCGGGACGTTTTGGTGCGGGCTGTCAGCTCAGATGTGCCTGTGATAATGGAGCTCGCTGCCATCCTGTAACCGGACGCTGCTCGTGTCCTCCTGGCTGGACGGGCCACCACTGCAGGAAGGGTGTGTTTCATTTATTTATTATGTAATTATACAAAATAAATGACAATTTTGAACATTGGTGGATATAAATCTTTTTTCTTGACTAACGTGGTTCATAAATCAGTGGGTGATTTTCGAGTGGTTTTCAAGCACCAAAACAATAAAAGTTTAATACAGCTTGATTTGTTTTCGTACGTTAGAATACGTCATGTTTAATTTGATTGTTTTCTGAGCCCAAAATAATGACTATCTTACATTTTTACCATGATTTACAGAAGACACCCACTAAAACGTATTTCAGTGTAACAGTAGTTTATATACTAAATATTTAGTAAATAAATAAATACAAAATAGTTATTCTAAATATCAGGAATATTTATAACAAGAATCATTAGATGACATTAAAACACTCTATTTAAGGATCACAGTTCAGCCTTAAAATACTAATTAGTTGTCATTTTTAATCTTTGCCACTATCCTTCACACCACTAGGTTTTACCCATTTGTCAGCAAGAAGTTTTAAATCATTTAAAATATAATAAAATGTGGTATGATCACTTATAACAAGTGTCAGTCTCATTTTAACTTTTTCAGTTTTACATAAATATGCCTGTTACGCTGAATGATGATGGAACATTATTTCACCCATATTTTACTGTTTTCACAAAAGTTATTTGAAACATTAAAGACACTTTACTTTGCATTTAATATGCTTTCTGTGTTAAAAAAAAAATCACTTTTTTAAATTGGATGCAGACACCAAAATGGGACGTCATGTCTTTGACCCCCGAACTTAAGTGCAATAAAAAATCTAGTATTTTTTTACTTTTACTGAAGTAAAAATGAAAATGAGTACTTTTACTGGAATAATATTTTGTTACGGTATCTGTACTTTTACTCAAGTATTTGTGTTATATAAATATTTGTGTTCTTCATCCAGCACTGATTTTGAGATAATGTTTGAGGGGATAATGTGTGTGTGTGTGTGTGTGTGTTGTAGCCTGTGACGCGGGCCGCTGGGGTCTGGACTGTGTGAATGTGTGTGACTGTCGAAATGGTGACGGAGGCTGTGATGCTCAGACCGGACGCTGTCAATGTGAGGCGGGTTTCACTGGACCTCGATGTGACCAGAGTGAGTGAAACACCTGCACGCACAACAACACTCACTGCATTCCTGCAGATCAAACAGAATAGCGCTTGCAATGCTAGCTCTACCTTAAATGCAATCTAAGTTGCTTTGGATAAAAGCGTCTGCCAAATACATAAATGTAAACGTGTGTTAAAGAAACACATGATACTTTCTGTAGGATGCACTTTACAATATCATTGTCAAAATTATTTCAGTTTCATTATATTGCATATTTAATATTTGGTTATGGTTTTCGGTGTTAAAATGCGGTGACATCTCTGCATTCATTGTTTTATTTTAGATTGAAAGTTCTATATTCCATGTATATCTAATATCTTTTATAAATGTTACCGTTTTTATGATAATGAAATACAAAAAAAAGATAATGAAATACAAAAAAATATATAGGAAAATGTGCAATATAAAATAAATAAATAAACAATATGAAAAAATAATAAAATGAATTAAAAAGATAGTTGAAACAACATTTTTTATTAAAATAATTTAAGTAAAAAAATTATTTATTATATTATATTATATTATATTATATTATATTTATTATATTTATTATATTATATTATATTATATTATATTATTAGGGAAAATATTTAAGATACAGTTACTATAACCATTTCCTTTAGTTTTTTTCCTCTATGTATTTATTTTATTTATTTGCATTTTGCCTTCACTTGTTGATGTTAAATGGTTTTGCAGGTTGACAGATGAATTTCTAAATGTACAAATATTTTACTTAGTCTCTTAATTCATATGTGCTCATAAAATCACCATGTATAATAATTATTTTTAAAAAATGGAGATATAATATGTCATTTTTTCCCTTGTAGAGTGGAATTATTTGAGATTTAATAGTTCTTCTATATTCCATGTATACTGCTATATCTGTACAAATGTTACAGTATTTAAGGTACTAGTATTCATTATTAATACTTGAAAATGAAATATGAGGAAAAGAATCTGAAAACATGCAAAATAAAATAATGCATAGTTGATACGTTACATTTATATGTGTATATTAGGACAAATGTATATCTATGGTCCTGTAACTTTATCCATTTATTTATTCAAACCATTTTGCCTTCACTTATTCATTTTAAATAGTCTTGCAAGTTGACAAATGTACACATATTCCATATATTTTCTTATTTTAGATTTGACAGTCTTTATGTGTGCCTTCTATCTGTTATAAATGTTACAGTATTTATCATGCATTTGATGTGATCTGTGTCTGTCCCAGAATGCCCTGCTGGTTCATTCGGCCTGGGCTGTAAGCATCGCTGCCAGTGTGAAAACCAGGCGTCATGTGACCATGTGGGCGGAGCTTGTACCTGTAAGATTGGCTGGACGGGAACGTTCTGTGAAAAACGTATGATTGTTCCACTTAACATATATTAACATCAGTCATGTTTTGGGTTTTTGATTTGTTTGTGTGTGTGTGTCCAGCCTGTCCGCAGGGTTTCTATGGTCTGGACTGTCAGCAGAAGTGTGTGTGTATGAACGGAGCTCTCTGTGATCATGTCAGTGGTGAATGTGCCTGTCGGCCTGGCTGGATCGGCCCACACTGTAACCAAAGTGAGCTTATTCTTAAAGATGTTTAACTTTTGTAGCATTTTATCTTCACTTCTATGCTTTATAACTGTACCTTTAATAGACCTCTTCAGCTAGGACATTGCTGAAGTTGTTAAAACCGAACAGCCTTTTCAAAAAAGGAGGATTTGTGCAGTCAGCAGGATCTCGAGCACACGTTATGATTATAATTTCTTCTTTTACGAGCACATCTGTCTTTCTGGCTCGCACACAATGAGCTGTTTTCCAGTGAGTAATGTCTGTGCCGTTTGTCTGGTCTGCAGCGTGTCCTGCTGGATTGTATGGAGCGAGCTGTTCTCAGACCTGTGTTTGTCACAATAACAGCAGCTGTGATGCTGCAAGCGGTCAGTGTGAGTGCAGCGCAGGGTGGACGGGAGACACCTGCTCACAACGTAAGATACTGACGCGTCAGTCATTAAAATGTTTTATATATATATATATATGTCTGTACTATTTTTTAAATGTTTTTGAAAGAAGTCTCTTCTGCTCTCCAAGGCTGCATTTATTTAATCAAAATACAGTAAAAACAGAAATATTTTTACAATATTTAAATAACCACTTTCTATTTTAATATATTTTATAATGTAATTTATTCCTGTGATGTAAAGCTGTATTTTCAGCATCATTACTCCAGTCTTCAGTGTCACATGATCCTTCAGAAATCATTCTAATATACTGTGTTGATGCTCAAGAAACATTTATGATTATTAGCAATGTTGAAAACAGTTGTGCTGCTTCATATTTTAGTGGAAACCGTGATACTTTTTTAAATTATTTTTTTAGTGAATAGAAAGTTCAAAAGAACAGCATTCATTTGAAATAGAAATCTTTTTTAATAATATACACACTCACCAGCCACTTTATTTAGGTACATGTTGAACTGCATGTTAACACAAATATCTAATCAGCCAATCACATGGCAGCAACTCAATGCATATAGGGTATGTTTACATGATGACAATATGCTAAAAACAGAAAACGGATCCTTAAAAAACGACTAAAACGTTGTATTATGCATGCCAGACCAGTAGGAGGCAATATCACTTTGTAAAGAAACATGTAAACATGTTATGTCACCTTTTTCACAAATTCCCATTTAGGTAGTTCACAAGACGACGATAATGGTATCATTTACAAAAACGTGCACTTTGAAAGCCATTTTCAAAAGTTTGCATTTTCGAGCCTCTAAAATGCCATTGTCATGTAAATGAACGGCCAAAACACATAAAAAGTTTTCCATTTTTTGTTGAAAACGGTGTTGTGTAAATGTCCCCTTAGGTATGGTCAAGACAGTATGCTTAAAGTCAAACTTAGCATCAGAATGGAGAAGAAAGCTGATTAAATGACTTTGAACGAGGCTTGATTGCTAGTTTCAGACGGGCCGATCTGAGTATTTCAGAAACTGCTGATCTGCTGGAATTTTCATGCACAACTATGTGGGGGGTGGTTGGTTATGAACGAATGAATGAAACGCATTTGTCCGTGTTTCACTCTGTCTCGAATCGTGCTCGCGGAAAGCGCTTGAGAAACAGTGGGCCCTATCATACACCCAGCGCAATGCTGTGTTTTTTGCTAGTTTCAGCCCTACGCAGTTGTCATTTTCATGTCCTGCGCCACGTTGTTTAAATAGGAAATGCATTTGCGCCCATTTGTGCGCTCACAAGTGTGTTCAGGCGCATTGCTGGTGCGTTGCTATTTTTAGGCAACTGAAATAGACTGCGCCATTGACCAACAAAAACCTGGTTTAAAGTCAATGGCGCAGTAGTTTTTTTGTTATATAAAGAGCGCGTTAGTATAGGCGGGTCCACAGCGCGCGTACTCTCTGCTTATTACACACAGGGACGCACAGCAGCACACAAACATGCCAAATATACAAAAATTAAAGGATTGCAATGTAAAAGATTATTATTGTGTAGGCTACATAGATGTAAAAATGCCTACATGTCATAATGGATAGTCATTGCATGTATCAGAATTAGGCTACCTATTTGCTCGCGCAGGAGCAGCTCTGTTTCATCTCTGGAGAGGTTTTTCTGTCTTTGTGCTTGCAAATTCCGCAATGTAAATAGCAAATATGCCATGGCATGAGCGCAACTGGCTCTTAAAGGGAATGGAGATGAGACTCTTATTGAAGTGGGGTATGAGTGGTTATGAACGAATGAATGAAATGCATTTGTCCGTGTTTCACTCCGTCTCGAATCGCGCTCGCGGAAAGCACCTGAGAAACAGTGTCTATTCCGTGGCTCGGTACGCTTTCAACTCGTTTTTTTTAGTCTGGAGCAAGACTGTACGAAATTCAGATTACATGATTTAACTGATTTTTATGTAGAAAGGGCGACAGCGCACTACATTAAAAGAAATGACCATTCATGTTTTCCCCTGGTGTTTCGGGGGGCCCCCTTGCGTATTTCGAGTTTCGCAGCTTGCGTATTTTGCATATAGGGAGGATCAGCTCTGTATTTATGTACTGTAATCATGCATATTTATTGAATAAAAGTAACCAAGACCCATAATGCTCACTGACAGTGTGAAGAGTAGAGTAGGCCTCTAATGAAGCACAGCAGTGATTTTGTGGCCTGTGTACTGTATGGTTTTTCTTTGAGTCTGTATAGTTTTGGATGATGTTCTAGTTCCGGTTTTGTATTCCTGTTTTTCCAGGTTGTTCTCCTGGATTCTTCGGGACGGGCTGTGTTCAGAGGTGTTTGTGTCAGAGCGGGGGTTCGTGTGACCCTGAGAGCGGCCGCTGCTTCTGTCCCAGTGGATGGACAGGTTCAGCCTGTGAACTGGGTGAGTGACTGAGATCCTTGTGCTGAATTTGCCTGCAATATTCTCCCGGTCTGGCTGTGGTGTGAGATTTAAGTAATGTGCATATTTATATATACACTTAATTGTAATTGACAGTGTCAAGTGCAGTGTGCTGACTACAGAACAAACGTACTGCTTAGGAAACTATTACTGGCAGTGTGGAAGCTGTGCTTTTTTACATTTTATGTTTTCTTTTTTTTGCTTCTTTAGTAGCATTGAGAGAGAGAGCATGAAATAATCAGGACATGAAGCAAACCAGATCATCTCAAACCTTAAGTTAAAAATAAAGCAAAAAGTCAGGATATGATGTGCGTGATACAGCTGTTTTGTTCACATTATATATATATATATATATATATTTTGTATACAGTATGTATATATGTATTATAAGCATCCCACTTAAAGGGTTAGTTCACCCAAAAGTGAAAATTAGCCTGTGTTTTACTCACCCTCAAAGCATCCTA
>NW_015549585.1:1217492-1225441 GCF_001515605.1 Sinocyclocheilus anshuiensis
AATCAGAGCAGACTGCGCTTGTCGGAAGGAGGGACTTTGTAGAAAACGAAGCGTTTGAGAGAGGCGGGGCATAGAGGACCTACAATAATGTACAGTATTTGAAAAATAATGTGTTTTTTGAACATTAAAGCATGTCAACATATTCTGATACACCAAATACACAAAATAATAATCTTTAAAAAAGCATCCCTTTAATATTTTATATATAAACAAATCACATTTTTCTTAAATGCATAGATGTATGTTTGTGTATTTCTATATACATAATAAATATACACAGTACACACACATATTATGTAAACAAAAACTTTTATTTTGGATGCGATTAATCGTTTGACAGCACTTATATATTAGAATTATATATATATATTGGCTATTTATTAGTACTTATAAATCACATATTAATGGCTTATTCTACATGACCATATTTTAGATCTGTTAACCCTACCCCATACCTAAACTTAACAACTACCTATTACATACTCATAACTATTCATAAGCAGCAAATGAAGCGTTTATTGAGTTTATTGAATAGTGAGAATTGTTCCCCAAACTGTGTGAAAGTGTGACCAAATTTTTATATATTTAATATGTAGCGGGTCAACATCATAACTCATATTCATATACTAAAAATACAGTTCTGTACTCTGTTGTAAATTTTTACAATAAAATCTTCAAATATTCGTTTTCTGCATCATACTCTTATGTTATAAAACACATTTCATCATAACTCATTTATAATCATCAGCATGCTGCAAAATACACATTAAAATCCCTTTAATAAGCTCTTATATCTTCAGTGGGAACAGAGTTTCTATGTAACCATTTTCATTGGTCATCATCACACAGCTGCTACACTAGTATCATTCAAATTGTAACCATCACACATGACACAATTTATCAGAGTATTCCCATTAACAGATACATTTCCCTAAATTCCCTGAATACAATTCCCTAAGTACATATTTACAATTTCTGAGTCTCCTTTGAATAAATTATCACATTCTGAGATAGTTTTCCATTTATATTTATCATAAATTAGTCAATTAATAAAAAATAAAGAAAACATACATTGCAATTGTGATTACACTTGGGTGTATCACATATATATTATAAATAAATAAAATGGATATTCAGTAATGGATCTCCATGTGCTGACGGGAAAAAAAAATAAAAAATGTTGGGAAGCTGCTGATTTCCAGACATTACATCATATATATAGTGTCATACTGGTGTTTCACTTTTCAGTATTTGTTGACTTGTGTGTCAGATGGTTTTGGCAACCGCAGACACTTGAGTCACAGCCTCCGTTTCAAGATCCTGCTTTCTTCTCCTCACACCTCATAATAGTTTTGAGCACTGCTGCAGGTTCATTTAGTCTCAGTCTCAATGCCAATGCTAACATAAAGCACAGCATTCATAAAATAAAATCATCAACATCAATATAATGAAAAAATAACAATGTTTAGTGAATAATTCAATGTATTATTTTTTTTCTTATTTAGTCTGGACTTGTGGTTGCCATTCCCCTCTCTCCTCTCTAGTTGTCTAGTTGTGTATTTTTGACCGTAAAAAAAAAAAAAAAAAAAAAAAAAAATATATATATTTATATGTATATTTCCCATTTTTTCATCCTTTGCTTACAATTTTGCAATGAATTTATCATATTTTAGAGCCAAACAATGATTTTTCTGTAATTGATGTATATAAATATGATACATATGTATGTGCAAAAAACAAGCGTATATATGTGCAGAATTGATAATTGATGTATGTAAATATGAATATGTAAATTATATAATTGAGATATACAGTATGCATATGTTTTACATTTGCATAGATTAGAATTATATATTATCTGGTTCTACAATCAGATTTTGTATTTACATATAATAATTGAAATATTATATAATATTATAAATTGAATGATATAATGCATGTTTTATATTTCTATATTTATTACATATTTAAATTTGATTTACATCTATGTTTTGAAAATATGTTTTATATGAACCTGTGTGTTTGTGTGTGTATTTGTGGGTGTGTGCATGTGTGTTTGTGTGTGTGTGTGTGTATTTGTGGGTGTGTGCATGTGTGTGTGGTCAGAATGTGCAGCGGGTGGCTTCGGGTCGGACTGTCAGGACAGATGTGAGTGTGTGAACGGTGCTCAGTGTGACAGACAGACGGGTCAGTGTGTTTGTCAGGCCGGCTGGACGGGACAGCGCTGTGAGAACGGTAAGACCATCTCAACTTACTGTCCCAACAGGAAATAAAATAAACCCAGCTTTTCAATATAGATCCACAAGATCTGTCTCCTCCTAGTGCTCTGTTATAAATGTTTTCTGATAATTAATAGAATGATTTTAATGAAGACTGACTTTCAGGAGATTACAGTATTACAGTCATATTCACACTGACAGAATGACTGAACATGCCTATAAAATCAGTGTGTGTGTGTGTTTTGTCTTGTATACATATGGGGCCCAAATGAGTGTAAAACTCAAAAATCTCGATTAGGTCAGTATAACATCAGCAGTGTGTGTGTTTGTGTGTGTCAGCGTGTGTATGGGGCCGGTTTGGAGTCGGCTGTGAGGGCCAGTGTCAGTGCGATCACGGAGCCCCCTGTCATCATGTGAGCGGACAGTGTTTCTGTCCTGCAGGATGGAGAGGAAGACGCTGTGAGAAAGGTCAGTTCATCGCCCGTGTGACCTAGACCACTTCAGTGTCCAGGATGTTGTATCTAATAATTTAAATAATTATAAAACAATTATTAAATCATTAAAGTTATCACCTGTAATAAATCATTTTATTAGACGGATCTGTGGAATACTTGATTCTGATTGGTCAGTCGCGACATTCTTAGGTATGTTATCCCTCGTTATTACACGGCTCTGTGGAATACTTGATTCTGATTGGTCAGTCGCGACATTCTTAGGTATGTTATCCCTCGTTATTACACGGCTCTGTGGAATACTTGATTCTGATTGGTCAGTCGCGACATTCTTAGGTATGTTATCCCTCGTTATTACACGGCTCTGTGGAATACTTGATTCTGATTGGTCAATTGCGCCATCCAGCGGTATGTTATTCCCAGATAACAACCGCCAAATTGAATAACACACCACTCATCCGGGTACTACTTATATGCTTAACGGGTCACTCCGCTATCGTTGACTGTCTGGCGCCATCTTGTGACTGAAAACACTTAACCACCGCGTGTTACAATGGAAGACTTCAGCATTAATTTCAACATATATGGTAAAAACAAATCTTTTTAGCCGTGTAATAAGCGGGATAATGTACATCCAGCCGGTTTTTATCTCAGAATAAACCCCTTCAGGCTGATACACTCTGTCGGGGTTTATTCTGAGATAACAACCGGCTGGATGTACATTATCCCTTACATAACAGCCGGTAAAAACTGATAACACAGGCTCATCTGGGTAACTGAAGTCAGCGCTATACTTTTGCCAGGAACAGTTTTTTCTTGGTGGAAGCTTTGCGTTTGTTTAGCTAATGAAATATTAAAACTCGATTCAAAATTGTGTACAATTATTTAATTATGTCATCCTGGTATCGTGGACTCGCTCTCTCATTTCATTCAAACGCAGCTGCTGCAACGATTGTTTTGTACGCTGTAATGGATTATAAGACAACTAACAAACAAACTGGTAAGATTTTAAAACATTTTCGTTTTAAATCTTCTATCGCCATAATTATTTATGTGGTGAAATGTTGTGTAACTGCACCGTATCCCTTAAATGCAGTGTTGGGGAGTAACTAGTTACATGTAACGGCGTTACGTAATTTAATTACAAAATAAATGTAACTGTAATCAGTTACAGTTACTAAGAAAAAATGTGTAATTAAATTACAGTTACTTATGAAAATGTTAACGATTACAAAGGGGATTACATTTGAATATTTACACACATCCACATACAGATTTAATTGATTTCTTTCCCAAATTGCACTGATTACTCCGAGACATAATTTCCGCGATATATATATATATATATATATATATATATATATATATATATAAATATTAAATTAATCAATTATATAAAAATAATTAATTTATATTACATTTGAAGTGTGCGTGCAGTATCTTGTCTGTGTGTGACACTTGTGTGTATGTGTGTGTCAGCGTGTCTGCCGGGCTCATATGGTCAGGACTGTGTCCAGCGCTGCTCCTGCCCGCCGGGCACATCGTGCCATCACGTGTCGGGACGCTGCGGCTGCCCTCCCGGCTACACGGGCAGCGGCTGCGAGCAGAGTGAGTGTCTGAGCTTCACTCCTACTGCACGACATGCCAAATTACTGCAGAAAAAAAGATGATATAAGTTTTAAAAAATAATATCATCTGAGTCTGTCTCAACAGCCTGTCTGCCCGGCACCTTCGGCATCAACTGTAATCAGGTGTGTCAGTGTTCAGAGAGAAACCAGCTGTGCCACCCGCTGTCTGGAGAGTGTTACTGCGCGCCTGGATTCACAGGACCCAGGTGTGAACAGGGTGAGGCATGCACTTACATTTACCGGTACTGTGAAGAAAGTTTTAGGTTTGTTCCTCTGCTGTGCTTTAGATCAGGGGTTTAAAAAACTGGAGTTCATTAGAGAACTGCAAGGGGTTTGTGAGTTGAGTAGCTTGATTGATTAAATCCTAGAAAATGTCAAATAAAAATAAAAATACAGAAAATCCTAAAAATGTAAATTAAAGTACATTTTAAAATAAAACATACTAAAAATGTCATTAAAACATAATAAAATCATACATTTTAAAATAGATTTACAGTAAATTTTATATTTTTTATGATTTTATACATTTTAGTTTGATTGTTTTTAAGGTACATTTTAAAATACAAACAAACTTAAAAACTAATAAAAAAAGTACAAATTAAATACAATTTTAAAAAGCAAACTGAAACAAAAAATAAAACCATAGAAAAAAGCTACATTTAAATTAATTAATAAAAAAAAATTTAACAAAGTAAAACACTAAATAAAAATTAACAAAATCATAAAACTCTTACCAAAATACATACAATTATACAAATATAAAATTTAATTTAACGTAAATTTTAAAATACAAACAAACTTAAAATATAATTAAAACTTAATAAAAAAGTAAAATTAAATACATTTTAAGATAAAAACAAACTAAACTCTTACCTAAAATGTATCAAATCATAAAAATGTCAAATTAAATAAATTTTAAAATAAAAAAACAAACTTCAACTTAAAACATTTAAAAATAAAAACACTAAAACCACATTTTTTTTTTTAAATCATAAAAATGTGAGGTTACAAAAATAAATCTTAAAATAAAAACAATCAAGCTAAAAATGTTTAAAATCATAAAGAAATTTACAATTAATCATTTTAAAATAAAAACAAGCTGAAAAGCTAAAAATACAGTCAATAAAAATAAAAAACTAAAACACAAAAATAATAAAACCATAAAAAAAAAAAAAAGTGAAATATTTTATTTGTCATGTCACCATGACCCAACATTGGAAAACCATAAACAAGTCAATGTGTTGTTATTTTATTGTCATATTAAAGGATGCTTTTCAAGTAAATATGTTGTCAAAAGGGGTTTGGCTGAGTCTGCTTCAGATAAAATGTTATTTCAGTCTAATAGTGGAGGCAGGGCTAATTCTAAAGCTCTAAACGCAGCACATGCTCATACAGCTTTTGTTTTCTGTCTGTCTGAGGAGAAACAAGTGTGTAGTTGATAAATATTGACTCTGATCAGACATAAGGATGCAGATTTTCATTTCATCAGGTTTATGATGTGCTGCTGTTGTTGTTTTGCATGTTTTTTCCTCATTCTCTCGTGTGTGTGTGTGTGTGTGTGTGTAGCGTGTGCTGAAGGTTTCTACGGTCCTGGCTGTGAGCATCGCTGTCAGTGTTTGAACGGTGGAGTTTGTCTTTTGGTCTCGGGGGCCTGTGAATGTCCGGCTGGATTCATCGGGGCCCGCTGTCATCTCAGTGAGTCCCGCACTGCAGCACTTGCTCAAAACACACTGTATATGTGTCAGGCTGCAGCGTTTCAACAGCACGCTTGTCCTCCCGTATGCTCTGGTGTTCAGCGTGTCCGGCGGGACGGTACGGGCCGGACTGTGGCCGTGTGGCCGTCTGTGGAAAGGGGCTGAGAAACGATCCGGTCACAGGCGTGTGTGTCGGGGATGAAGGTGAGCTGGTGTTTGGTGAGGTTACATGTGTGTGTTTTCTGATGTCTGACGGCAGGTGTGTGTGTGTGTGTGTGTGTGTGTGTGCAGTCTGTCCCGCGTCCTGCTTTCAGCGCTGTGACTGCAGTAACAGAGGCCTGTGTGACGCCGTCTCTGGGAACTGTTCATGTGGTCTCGGCTGGACCGGCTCGCGCTGTGAGAAAGGTGATATATATACTGTATATGTTTATTATTATCTATAGAGATCATAACGGTACGGTTACTCTACCTTAATGATATTATTTCTGTATACACTTCTGAAATTTTTTTTTTTTTTATTACTTTTCTGTTCATTTATAGACTAAATGTTTAAAGGGGTCATAAGACATTGCTAAAAAGAACATTATGTTGTGTTTGAATCATCAGTGGCAAATCCTTTAAATATGAAAACGTACTTACAGGCTGTGAGTCAGAAGTTCCAGACTGTCCTTGCAAAGTTGGAACTGCCCCACTTTATAGAAACAGCCTTTGTGCCACAGACACATTGTAGTCTACTCTCCCAGGATCAGGAAACAGTCCTCCATAAAATGCACTGCACACATCTGAATATTTGGGTCGTGTCCTCTTTTGGAAGACCAAACAAAGTAGTTTCACTTTCACAACGAAACACAGCTTAACACATGGCTAGATTGAGCGGAGGCTGGTTTAAGTGAGCGGCGGCGGGTGGGCTTGCGGCAACCACATGTGACGACCCCGAGCTGGACTCTGCTTCGTCCACGGTGAAAGCCGATCCGGCGATCCACAGCACTAAGTTGATGTATTCCCTCAATTATGTAATAATGATCTGTTGTCATGTATAAAAATTATACACACACACACATACACATAGAAATAATCAAGGTTAATAAAAATGATCTAATAATATATATACAATATAATAACAATACAATATTAATATATAATGTAATTAAATATTATAAAATAATTCTTAATTTTTTTAGGGAAAATGGTTGGTATATATTAATGTATATATCTATCTTATATATATATGTGAGCGTCTGTAATCAGAGTGTGTGTGTGTGTGTGTGTTGTCAGAGTGTCCCAAGGGTCTCTTCGGTCCTGACTGTGCTCTTCAGTGTTTGTGTCAGAATAACAGCACATGTGACCAAGTGACAGGAAGCTGCCGGTGTGAGCCGGGATATTACGGTCATCTCTGTCAGCTCGGTGAGATCCACATACAGCTTTGCCAGCACAGGCTGAGTGTTTTCTGTGTGCTGACCGTGTGTGTGTGTGTGTGTTTCAGCGTGTCCCGCCGGTCTGTTCGGCTCTGGCTGTCAGCAGCACTGTGACTGTGTGAACAGGGCTTCATGTCATCCCAGAACCGGACAGTGTCTCTGTCCCGCTGGATTTCACGGCTCTCGCTGTGAGAGAGGTCAGACGTTCATCATCTACACACACACACACACACACACACACACACACACACAATCTGCCTTATAGCTTCATGTGAGTGATATCTCCTCAGTTAGATTTTTGCCAAAATAAATCAATTATTAAAGGTGCAATAGGTGATTGTCTTCAGAAGCATTTTTTGTTATGCTGCTTGAAAGTCTCTTCACATCCCGACAGCAATCATTAAGTTAAGTGATCTAAATGTATTTATCTGTATTTATATTTTCTGTGAAAGGCGTAGGACAAAGAAATGTTGGTCCAATCAAAACGCTCGGTCCGAGCGTTTTAATTGGCTTTCCTACCTGCCTGTCAACGTATGTATTA
>NW_015549585.1:1225950-1228211 GCF_001515605.1 Sinocyclocheilus anshuiensis
TTTCGTCCTCAGAATGTAAGCAGGGCACATTCGGTCCGAGCTGCTCTCTGTCATGTGACTGTGCGGAGGACACACCATGTGACCCGGTGAGCGGCAGCTGTATCTGCACCTCAGGAAAGACGGGCGTCCGGTGTGACAGCGGTGAGTCCAGCAACACTAATGCCCGTTCATGATTAGATATGAATATGCTTTTCTAATGTGTGCTGTGTTGACAGACTGCAGTGTGAGGCGGTACGGGCCCGACTGCGCGTTCAGCTGTGAATGTGAGAACGGAGCTCAGTGCGACAGCAGAAGCGGACGCTGCACGTGTCTGAACGGCTGGATCGGCCTCACATGCTCACAACGACAACCTGCTTCATATCACACAACAGAACTACAGAATCAGGGTTTGCAATCAAGCCAAAAACAAAAAACTCAGAACTTGAATATAAATATATTTATTATTGCAGATGATTCTGAATCAATGAATTGAAAGCTTTCGGTTTTATGATGGTCAGTCAATGTCTGTGGATACCATAAAAAACTAAATTCTCTATGACTTCTCATAAAGCAGTGTTTAAGTCATTGTATTTTTATATATTAGAAAAAATAGCATATTAAAGACATACACATATAATCAAAGATATACTATTATAATATTTATTCATCCATTAACATTTTGGTTTCTGCTAGTTTTAGTAATTTTTCTTTCAATTTTAGTAGTCTATATAGTTTTTATTGTTATATTTTGTTTACATTGGCGTTTTAGTAATTTTGTTGTTTTTCATTTTTATTATTTTTAAAGTGTATAGTTTTTATTTTTATATCTTGTTTACATTTGAGTAATTTTGATTTTTCATTTTTATTAGTTTCTTTTAATAAGTCAGTTTATTTGTATTAATATTTCAGTTTTACTTATTTTAGTACATCAAGTTTAAATGAAAATGAGAAATGTTTTCTTTCTAAAATAAAATAAGTTTAGGTTCATTAATATTTGATTTCAGTTACTGTGTATTTTATAAGTAACTTTTTAAATGGGTTTTAGGTTTAGTTCTATTGAACCTGCAAAACAGTAACATTTAATATTCGTCAACTACATTCGTTAACAAACAAACAATGAAAAATACTTCTAAAGCATTTATCAATCTTAGTTAATGTTGATTCCAACATTTACTAATATATGTTATTAAAATCAAAAGTTGTATCCATTAATGTTATTTAATAAACCTGAGCCAAAATGAACTAACAATGAACAGTTGTATTTTAAAGCTTAATAAATACTGTAACAAATGTATTGCCCATTGTTAATGCATTAAATATAGTTAAACGGAACCTTATTGTAAAGTGTTACTGTTTGAATAACTCTGATAGACACGTGATTTAATGGCTGTGATTGTGTTTTTGCAGCTGGACCTCCAGAGCTGGACTCCAGACGTTCAGAAGAGAATCAGTCGCAGCTCAACACCTCGTAGCGCTAGCAAACACACACACACACACTGAGCTCAGTCACAGCACAACTGTGTTTAAGAGCTGTTTGCAGGTTCATCCAGACCCACAGGAGCCTCTTCAGCGATCACCTTCAAACACACAGATGCACTTTACTCAAGTTCACACTTGATCCTCCATCGTCTGTGTTTTAGTACTGTTGTGATGCAGAGATTTTAAAGAGGCTGGATCACATTTGACTGGACTAAACAAGAGAAAAGTGCCTTTCCATTTCATAACACTCTTTGTTTATTATAGCTGTTTTTTATTTTATAAAATAAAAGTCCCAGATGGTTTACTAATTTGACACAATCTGTGGTTGAACACAAACTGTATTTGTTTACCTCTTTGACAGACTGTAACATCTGATGAAACATCTGTGTGGATGTCAATATTGAACTGTACATGAAGTGACCTTTCACAATGTTAGAAATGGTGCTAGGATGGCCTTTATTAAAGGAGGACCTGTATATGTTAATATTAGAAAACATTCGCAACTGATGCATTTTTAATGCTTTTGATTAATGTTTTGTATAAAGTTTGAATTATTTATGTTTTGTAAAATACAATTGTAGATGTTTTGCAAACTTTTTAATGTGTGAACGTCTTACTTGTGCCTCCCTGGAATGCTTTTTTAAAATTATTATTACTAAGCATGTGTTATGCATAAATATTTTAAAGAGTTGTGTGCTATATTTTTAATTCAGCAAGTTGTCTAATTAAAAAAATTTTTTTTTTTTAAATCCAGGGGTTGGATTTGTGAAACTTTTTTTTTTTTTTTTTAAAATAAAACGTCT
>NW_015549585.1:1228351-1243134 GCF_001515605.1 Sinocyclocheilus anshuiensis
GAGGTGAGCGCAGTATTTTTTTTCCTCGAGAGACATCATGGCTTGCAAACGAGCGAAGCATGGCAGTTGCCCCGCCTCTCTCCTCCTCATTAGCATTTAAAGCTACAGACACAGAAATGGCACGTCCTAAGGAAAGCTCATTGTGGGACTGGCTCGTAGTGGCTGAAATTCTGCACCAAGGCTGAATTTCGGGAAAGAGACTTCAGATACAGTACTAAGGACCACTTAGGCCTATATAAAAGCATCCAAAAAGCAGCATGTCATGGGACCTTTAAGAAAATCTGGGTTCAATACATTTTTTTCCTTTTCTTTCTTTTTGAAAGAAATTAATACATTTATTCAGCAAGGATATATTAAATGTAATTATAATAAATATATAAGTATAGTAAAGACTTGTTAGAAAAGATTTTAGTCATCAAAGAATCCAGGAAAAAGTATGACAGATTCTAAAGAAATATTAAGCAGCAAAACGGTTTCCATTATTGATAAATCATATTAGACTGATTTCTGAAGGATCATGTGAATCACTGAAGACTGGAGTAATGATGCTGAAAATTCAGCTTTGATCACAGGAAAAAATTGCATTTTAAAATATATTCACATAAAACCATTATTTTAAATTGAAATAATATTTCACAATATTATGTTTTTTTTTCTGTATTTTTGATCAAATGCAGCCTTGATGAGCATATGAGACTTCTTTAAAAACATTAAAAATCTTACTGATCTCAAACTTTTGAATGGCAGTGTATATAAAATGTAAGCACTAATGAAAATTTAAAATATGAACAATTAGGGCGAATCAATTCATTATGAATAATTTATTGCTATTGTGTGAATAATATGTAATCATTTAATCAATAAAAAAAGTGTAGTCTGATTTTTTTTTAAATGTAATTTAATTTAGATTACGAGCACTTCATTTGTGTAATCTTATGTAATCCAGATTACATGTAATCAGTTACTAGCCAGCACTGCAAACCAGAATGCCAACAGCTTTATTAATGTATTTCATAAGAAACCTCAAAAGACAAAGACACAAACAGGCTTTTTTTTTTCATTGTCATCATTTTATAGTTGTCATTTCATAGATACTGCTGTACATGTCTAAATTCAGATTCAAGCACAATGCAGTCAGCAAATGCCTTTTGATGAAAACAAAAGAACCAAAGGCTGGAGTGATCAGGACCATGAATACTCATGTGTATATATATGTACAAAGGTCAAACTATATACAGATACATCTGACTCGACATACAGTATTTCTCCACAAAGCGTGGAAATGTAGCTTGCCATTGTATACATTTCACAGAATTATCCAAAATGCATATTCAGTGCAAATAATTGCTCTTTGTAATCTTTGTCATCATCATCATCATCATCATCGTTGTCATCTTCAGGTCAGTACCACCGAAGGGCAACAAAGAATGGTAAAAAAATAAAATCATATTTTTGTCTTTATCGTTGCAAAATATTAATGAAAAATAATCTCCTCGGGAACTAAAGTATGGTACTTGAAAATAATACTTCGACACAACCGTCATCTCTGACCTGTCAAATATGGACTGATAATTACAGATTTATAAGCAATTACACTTTCCCCTGTTTTTCCAACCATTCCACTCTGAACTTAAAAGGTCGCTAATAAAAATCCTGCCACTTTTACAAACTACTCGGAGGCATGGGAAATAATCAACGATATTCACGGCGTCTTCACGAGATATTTCAGATGAGCAGACTCTATCAGTGCCTGTAAAAGCAGTCAACATGAGAGCAGAAACAGCCTGACGTGGTACAACACTAATAACATGAAAATAATACGAGACACAAACTCAAACATGAGTCCAGTCAAACGCACTGATGAACGCTGGGATTCTGGCAGCTCTGCTATCGAAAACACCAAACTAAACGAATAAATGCCGTTATTCACAAATCTACTGCTCACAGTAGCTCTCGCACACGTTAATGATGTCGTTTCATTTCGCTGATATTTCAGTTTACTAATATTTTGGTGACAACACAATGAAATATAAAGGAATGTTTCAGATTCAGTAGGACTGAAGCTCTATGGACATCACGAACACTTGTTGACAGTAATGAACCAGCAATGCTCTAAGCTTATGAGGCAAGAAAGTATTCAAATATAGTTTGTCAAGTGTAGGGCTGTGCAAAAAATCTAATGCGATTTTCATGCGCATCTCGGGCAATGACTCGCCTGTGATTATGAACGCGGTTTTGCGTAGCTTGTCAGTGAACTACGGCTCTGTGTAGTAAATGCCGCTCCATCTGAAAGCACGTGCTGGAGATTTACTACTAATCACAGGAGCGCCTTTACTGACGAGATGCGCATGAAAATCGCATTTGATTTTTTGCACAGCCCTACTCAAGTGCAATCTTAATACTTCAGCATTATACTAGCATGATAATAGTGTGATAAAATGTTCATAAACACATCTGTCACATGTTGTTTCTTTTTCTTTTAAATCAATTTATTTATATTTATTGTTCTTAATTGATTTTTTTTATCATCAACTAATTTGTTTTATTTGCTTGTCTTTATTTATTTGTAAGCATTTAGCTACCACTTTATTATCATTGTTATTATTTTTTTAAATGATTTTATTTTATTGTCTTAGTGGGTAAATTTCACAAAGAAATATGCAGGAAATATTTTTTGACCCTAAAATCAATTATAAGTGAAGCCTATTTTAGGACGATTATTTGTTTATTATTATCTTCATGAAATAATGATTATTTGACATTATCTTCATGAAAATGAAGTAAATTTTTGTCTGTAATGCAAAAAGGCTGCAAACATTGTAAATTTCACATAAAATTCAAAACACAAATTCTTTTTACACAGCTGCACATTTCTGCTTTTAAAAGTACATATCTATTTTAAGTACATTACTGTTAACAAAATACTTGGTTTGTTTGAAATTATTCTGACATGAATCGACATGAACCTAAAACATTCCTTTAAAAGGGGAAAAAGTAAAAGATGTTAACTCTATAAATGTAAATCAATCATCTCCAATTAAGCAACTGCCAAACAAATAAAGTGCAAATCTTTCAGAGACTAATAGGAATAACTGCACCGTTATTATACACAGTAAATGTACGTGGCTCCAAACGCTCTTCAGAGACACACAAACACACAGATGAGATGAACGGACACCAAACTTCAACATTCAACTGGTTTTAAAGTCATGATTTGAGTTGTTACACTAAGACCAATTTATCTCCCATAAGTACACAACTCCCAAGTTTTGTTTGTTTTTTTTAAACTTTGACTCTGATCTTTAGAGTATTTTTAATCACTACCATGAAGAACAGCAAGCTCATCTTTTTTAGAATAGTACAAAAATGATCACATCTTGCCAACATTATGGGATATGAATTGTGCAGCAGATGTGCTAGTAGAGCTGTGAGCGCATGGATCCCGCTGCATGCTTTCCAAATGAACCATGCAATTCCCTTGTGCTAAATCAGGGACGCTTTGATTAAACGCTGCACTTCACTAATTGATCAACGTTTCATTTAAAAAAAATACCTAAAGACTGCTTATCATTCATACTAGGTGCACTATGTATACTTGCACTAAGTATGTATATATGTACTTATACTTCTAGAGCGCAGAGTGAATATACAAAGTGAAGAAAGATGTGCAGATACATGCTGCTAAATGAGCCATCGTCTCTCCGTGGGAAAGAGGACACGGGAGTCACGTTACTGACGGGATGTGGGATAAATCTTTGGCTTCAGCCACACGTGTCATCACCGGTACATATACAAGATATGCCCAGTGTCCAGAAATGAGATGAAGAAACAGCAACGGCTACTTCCTAACGATGTATTTCACACACACACACACACGCACGCGCACACGCACACACACATTTTAGCGCAGTCCCTGAGCTGCTGACACAAACAGGTCTTTGCTCCTATTGGGCAGGTGAGATAATGCCGTTGAAACAGTCCGCTTTCCTATTGGCTAGGAGCATCTGTAACAGGTGAGCGCTGGAGTTCCACCGGCCCCAGCTACACTGCAGACAATATAATCAAATTGCTGTTGTTTTTTGCTACTAATAGACATAAAATCACAGGGTGATCAAGCAGAACTGTGTTTTACATCTGTTTAGGGTTGAACCTGCAATTTTTGTGTTAGCAGCCCATTATTTAAAACCATTAGGCCACCACCACCCCATGTTTCTAATTGTTTTTAATCATCAATAAATTTGCCTTATGTGGTGAATGATTTTAGGGTGAAATATTAGCTGCAATTTTTTCATGACAATTACATTAATTATGATATTTTGTATAATATAATTTCAAGTTCTTTTTTATTATTACCATGACACATTTTTGTACAAAATGATATAACTTATTATTTTAGGACCATTACAATTTTTGTGCAATGTGATAGTTTTATACAAGTATATTTTTAGGATCATCAAATTTAAAAAAAATTTTTTTTGGCAATATTGTGTGACAATTATTTCCAGGAATGAATGACTTCCTTTGTTATTTCATCTAATAAAAAAATTAAATAAAATCATATACTGCAATGCATCATGCCTGGACACTTTTAAAAAATTGAAATCAGTACAACAAATATTAGCATGATGTACACTTGATATTAGATTTAACAATTTTATATATATATTCACATTACATTAAAGACAATTTATAAGAAAAATTTTCTTAATTATCATGAAATTGCTCACAAAAAATTAAATAATTTGTAATTGTCCTAAAATCATAAGTAATATAATTTGGTATCTTATATTATATTGTTTATAGATATTGATTTTGAGGTGAAATATGACCAGAAAATATTCTTTGACGTTTCTTAACAGTCACTCTTCTCATTTAAAAACTGCAGTAATCGTATTAAATACTTTTGAAGCATGCTTATCCCATTAGTACTTCAGATAATTCAATCTATTCTTAAACTCTAATAAATCAGCGTGAGTAACTGTAATATCAGTCCACTAAACGTGTGCGCTGGGAGTAGGTTACTGTGGATGGAAGAGCTCCGAGGCTCATCTCCAGTAATCACACAGACAGCTGCCCTCCGAAACCACAACATCTGATGGAGTGATCGGACACCAGAACGTCTCTGTTAGCAAAGCAGTGACACATGAGAAGCCAGGGCCGTGTTTTGAGGCTAAAGAGTGAAGAGCGGACAGTGAAACGACGCCATGCCCTGTGCAGAATAAGGAAAAGCGATTGATTTTTGCCCCGTTCCACACAAGAGAGGAGCTGCTTTTAAGTGAGTTTTCACAAAGCCGCTCTCGCTGATGTTCTCTTAAAGTGCTTATTGGTTTGCCTGCGAAGGGGGGGGGCGTGTGCATACGTAACGCAGACGACACAGTGAAGAGTTCTGGGCCGGGACACCTCGATGATGTGAACAATGTGTGCAAACCTAAAAGGATCGCATGAGTGGCTATGGATCACCTATTTCAGCTTGAGCTCCATTTTTGTTATTATGCAATCATATACAAAAAAAAGCAAAGGAAAAAACTGAATATTTCCAGCAACCAAGCAAGCATGTTATTTTTTAATATGTTTTTAAGCATAATATTTTTAATTTTGTTCTTAATTACCCTAATGATCTGGTTTTAAAGTACCCATACGGATGACTCCGTGAGCACGTATCTTCAATGCATCGCTCTCTATCCTGCATGTCAACCCCTCAGTCAGTGAATGTGTATTTTTTTGAATGTTTTGTGTATTTTTTCACGTGTTTCCTGCCCTTCGTGTTCTAAAAGTATTGCTCTCCAGGGTTTGTTGGTGCTTGCCCGTCTCACACGGCCGGTACTCATTCAGTAAAAGCTGAAGCGAATGGAGGATCAGGCAAAGGTGGGTCCCGTCTGGTTCCACACTAGGAGCGGTAGTCCTTTTTACTGTAGGGCTTGTTGCCCAGGATACTGTCCACCTCGTGCACGATGGAGGAGGATAACTTTGGAAGAACCTGCGAAAAGAGTTTCAAACTGAGTGTGGATTCTCTCTATATATATAGCTCTCAATAAAAAGTGTATCTTACAAAGTGGTTCTCTTATGTAAATGTACATGTAAATATTTGCACACCTTTCTTATTCATTTTTTAAATAATTTTGAGATTTAAAAAAATGAGCTAATTAAATATTTTAATTAATATTCACTAAATAATATCCTCCTAATATCTGAATATTTATAATATTTGCTCACAAAAAAAAAAAAAAAAAAGCAGCAACAACCAACAATTGACCCTTTTGCTAAGCTCCGCCCACCTGCTCAGACGAGCTTTACAGAACGTCCCGTAGGAATGGAGATTTCTGTGAACAGCATGATTTGCTGTAAAATGGACTCATAAAGTGATTAAAATCGAACGGATTATTCTGGAAAGCATGCCATTATACTGTTAAACTGCTGTAACAAGATTAAACTGGCAGAGTTTGAATCAGAATCGATGTTTCTCTCAGCCAACCAAACACAGAAAAGACTCATCTGATAGCCATTAACTAAAACATCTCTGCAAGAAATATCAAAATATAGGTACCTTCTGTCAATATTAAATGCTTCGGCAGTGTTTTATGTTGGGCTTGGGATCATTTCTGTACAAATTTTTCTTGCATTCGTTTTCAGTTAAAAAGAACTAAATGTCTAATAATAAAGTGCTGCAGGGATGATGTATATTTCTAGACCAAAACCAAAAAAACTAGTTTCTGCTCTACCGGTTCCAACATCCTAAAGTCAATTAGTTTTTTGAATGGGTTTTTGGTTAAATGCAAACCGAAATACTGAACTACAGGAGAAAAAAATGTTGTCGCTAGCATCCGAAGGCAGAGGTGCTACCTGCAGCTAAAAAACCAGTGATGTTTACACCTATGGCTACACAGAGGTCAGTTCCGCGGATACACTTCAACTTCGATGAAGAGATGTGGACGGAACACTTTGGCATGTGAGAGATACGTTTGAGTATGTGCTGCAGCTTGTGAGAGCCTCTTTAGAACGAAAGACTACTGGCTGGCGAAAACCGCTGGAACCCCGACCTAGAGTGTTGTGCTGGTACACTACCCCAAGTGAATACAGGACCATATCCTGTTTGTTTGGCCTTGGAATATCAACAGTCTGCATGCTTGTTCATCAGGTAACATACGGCAGTATAGTTACCCTTACGACAATTAAAGGGGTCCTATTATGCTCTTTTACAATGTCTTGATTTTGTTTTGGGGGTATACTAGAACATGCTCTCATGCTTGGTGGTTCGAAAAACGCATTATTTTTTACATAATTTACATTATTACAATACCTTTCTCCGGCATATATATGCAAACTCATTCTCTGCCAGCAGGAGGTGCTGTTGGGGTGGTAGAGATCAAGGTTTCCCCGGTAAAGCCGCGGTCACACTACACTTTGAGCATGCGAAATTCGTTCGCACGCTGCAACGGTCGTGATATGACATCATGCTCTGCAGCGTCTTTTTAAAAACTTAAATTCAACACAAACAATAATAATAATACATTGTAAAAACATACAATCTACTCCACTTTCCTGCAGCGCTGCAGTTTTAGATTTATATTCTTTTAAATAAGATAGGAGGTCATGCTGTGACGTATCGATCTGCCGTTGGTCACACGGTGTCACATGATGCGAATTCGCAGGACAGAGTTCACCAAACTTGAACTTTGGAATGCAGTGAAATGCGAACATTTTTTCGCACAGGCTTATGTTTTTGGTCTGGCGCATTCGCATGCGTATGAATGGAATTCAATGGAACGAAAAGTCTAGTGTGACCGAACACACACTAGACACAGACCGTGACACAGCGTTGCGTGTAGTTAGGACACGGTGTTATAATGATAAAGCAAAATTAAATTTCCTGTAAAATATAGAATATTATGCACAAAATAAAATAAGCAAAAATTAAAAAAAATATATTTATTGTCATAATATAAAACCGGAGATTACGCTATGCCTACGTCCTAAATCATCCACTTGAAAGCCACTCTCTCGTGAACGCGCGAACACTTAGTAACAGGTAACACTTTATTTTAAAGGAGTCATATGATGCGATGAAAATTTTTCCTTTCTCTTTGGAGTGTTACAAGCTCTTGGTGCATAAAGAAGATCTGTAAAGTTGCAAAGACTAAAGTCTCAAATCCAAAGAGATATTCTTTATAACAGTTAAGAGTCAGCCACACCTACCTAAAACGGCTCGTTCTAACACGCCCCCACATATCTACCTCACTATGTGGTGGAACGCAGCGAAATGCGTTTCCAGTCTGACGCATTCGCATGCATATGAATGGAAGTCAATGGAACAAAAAGTGTAGTGTGACCGCGGCTTAACGGCTGTACACAAAGCAGCGCTCCGCTAAAAAAACCACTGCTTTATCAGACATTACATGCAAGATTAAATGAAAATGACATCCAATCTTTTGAAGACAGTCGGTTTCCTTCAGAAATACAGTGATATATGCTTTGTAATATCACAAAACCCGGAAAACAAACGCTGTAGTCCAAACGAGCCGTTCGTTGTAGTTCTTGAAAAGGGATTTAAAAAAAACGAAATATCTCCCTTTGGAGTGGACTTTGAGATTTGTAAGTTTGAAGATATTTTTTATGCCCAAACATACACACTACACACTGACTAAAATTCAAAAAGTGAAAAAGCATAATAGGACCCCTTTAAACCAAAAAAAAAACAATTTATTGCATTTTTTAATTACGTTTTTTTTTTGTTAAACTATCGTAAACCCCACATTAGCCATGGGTTTTTGCTTCATTTTGCATTGTACCTGTAGTAGAACTGTAGTTATACAAATGTAATTAATATGCAAAAAATCAAATCAAATGGTTAATTTTCATAAGGGTAGTTTGGCCGAGATGGCACCTGCTGACTGCCATTATATGACTCACAGAGGATGATGGTTTCAGCTAAGTTTTTTTTTTTTTTTACTGTTCTACTGAAGAAGAAAAAAGTCACCTACATCTGGGATGGCCTGAGGGTGAGTAAATGAACAGCAAATTATCATTTCTGGATGAACTATTCCTTTAACGTTAGACATTCGGCTTCATACCCACAAAACTCTCTAAGCATTTCATGTTTTGAGCCCAAAGCAACTCAGATATACACTGCCGGTCAAACGTTTGGGATCAGTAAGACTTGTAATGTTTTTTTAAAGAAGACTCTTACGCTCATCAAGGCTGCATTTATTTGATAAAAAATACAGAAAAAAAACAGTAATCTTGCAAAATGTTATTACAATATAAAATAATCGTTTCTATTTTAATATCCTTTAAAATATAATTTATTTCTATGATGCAAAGCTGAATTTCCTGTATTTTTGATCAAATAAATGCAGCCTTGATGAGCAGAAGAAACTCCTGTAAAAAACATTAAAAATCATTCTGATCCCAAACTTTTGACCGGTAGTGTACATAAACAAATGCCCTTTGCTATGGTTTTGGAATGAGCAATTAATGTTTTATAATCATTTTATAACTTTAAATGTATGCAATACTCTAATCCATGAAACTAACGAATGTCTTACAAATGTCAAATAAGTTAGTTCAACTAACTTCGCCATAGGTAACATATGCTCTGAAGACGACCCTTTGCTAGTGCTTTATATGCCTGCCTCAAGGCCAGCGTCTCCAAAGAACCATTGATGTCTTTGTTGCATGTGACTATAAGACGTGTGCAGGTGCCATCGAGGCTGCCACATACCCATCATAAAGCCTCATGAGGACCAGGCTGCCTACTGTAACCGTAAAGGTTGGCACTCTATAGTGTTGCAGGCCATTGTGGATCACAACTTTAGGTAAGTAGATGTAAGAAAAACCACAAAGGCCTTAATGTACAGAGCTTAACACATTTATTAGACCAGCACCCAATGTACGTTTTGTGCCACAGCTGCCCTAAACTAACAGTATTGGTGATTACCAAAATCCTTTTTTATGTTTCTGTAATGGTTAATCCACACCAGTATGTGCAAGCTCTTTAGTCACAGTAGTGTTTCTGATGCTAAAATATAATTATTGTTGTTATCCATGAATTTTCAAATTTACCGTTTTACAAGAAAGGCAGAAAATAGTAAAGCACTTTATTTTATTTTTTTTATTCAGATGCCCAATTACAGTTATTGACTTGTAGTCCTTAATTTAAAAAAATAAGTTTTAATGGTTGAATGTGCCGGCTCAAATTTGGGTATAAAAACACAAATTCATAAAGTTTATTTAGTTGTTTCAGTTTGTTATTTGCCTAATAAATGACGATACAATTTTTAGTTTTAAACAAGTTTTTGACAGATTCCTAAAATATTTTTGTTTTCTTATAAATTTGTTAAGCACTGTGTGTTTCAGCCTAATTAGGCCTTCTACTAGATGAAATGTTGATATTGCTTAAACTCGTTCTAGTTATGTGCTACATAAGCTATATGTTTACAGTGTTATATTTATCTAACTTTAATCATTAAGTGTATGTATATGCATGGAAATTTGTGATTTATGCACTGTGCATGTGATTGAAATTCAGGGTAGAAATTCAACTGAATTTGCATTAAATCTGGTTGTTTAATATGAAACTGGTATACATAAACAGTATGTTTTTTTTTCTCCCAACTACACTTAAGTTCCCTGTTAAAGGCTAACCTGCAATTTTGCAAATTTCCAGTTTATTCCCATGGAAAGTTTCCAACTTTGAAAATTCCCAGAATTTTGCAACACTAAACAATCGTAAACTTTTGTTGGTCACAGAGCCCATTTTCTGCAATGATCCAAAAGCCACTGCAGCACTCTATATGGCAGCAACACTAGGATTGGTCAATAATGGTTTCAAGGCGGAGCTTAGCATTTGATTGACACGTGCCACACACTCATTTGCACTCTCACCTGTATTGCTCCTATATTCTCCATGAGCTGGTCCGTGCTGGAGGCTCCGAGGAGCACAGAGCTCACACCTTCATTTCTCAGGCACCACGCTGGAGACGAGCAGCAAATATGTTGAACATACAGCATAAATAATATCATACACAACATATGACACACCCTTAAAGCAAATCCTACCATCATGAAAAGATAAATGTTATATTTAAAAGCAAAACATGTATATACAAATTAAGCCATTTCCAAAATTAAAACAGCTATTTTTTCCCACTCCTACACACACTGAAGCATCTCACACAACACACAGCAGCTGCCAGACCACTCTGTTACCATGGCTCCCAGCACCGGGACACAATGAGCGTGCTCAAAATCTGAGCCTTTTTTTTCTTTGCAGGAAGATGAGCGATATCTGCAGGAGCGCAGAGGAGGTGAAGAGGAGCCATGCTGACCGCTGCCGTTCCCTAAACACGGCCCATGCAACACCGCTGCCACACACAGACAGGAAGGAAACTCTGTGGGGATTTGAATCCCTCCTGGGAGTTTGTTTGCGTGTGTGTGTGCCATCTGTGGCACTGTGTGTTGGCACAGCAGTGTGTTTACTGTACTGCTCTGTGTGTGTGCCTGTAATACAGCAGCCATTTGGAAGAGTGTTTGTGTTTTTCAAGGCTACACTGTGTCAAACGCTGCAAATGATATGAAACATTCAGCTCTGATGTTCTGAGTAAATCTACAGTGGATTTTAATGGATTTGAGTACTTTAGCCCTAACAGATTGCTTTGTCTGAACAAACTCACACACACACACAATGAAAATGCATATGGAATACAATCATGCCGACACTGTATTAAATAGTGTTGGGGAGTAACTAACTAAAACATAGTGATTTTACTATTTTCCAAATTTTTCTTTCTACTTTTCTAGTATTTTTTTTGTGGTATACCCTGACAAAACACTACATTAGAAGTTTTATGTCACAATGTATTGCACAAAAGTGAATTGAGGCAAAAATTTATTTGAGTGAATTGATTCGTTCAGATGGTTCATTTCAATCAGGGTTATTAAACAAGGGTTTTTACTAAAACGAAAACCATAAAAAACATTTTATTTCAACACTTCTCATTTTTATTTAGTTTACCTTGACGTACTAAAATAGCAAAAACTGAAATAAAATGAATAAAACCTGTATATATATATATATATATATATATATAAAAAAAAAAAGTACGCGCTCTCTCTCTCTCTCCCTCCCTACCAAGTAACTTGTGCAATGTTTTACTTACTTGTTTTTGACATATCCGACCGAACTACAAACTTTCCAGTGATGTCTGTGAGAAAGTATATTCACTCGACAAACTCGCGCATCTGCGCCGCCGCGTGCTCAATCCACTCAGCGTGCTTTGCTTATCAGCTCGCGCACATCAGCTATACAGGTGTTAATACTGAATGTTTAGCATATTAATTGCATACATATACTTCGTAGACATCCTTAACTCCTTTCTGCTGTCTGTTGTCGGTGTTTCTTTGTCTGAATACGGCACTTATCACATGCTGTGTGGTATCGGCGTTTGGTATCAGGGCATTTTAACGAGTACGAGTACAGGAGCTCAGTATCGGGCCCGATACCGATACCAGTATCGGTGCATCCCTAGCTATCATCTTATTTTTTATAAGGTAGTTCAGCTACTTTAGCTTGCTAGTTGTAAATGAGTCTAAAAGCAGCCTCCTAACACTCTCTGATGTCAGCCCTCAAAATCATCTGCCCATTTACATCCGTGTGCAGTTCATTAACCCTCACAGCAGATCTGACCCGCAGCACTTTTTTTAAACGCACAGGCGGTGGTGTAAATGAGCAGAGGTGGCTGTACACTGGCTGTGAATTGATTGGCCGCGCTCGGCAACCCAGTAATGAGGTGTGAAATGTAATGTACGACTGCATTACAGGACAGGTGATTCTATCGGCCGCCGCTTTGGGGATTGAGGTCCTGTCAAGATTTTTATTCCCCAGCGTCCCGCAGTCGACGAATCACAGAGGGTGTGCTGTCACGTACACACTGACAATTTATGACTTTTGTGAGGTCAGGAAGATGAGGGACTTCCTGAAACTTTATGTGTCTGAGTTATGAAGGGTGGGCGGTATGACAGCAGTATAGACTGTATGACGATAGTAATGTGTTTGCTGTACCATTTATACCGCAGTGGAAATATTTGTGCAACTATGATTGAGCAGGACTGCTTCACATAATAATTCACAAGTGAGAGTGATGAAGAAACATAGTCATGCGAAAATACAGAGTGGAACGTGACCAAAACAAGTCAAGACGAAGAAGAATGAGCTTTGAAAGGATGAGTGTAATAAGTTTTACTGTTTTGTTTACTTCATAATGTAAAGCAGTTTTTTCACTAATGCCAGACTTTTTTATTATTATTACTATGTTATAAATATTTATTTTGATAAAATAACTAATAAAAACATTAAAGAAAAAATAAAATGATGACTTTTTGGGATTACTTGTTATATATATTTATTTTGATAAAATAACTACTTATACAAATAAAATAAATAGTTACTTTTTGAATTATTTGTTATAAATGATTTTGATAAAATAATAAAAAATAAAAAACAAATAAATAATGAAATTTATAAAAAACAAAAATCACTTTTCCGCATTATTCATTCTGTATATTTATTTTGATAAAATAATTACAAATAAAAAATTAAATAATTTGAATAACAAAAATAAAATAATTAATTAAAGAATTACTTTTGTAATTATTACAAAATAATTATTTGTTATAAATAATTTTTGATAAAATTATGGCTAATAAAAAAAAAGAGATTAAATAAAATAAGCAAACACTTAAGTATTTAAATCACTGAATTGACTGGATTGTCCCAAAATATTTTTTACCACATAGTTATATGATATATAAATTATGTTTTTGTTCAATTTTCAACAATAATAAATCATATATTGTGTTACATACTGTTACAGTGATATAAAGTTGCTCTGTGACAAGATTTTGGTCTTAACGCCCACCCCTAGTATTAGCGCGCACACACACACACACACACACACACACACACACACACACACTTAGAGGCTGAATCTGATGGTTTTGCCTTAAACTGGACTATTACGATGTGCAGCAGACCGTGATCACGAGCTCTCAGCTCTCAAGATTAGATTACTGTACTTTGAGAGAATGTACTTAAATCAAAGCGTCGCAGTCCTTATAAAAGCCTTCGTTCTAGATTGTACAGCACATATTTATTTGAAACGTTACACTCCATTCTCTCTGTAAAGCATTACACAACACTTCCCATCTCAGATACCATGCTGAACATCATAAAACACTATACGAAATCGATTTTCCACTATTATATTTATCACTACACTTAAGCAAGTATATGACGCTGGGAGGAACACTCTTCCATTAACAGCCACAAACTAATCGCATTTGTTCGTGAAGCCATCGGCAGACGGACAGACGCTTCCGCTCCGGTTGTCTGAGGAAGGGGAGGATGAGAGGGGGGGAGGATGAGCGAGGCACAGGACGGACGGACAGACAGACAGAAAGAGAGAGAGCGGCAGTGTGTCTTTGGGTTAGGCGTACCGATGGCTAGCTGTGGCAGCGTGCAGCCCAGCCGCTCAGCGATTGCCTGCAGCTCTTTCAGCTTCGCCTGCTGGCGTCGGCCCTCCTCGCTCAAGATCTTGTCCTTCAACCACTGGTAGCCCTGTTAACAACACAGCACACCTGCTCAAAAACAGGGGCCCACGCCTACAGCGGTGCACTTACACACACACACACACACACACACACACACACACACTTGAAACTCATACTCAATAAATAGTCAATGTGGTAAGGCAGTGTTGAAGCATGCATTCGTCACAAAAAACCTATCA
>NW_015549585.1:1243204-1258090 GCF_001515605.1 Sinocyclocheilus anshuiensis
CACACACACACACACACACACACACACACACACACACACACACACACACACACACACACACACACACACAACACCCAGCAGCACCTGTGTGGGCGAGGGCCTGTTTTTAAACATGTGACTCTGTCCACCCAAAAGCTCAAAGGAGCAGAGATGAACTCGCTCAGAGAACTTTAGGGGGTAAAGAGACCTTATACACACACTCACAAACATGATCAGTTTGAAATGACTTCTGAGAAAGTTGTGTAGTATAAATGAGTTCATGCTATATAATGCATGAAAAGTTTTTGACAGTAACAACTTATTCAGTTGATAAAAATTAAAAATTACACATCATCAATTTCAATTTCATCATCTATCAGTTTAAAGTCAACATGAAACACATTTGCAACTCACTGAATTTGGTAATGTGCCATATTTCCAAGTGAAATGAGTGAATATGATTTAATATGCATATTAAATATATGAATTAATATTCATAATTGAAATTAACAGAATCTCCATGTATCTCAATGGTAGCAATTCTTTTTCAGTCTTATCATAACAGATATTATTGCTGTATCTTTACTGAATTAGCATTAACCAGAAGTAAATTACTGTAAAAATGGCAATGTTTTACAAAGGCTGCATTATTTACAATAATAGCTTAAAACAGACCAGTGTTGTTATTGTTAACTAAAACTATTAAAAATTGTTTACTTTAATTTAAATGAAGTAAAATAAAATATAATTATTAAATGGGAAAAAAAAAAGCATTGTCTTGGCAACTAACTGAAATAAATGTTTAAGTTAAACTACTAAAATTACTAAAAGTTCAAGTGAAATAAAGACATAAAAATGAATAGACATATTTAAAAAAAAAAAAAAAAAAAATCGCATAAAATTACTAAAACTTAAATTAAAATGAAAACTGAAGATATATAAATAAAAGCTAATTACTATGAATAATTACTATAATAGTACATAAATAATACTAAAATAACAGAGCTACTTGGCTATTAGTTAACCAATTCATTAACCAACAGTAGACATCACCCAAAAAGTAAAGTCATTTCAGAAGTGAAGCAAATTATTAATGATGAAAAAATTAAGTAAATGTCCGAATTTGACTTCATGTTGACTTTAAAGTAAAAACTAATTCTAAGATAATTTGTTCTGAACAGCAATAGCGCGTGTTTGTGTGTGTGCTAGACCAGGATAAATAATCCAGCTTCAGGTCCTTCATTAGTAAATATTAATCAACAGTGGAAAAGGACCAGTGTGGTCTAGTGATCTAAACACTCACGGGTCTCCGAATCCAGCGGACCCATCACTGTTCAGACCACCAGCACGGTTCTGTTATAGTCCAGTGTCAATCCACATGTACGTTACACAGAGGTAACAAGAAATCAGGAATGATTCACAGTGTGACACAAGACTACAGGAGGAAGATGATGGGTCACAAAAACACCAACGAGCCAAAAAACATGCCACTACGCCAACATACAGCTCGAGAAACGGGTGCTTTTACTGTGCACTTGTGTGTGTGGTTAAGTGTGCTTGAAAGAGATGCAAACACTGATAAAACAAGTGCCAATCCTCCTCAGAGTTACCATAGAAACTCATTCACATAAAGAAATATATGTTGAAGATCAGGTGTGTGGATTCATGCCATCAACAACAAAACACATCTACAGGAAAACACCAACTATAGAACCTGGAAGACACGGAACACATTCACATTAGAACACCGAACACAAAGGAGTCACATATGAGGCCACTAATGTTTCCAGAGGACCAGGACCAGGAAGAGGAGGAGACAGGGAGACTCATGGGATATGTAGTACCTTCAGTGAGGCGCGAGAGTATGGCGGCACCCCGCTGTCGTATTTCCCTGAGATTATCCCACAGGCCAGCGGGGACCATGTCATCGCACCCACACCTGAGAAGACAGGTCAAAACCGGTTGAAAAGACGAATCTGGTCACTGTTTCTGCAGGCTTGACTGACAGCAGCATCACTCACCGATCTTATGGAAGAGCTCAGGAAGCTGCACCTCCACTTTCTCCCTCTGGAACATGTGGTATTCTGACTGTTCGCAGATGGGTGGGATCTGGTTAAACTGTCGGGCCACAGAATACGCTTCCTACAAAACATGAGCAAAATGATAAGGTCAGTGTTATGTATGAACGTAGCGCCACTCGACCAAAAACTGAACTTAAAAAAGGTCAAATCATGGAAAACTGGAATTCTCATGCTCTTTTCTTAATGAAATGTGACAAAACTCAACAATCCCTCTTCAGTCCACCCGGACCATTTACTGAAACTAAACTGCAAAACATAGTCTGAAATGAATGCAATGGTGGAGGAAAAAAAGAAAAGAAATAAGAAATAATAATAATAATAAAAAAAGACAACGATTCACAAATGTCTTTGATCAAAATTAGAGAACAACCAACAATTTCCTAAATTTCAAGCTCACTGCTTAGACCTGTTTGAAGTTTTCCTAGGAGTAGAAGGGCAATTTATTTCATCAAATAATTGTATTCTGAATTCTGCAAAGTATAACAAATTCAAATTAGACATTTGAAAAAGAACTCTGATCAAAATTAGAGAACAGTTACAGATACCTTCAAGTTATTGGCGTTAATCTGGTACCTGGTGCAAATTTCCTTAATTATATGACAAACCCTATTTTGTCTGATTTAATAAACAAAATTCCCCTAGACTACACTTGAATCAAATCCTCACTTCTCTTTTTATTTCCCTCTGGGCACTTTAGAATGTATTATTATACATTATTATCCTTAAAATCTCAATTAGCAGCCACTTCTGTGGGAATGTTTCTATAGTAGAGAAATGCAATAGACCAGACACCTTTTTATCTGTCAAAACAACAGAACGGTTTTCGATTTATCTGTCAATGTTTGGAAATTTTGGTAAATGGCAGAACATTTTCGGTTAAGGCAACCCCTGCTAAGGACCAATTATGGGGCGTTGCTACAGAAAACTGAATTCTGTACAGCATGTTACGCCTCAGTAAGCATAACTAGACAAATGAGTTGTGACTGACGAGGCGTCACTGAACACAAACAACAGATCGTCTTTAAACATTCTGTCACTGTGAAACGGTTCGTCTGTCTCAGTGCGGTGCTGTTTTAGGTGTCCGATCCGCCCAGTATTTAAGGTTAGACTGTCTCACTGACAGCACCTATTTAAACAAGCATCTTTAGATTCATCAAGTCTTCTTGAAGGGCTCTTCAGGAACAAAAGCAGCCGGTGCTGATGCTGATTGCAGGGATGCGAACATCTCAAAGTTTAGGAGACTGTGACTCACCATGATTTCCATCGGACTCCAGCGTGACGTTCCCCAGTACATTGCCATTCCCTGATTGATCACATGGGTCATCGCCCGCACCGTCTCTGTCAATCAGACCGCAGATTTTCAGTGATTTACCGCACCATACATCATGTCACGACGCCATTAGAACGTGTCAGTATGGGTGAACATGTGAAATATTAATGAGTAAAAGAAAACAAGCTAGATTAATGCAAGGGTGGGGAGTTTAAATGATAAATCGCTTCTAGATCAAGTTGGAGAATTTTAATCAATATATGTAAGACAAAATAAACAACTAGTGCTTCGGGTCAATATGAATCTCAGCTCAAGGAAAACAATGCTTCAAATGAGGGCTGGGAAAGATCCATCCTTAATAACCAACACCAGCCGTGTCAAAACATCATTCTTCTGAGCTAGAGAGTCATTTACTGCTCCCGCTTAACTATATGAGATCTGTCTAAAAACACACGAGAGAAACAGACTATTGAAGTGCCGAGCTCTTTAATGACAAGAACAGCAGATGTCTACAGACCCCCGAGCTGTTTGCGTTTCAACCATTGAACTGTGTGAACATTCTAAAGGGCAGCTAGGCTAATAAAAGTAGATCAAATAACATCTCTGCCTTGTTTCTTACAGAGCAGCCGACCTTTCACCCGAAAACACTGGTTGAGATTTAATTCAGGTTGGCGACTTACAAAAGGCCAACTGGGCAAATTGAAAAGATCTTGCTTACACGTGATTTGAGGAATCAATTATATCTGGAGCACAAACAGGACGGTACGAGTTACACTAAGGTTTAATACCTTAAGCAATGAGAGCAAATGAATTGAGATTGAGATGTACCTTCCATGGGTGTGTTGGGGTCTGGTCTGTTTGCAAACACCACGTCCACATATTCCAACTGCAATCTCTCCAATGATGCCTTCAAACCTAACACAAATCAATTCAGCACAAAATTAAACCAGTTCGGTTAACTACTGCTCTATAATGTGTATGTCTGAGGTCCACTCACCTTCTATAATGTGTTTTCTTGACAGTCCTCTCTCGGTCTCTGCTCTAGAAAACAGCAGGATATGTACGGTTATGCAATTATCACTGACACCAACTTTAGCAAATTATATTGCAAAGACTACTTGATTTAATATTAGAATTGAGGCCATAATATTTTATTCAATTCAAAATATAACACTATTTCAAAGACTTCAGTGTTCATTTACCAAAACTAAAAATCAACAGATACATCATTTAATCCTAACTCATAAGTGAAACTTGTAGCTCTTTGGTAAACTTTAAAGCTTCAGAAGTATTATTTGCATCATGCCATGATTCATTTTATAATTCATATTAAATATACATACTTTCCACCCCAAAATATTTTGGTTGTTATGACTAAACTGGAGCGTCTGCAAAAAAAGGAAAATAGTTTTTAATTAGGTCACACTTTTTGAAAGGCTTTTAAAAAGTAATTAAGAAGTTGCAAATAATTACAACAGAATAATAGCTTGCGGTAACCATTTTAATTTCAAAGGAATGCATGTACACACATTCACATACAGGTTTATTTAGCTGACTAAATGAGGACATAGTACAGTTTTTTTTTTTTTTTTATCATTATGGTACACAATAATCCCATTCAAGTCTATGTGATAAACGAGTTAGGTCAAAAGTAATCAATTTGTAAGTAATCTACCCAGCACTGTATGTATTATATATTTTTACAAATTTGTATATATACACACCATTAAGAATATCCTTCCTCAAAGGGAAGATTTACTTTATTTATCAGATTTACTGTAGCTCACTTCCTCTCACAAACTATAAGTAAGCCCACACACAGAGGACAGAAATAAACTATGTCTCTGCAGAGGTGAGGGGTTGTGTGCCCTGATATTGATGCACACTGACTAGCAGGATGACTAAGCAGCACGCTATCACACACACACACACACACACACACAAAAAATGTGAAGATCTTTTCCTGCAGAGAGCTTGGTTCCTCTTCATCTCATTATGCAAAAACAGTGAGAGCCCACCCTGCTTTAAATTAAAACATCTTAACAAAAGGGCTTCTATTAACCATGAACTTCCTTTAGCTCGTGTTATGTTACACACAAATATATCAGGACATCAGATGCACCACAAACACACCCATGCAACCCTTTCATAATTCAATATCTAGATGGGACATCTACGGGCCTTTAATAATTTATATTTCTGTCTGTCTGGGGTTGCGATGACACAATCTCTGAGGCACTGGGCCGAGTTATCAGCACAAGATAAGAGACGGCTGAAGGAAACGAAAAGCTGTATGCTGTTAATGAACATACCTCCATCCTTTCTTCTTGATGATGTTGCCCAGCACCATCTCCGCCCTGCAACAGAAAACCAGATGGTTATCGGACTAATCAGTCATTTTATTGACATATACAGCCAACAAAACAGGCCGCTGAAGGGACATTTCAAAGATCAGTAAATCGCCTCTTTCAAGAGAGCAATGTGATACAATACATGTAAATTAAAAAGCACCCTTCAATGCCACAAGTCTCTATCAAGGCTATAAGTATTTTAATATTCTGGGTTTTCCTAACGATGTCAGTCAAGAAATATTAGCTTTTTTGGCTCATTGGTGAGTGCCTTTGTAGCCCCGCCCACAGTAAAATGCACTGATGCAAACGGCTGTATATTAACCATCCAATATGTTCCATTCGGCTTTGATTGTCACGTCATTCAGTGTGGACAGACAAATTATTGGAAACATGCAACAATGCTCTCGGTGAACCATAAACAGCACATAGATTATTCATGGACTGTGTGAACCGTATCACAAAACAAACGGCAAGAGTTTCCAAAAAACATCAAGTGTGGCTGGCTTTATTTCTGGGTGCTCTGTTACTTTTGGTATGCAATGGAAAACTGTAATTGAAATCTACAGACACAAATGGATAAAGTGCATGGATAAAGTACACTTAAACGTGTTTTTTGGTTGTTTTCTTTCTACTAGTCTGAAACAACACATCATAAACAAATATATAATAGCCCAAAATCTCAAAATGATTTTGCATGTAGTGTCTTTGCATGTAGTGTCTTGCATGTAGTGATTTTGCATGTAGTGGAAGTGAAGCAGTCAGTCAAGTTTACATTATTTAGTAAACTGATTCCCACTTTAATAATAAAAAAACAATAAACACGATTAATGTAACCATTTTAAAGAAAAAAGGATGTTTTGTTATAGCTTTTGGAGCAAGAGTGTCGCCATCTTGCAGTACCACAGCGTGTGACGTCACAGGGTTGGTTCGCTCCATTGGCCAGTGAAGTAATACAAGCATTCCTTTACTTTTTGAAGACACAAATATTATTTTAACACACAAATGTTTTTGGTTTTCAACATAATTTTAATGAATATCCAACATCAAACTGTCTACATCACTAAGTTTTGATTGTGGTATCCCAAACATTGTTTTCATAACGCGAGGCGCAACGTGATGTAAACAAACAACGCTTCATTCAATATCATTCATGTGGCATCTTTATTGATATGGCAGACCTTTCAGACATATCTGCATTACACTGGCTCGTTCACCAGTAGTGGCATGTATTTTATGTTCACCCATACAATTAGCTTACCTGCTGCATGTTAACAGGACGATAAATCTAATCAGATTGATCCGAACGATTGGGCTAGTGCTGCTTCCTCAAGAAAGTTTATCATTCTCACGTGTTTTAAGTCTTGTCAATTTAAACATTAAAGTGTTTTAAGCCATTCAAGCACGAGACAGCACGAAAGAGCTTTCAATGCGGTACTCGCGCGCTGTGATAATTCGTTTCTGTGCGCACGCACACAAAAAGCCACAGCTCAGACAGCACGCAAGTACCAAATTGAGTTCTCTTTCACATTTTCTTGAGCAAATGCATACAAAATTATGTCAGAATGGCAGCTTTGACAAGTATTCATGTAAACACGTATTGTTTCCCACCCGCTCTTCACCCCAAACCAGCAGGTTCACGACTTCTTCCACCTGTAATGGTATTACTGCTCAGTCTCCTCACCGAATCGGCTCAAATGCATAAGCAATTGCAATTATTATGGGCTCAACAGTCCTTTCAAGTTTGTCTTCCTCCATTTCAAAAACATTTGTGAGTTCAAAAAGTAAAGAAATGCTTATATTACTGCACTGGCCAATGGAGCGAACCAACCCCGTGACGTCACATGCTGTGGTACTGCAAGATGGCAACACTCTTGCTCCAAAAGCTATAACAAAACATCCTTTTTTCTTTAAAATGGTTACATTAATCGTGTTTTTTATTGTTTTTATTGTTCTAAATACTGTTACCTTGACTGACTGCTTCACTTCCACTTTAAAAGCATATTTAACTCCCTGAAAAATGTGCCTCCTTTTCATACGCAGATGAGGAGAAGTGTCAGTAACAGCCTGGAGACTAAAAGGCTCTCTGGCAGCCATTAGTGACGCTGAGGGTGCTAATTGGGCCCAATGAGGATACAGTTCGGGCTGTGATTGCCCCAGTGAGTGAGATTCTCCCCCAGGCCGCAAACTAGTAAATTCAATGAACCGCGGTGCTGTAATTCAGTCGACGCTCCCAGACGCTACAAAACCCACCCACTGCTTTACTATTAATCTCCATAAAAAATCCTTGTTTTTCTTTTATTTTTTATTTTTTTTTACCTAATGTGGCATGTTATTGGCAGACAGAGAATGTTAAAGAACCATTTGACCCTAAAATGAAAATCACCTGTATTTTGCTCTAAACCCGTGATTTTGCGCCACCACTTGCTGCTCTTTTCCATTTAGTTAAAGTGAATGAAGCAAGACTCTGTCACACTCCAAAAACAACAAATGTTATTCTTAAAGAGAGAGAGAGAGGAAGAGAGAGAGAGAGAGAGAGAGAGAGAGAGAGAGAGAGTTCTGTGTAGAGAGAGAGAGAGAGAGAGAGAGAGAGAGAGAGAGAGAGAGAGAGAGAGAGAGAGAGAGAGAGAGAGAGAGAGAGAGAGAGAGAGAGAGAGAGAGAGAGAGAGAGAGAGAGAGAGAGAGAGAGAGAGAGAGAGAGAGAGAGAGAGAGAGAGAGAGAGAGAGAGAGTTCTGTGTGATGGGTAGGTTTAGGGGATAGAATATACAGTTTGTACAGTATAAAAACCATTACGCCTATGGAGGTTCCCTGTAAACCACATATGCCAACATGTGTGTGTGAGTGTGTACTTAATGTATTTGTAAACATTTTAAGGGACAGTGAATATGAATGCAATTAATGTTCAATAAAGGTTGTTTTAAAACACTTAATTAATGACATTTTCCCATTTTCCGTGACCTAATCTAAAGTGAGAACTATTCACTCCTTATTAAATTAACAATTCCTTTACTATGAGCTAATTAAACAATAATAATCGTGTTAATTACAGTGATAATGAAGAACCAACTATTTGTATAGTCTATTAATTAATGTATTAACTACAGTTATAAACTATGAATAAACTATAAACTAATAGTTTGTTAATGATGTTACTTTAGTACTTTATTATTGTATACTTATAAGTGTTACCTATAATAGAATAATACTGAAATAACACTGTGATCAGGTTAACCAACTTATGGAAGAAAAGGTCCAATTGTAAATATAAGATATGCATTTTTTCTAATTGCACACAAGGGATAATATAAAGTCAGCTGGTCATGATCGTCAAACAAACCCAACCAAGCCCCAAGATAAAGCACACCTGCTCACTGTAAATAATCCATCTGATATGTATAGCAATGTGCATAATACATAAAAATTATTCTATTATAAAAATATTATATAATAAAAACATTTGATCACAGAAAGCCGCAACTGAGCAATCAGAATCAAGTATTCCAGAGAGTTGTGTAATAAAGTCCGACAAACTAAGCAATCTATCAAAAAGATGGATGAACGTCTTTAATCTTGATTGATTTGATGTTTCAAAATGATCCATGCGTTACATGAAAACAGAAAGCTGTTGAACGGTAGCTGTTGTGCTTTGATTTAGTGGTCATTAGCTGCAGAGAGAGGTTCATTAATCCACATGAATGTACGCTGCACTTTCTTAAAAGTCCCAACTTCAAAGGAGGTTCCCATTCATTTTATAATTCATATTAAATATACATACTTTCCACCCCAAAATATTTTGGTTGTTATGACTAAACTGGAGCGTCTGCAAAAAAAGGAAAATAGTTTTTAATTAGGTCACACTTTTTGAAAGGCTTTTAAAAAGTAATTAAGAAGTTGCAAATAATTACAACAGAATAATAGCTTGCGGTAACCATTTTAATTTCAAAGGAATGCATGTACACACATTCACATACAGGTTTATTTAGCTGACTAAATGAGGACATAGTACAGTTTTTTTTTTTTTTTTATCATTATGGTACACAATAATCCCATTCAAGTCTATGTGATAAACGAGTTAGGTCAAAAGTAATCAATTTGTAAGTAATCTACCCAGCACTGTATGTATTATATATTTTTACAAATTTGTATATATACACACCATTAAGAATATCCTTCCTCAAAGGGAAGATTTACTTTATTTATCAGATTTACTGTAGCTCACTTCCTCTCACAAACTATAAGTAAGCCCACACACAGAGGACAGAAATAAACTATGTCTCTGCAGAGGTGAGGGGTTGTGTGCCCTGATATTGATGCACACTGACTAGCAGGATGACTAAGCAGCACGCTATCACACACACACACACACACACACACAAAAAATGTGAAGATCTTTTCCTGCAGAGAGCTTGGTTCCTCTTCATCTCATTATGCAAAAACAGTGAGAGCCCACCCTGCTTTAAATTAAAACATCTTAACAAAAGGGCTTCTATTAACCATGAACTTCCTTTAGCTCGTGTTATGTTACACACAAATATATCAGGACATCAGATGCACCACAAACACACCCATGCAACCCTTTCATAATTCAATATCTAGATGGGACATCTACGGGCCTTTAATAATTTATATTTCTGTCTGTCTGGGGTTGCGATGACACAATCTCTGAGGCACTGGGCCGAGTTATCAGCACAAGATAAGAGACGGCTGAAGGAAACGAAAAGCTGTATGCTGTTAATGAACATACCTCCATCCTTTCTTCTTGATGATGTTGCCCAGCACCATCTCCGCCCTGCAACAGAAAACCAGATGGTTATCGGACTAATCAGTCATTTTATTGACATATACAGCCAACAAAACAGGCCGCTGAAGGGACATTTCAAAGATCAGTAAATCGCCTCTTTCAAGAGAGCAATGTGATACAATACATGTAAATTAAAAAGCACCCTTCAATGCCACAAGTCTCTATCAAGGCTATAAGTATTTTAATATTCTGGGTTTTCCTAACGATGTCAGTCAAGAAATATTAGCTTTTTTGGCTCATTGGTGAGTGCCTTTGTAGCCCCGCCCACAGTAAAATGCACTGATGCAAACGGCTGTATATTAACCATCCAATATGTTCCATTCGGCTTTGATTGTCACGTCATTCAGTGTGGACAGACAAATTATTGGAAACATGCAACAATGCTCTCGGTGAACCATAAACAGCACATAGATTATTCATGGACTGTGTGAACCGTATCACAAAACAAACGGCAAGAGTTTCCAAAAAACATCAAGTGTGGCTGGCTTTATTTCTGGGTGCTCTGTTACTTTTGGTATGCAATGGAAAACTGTAATTGAAATCTACAGACACAAATGGATAAAGTGCATGGATAAAGTACACTTAAACGTGTTTTTTGGTTGTTTTCTTTCTACTAGTCTGAAACAACACATCATAAACAAATATATAATAGCCCAAAATCTCAAAATGATTTTGCATGTAGTGTCTTTGCATGTAGTGTCTTGCATGTAGTGATTTTGCATGTAGTGGAAGTGAAGCAGTCAGTCAAGTTTACATTATTTAGTAAACTGATTCCCACTTTAATAATAAAAAAACAATAAACACGATTAATGTAACCATTTTAAAGAAAAAAGGATGTTTTGTTATAGCTTTTGGAGCAAGAGTGTCGCCATCTTGCAGTACCACAGCGTGTGACGTCACAGGGTTGGTTCGCTCCATTGGCCAGTGAAGTAATACAAGCATTCCTTTACTTTTTGAAGACACAAATATTATTTTAACACACAAATGTTTTTGGTTTTCAACATAATTTTAATGAATATCCAACATCAAACTGTCTACATCACTAAGTTTTGATTGTGGTATCCCAAACATTGTTTTCATAACGCGAGGCGCAACGTGATGTAAACAAACAACGCTTCATTCAATATCATTCATGTGGCATCTTTATTGATATGGCAGACCTTTCAGACATATCTGCATTACACTGGCTCGTTCACCAGTAGTGGCATGTATTTTATGTTCACCCATACAATTAGCTTACCTGCTGCATGTTAACAGGACGATAAATCTAATCAGATTGATCCGAACGATTGGGCTAGTGCTGCTTCCTCAAGAAAGTTTATCATTCTCACGTGTTTTAAGTCTTGTCAATTTAAACATTAAAGTGTTTTAAGCCATTCAAGCACGAGACAGCACGAAAGAGCTTTCAATGCGGTACTCGCGCGCTGTGATAATTCGTTTCTGTGCGCACGCACACAAAAAGCCACAGCTCAGACAGCACGCAAGTACCAAATTGAGTTCTCTTTCACATTTTCTTGAGCAAATGCATACAAAATTATGTCAGAATGGCAGCTTTGACAAGTATTCATGTAAACACGTATTGTTTCCCACCCGCTCTTCACCCCAAACCAGCAGGTTCACGACTTCTTCCACCTGTAATGGTATTACTGCTCAGTCTCCTCACCGAATCGGCTCAAATGCATAAGCAATTGCAATTATTATGGGCTCAACAGTCCTTTCAAGTTTGTCTTCCTCCATTTCAAAAACATTTGTGAGTTCAAAAAGTAAAGAAATGCTTATATTACTGCACTGGCCAATGGAGCGAACCAACCCCGTGACGTCACATGCTGTGGTACTGCAAGATGGCAACACTCTTGCTCCAAAAGCTATAACAAAACATCCTTTTTTCTTTAAAATGGTTACATTAATCGTGTTTTTTATTGTTTTTATTGTTCTAAATACTGTTACCTTGACTGACTGCTTCACTTCCACTTTAAAAGCATATTTAACTCCCTGAAAAATGTGCCTCCTTTTCATACGCAGATGAGGAGAAGTGTCAGTAACAGCCTGGAGACTAAAAGGCTCTCTGGCAGCCATTAGTGACGCTGAGGGTGCTAATTGGGCCCAATGAGGATACAGTTCGGGCTGTGATTGCCCCAGTGAGTGAGATTCTCCCCCAGGCCGCAAACTAGTAAATTCAATGAACCGCGGTGCTGTAATTCAGTCGACGCTCCCAGACGCTACAAAACCCACCCACTGCTTTACTATTAATCTCCATAAAAAATCCTTGTTTTTCTTTTATTTTTTATTTTTTTTTACCTAATGTGGCATGTTATTGGCAGACAGAGAATGTTAAAGAACCATTTGACCCTAAAATGAAAATCACCTGTATTTTGCTCTAAACCCGTGATTTTGCGCCACCACTTGCTGCTCTTTTCCATTTAGTTAAAGTGAATGAAGCAAGACTCTGTCACACTCCAAAAACAACAAATGTTATTCTTAAAGAGAGAGAGAGAGGAAGAGAGAGAGAGAGAGAGAGAGAGAGAGAGAGAGAGAGTTCTGTGTGATGGGTAGGTTTAGGGGATAGAATATACAGTTTGTACAGTATAAAAACCATTACGCCTATGGAGGTTCCCTGTAAACCACATATGCCAACATGTGTGTGTGAGTGTGTACTTAATGTATTTGTAAACATTTTAAGGGACAGTGAATATGAATGCAATTAATGTTCAATAAAGGTTGTTTTAAAACACTTAATTAATGACATTTTCCCATTTTCCGTGACCTAATCTAAAGTGAGAACTATTCACTCCTTATTAAATTAACAATTCCTTTACTATGAGCTAATTAAACAATAATAATCGTGTTAATTACAGTGATAATGAAGAACCAACTATTTGTATAGTCTATTAATTAATGTATTAACTACAGTTATAAACTATGAATAAACTATAAACTAATAGTTTGTTAATGATGTTACTTTAGTACTTTATTATTGTATACTTATAAGTGTTACCTATAATAGAATAATACTGAAATAACACTGTGATCAGGTTAACCAACTTATGGAAGAAAAGGTCCAATTGTAAATATAAGATATGCATTTTTTCTAATTGCACACAAGGGATAATATAAAGTCAGCTGGTCATGATCGTCAAACAAACCCAACCAAGCCCCAAGATAAAGCACACCTGCTCACTGTAAATAATCCATCTGATATGTATAGCAATGTGCATAATACATAAAAATTATTCTATTATAAAAATATTATATAATAAAAACATTTGATCACAGAAAGCCGCAACTGAGCAATCAGAATCAAGTATTCCAGAGAGTTGTGTAATAAAGTCCGACAAACTAAGCAATCTATCAAAAAGATGGATGAACGTCTTTAATCTTGATTGATTTGATGTTTCAAAATGATCCATGCGTTACATGAAAACAGAAAGCTGTTGAACGGTAGCTGTTGTGCTTTGATTTAGTGGTCATTAGCTGTGGAGAGCGGTTCATTAATCCACATGAATGTACCACTGCACTTTCTTAAAAAGTCCCAACTTCAAAGGAGGTTCCCCGAGACGGCAGAAAGCAGCTCATCTTCATGAGGATATGCTCATGTTAGCATGTGGAACAGAGACGGAGAACGGACACAGACGCGTGAGGGGGCGGCTCAGCCTGTGTTTATGTTTGCTTATGTGCGAGAGAGAAAAAGACAGAGAGAGAGGTGACAAAAGCTGATGTATGCACACACGTCAGGGCAGAAACCCGTATGTATGTATGCATATGCATTTGCGGGTGTAAGCATTTTGGCGCTGTATTTATGCAGGGGTGTTTGTCCCGTCATGGCCCGTGGGTTTAACGCACTGCACTGACCACAGCTGCCAGAGATGATGTAGATGCTGCCAGAGCCGTGTTTATTCCAATCGGATAAATAAAACAGGCCTTCCCACTCTCATGTCTTCCCACTCCTCTCACCCCATCAGCACCGCCGACGTTCAGTGATGCCCGTGCCCAGCGCTCAGCTAATGGCAGAGCACATTACCAACCGCTATCCTCACCTAATTTGCACAGTTTATTTATGAAACATCATGTGTCAGGCAACTTTCATTATTTGGAGGAAGGAAAATGTGCTTTTAATATGGATTCTTAGCACTGCAGGGAATAACCTCTGAGATGAACTCACCGATCTACAGGCGTGTTACTGTCAGGATACAAATCTCTCAAATTGGAAGTATATCTCGGCCAAAAATAACACTGGTTAAGTGTCAAATGAGAGTAAAAAAAAAATACCATCAGATGCTTATCTAGGCATGGAAGTCACCAAAAATAAAGTTTTATTTTTGAAAACCGTTATTACAGTGCGTTTTAAATTTTCTTAAAAAAAAAAAAATAAATAAAAAAAAATAAATAATATATATATATATATATAC
>NW_015549585.1:1260062-1261233 GCF_001515605.1 Sinocyclocheilus anshuiensis
CATCATGTGTCAGGCAAGTTTCCTTATTTGGAGGAAGGAAAATGTGCTTTTAATATGGATTCTTAGCACTGCAGGGAATAACCTCTGAGATGAACTCACCGATCTACAGGCGTGTTACTGTCAGGATACAAATCTCTCAAATTGGAAGTATATCTCGGCCAAAAATAACACTGGTTAAGTGTCAAATGAGAGTAAAAAAAAAATACCATCAGATGCTTATCTAGGCATGGAAGTCACCAAAAATAAAGTTTTATTTTTGAAAACCGTTATTACAGTGCGTTTTAAATTTTCTTAAAAAAAAAAAAATAAATAAAAAAAAATAAATAATATATATATATATATATATTAAAAAATGTAAACTAAAAAAGTAAAAAAAAAAAAAAAAAAAAAGTGAAAATATAAAAATAAAAGATAATTCAAAATAATAATATAATAGGTTATCCTAAAATATTTTATAGACCATCCTTCATATTTTGAAAGTTTGTGTTCCTCATGTACATGCTACTGTTTAGTCATGTTTCATATTTAGTGGCATAGTTTTGTAAAACTGTTTTAACTGCAGTGTTTAATTTCACTGTTGCAGTGTTGAATCACTTTGGCTTAAATATTTGTGAATTTAAAAAGCATGGAATTACAGGATTTTTATATTATGATGATAGCAGTTCTATCTATGTATTGATGCAGGTTTTGGCAGGTTAGTGCAATATATGACATTTTATTTCATGTGAGCAATATTTAAAGGGAGAGTTTACCCAAAAATGAAAATGTATCATCATTTACTCTGTTCTATCTCAAACTCATATGACTGCCTTTCTTCTTTAGAACACAAATATATTTTCATAGACTATGTTTACATCCATAAAATTAAAAGTAAAAGGGTTTCAAAACTTTTAAAATAAATATGAGTTTGAGACATAAGGGAATAAATGAGGAAATTATCACTTTTGGGTGAACTATCATTTTAAGCAAGGCTGTAACCATGTCTTGAACATTGGGGGGATAGGCCTAGGTCAAATTAGATTTTTGATTGGCCATCTCAATCATTTTGACATTGACAACATTGCTGGTAAACTGCTGAGGCAGACCAGCCTAAAAATTGAACTTTTAAATCTTTTTGTAATCCAGTGAGCAGCCTTTTTTTGGGTGGGGGGTGGGGTGGGGAGGTGGGTGC
>NW_015549585.1:1261641-1262069 GCF_001515605.1 Sinocyclocheilus anshuiensis
AGGTGGGTGCCTTGCTCAAGGGTATTGGAAGAGAGCGCTGGTTATTCGCTCCCCCACCTACAATCCCTGCCAGTACCGAGACTCGAATCTCTGATCTTTGGGTTACAAGTCCGACTCTCTAACCATTAGGCCATGAATTTTTTGGCAGTTTAGACTTGTCCTCCTCAATGTCTATGGTGGTTACAGATCTGACTTTAAGATAAATTTATTGTAATGATGGGTATACTTGCCTGTTTAATTGCCTTAAACAGGCAAATGTTTGAAAATTTGTCTTAAAAAATTGCTCTTTTGAATAAATGTTTTATTAATATTGTGTCAGTGTTTTCAGTTTTTGACTTGGACACTGTTATTGCAGTTTTCAGTTGTAACATATTATTTCTTAGTACCAATTTCCAGTAGCATTTTTTTGTTCAGTCAACTTCAGGTAT
>NW_015549585.1:1264149-1291693 GCF_001515605.1 Sinocyclocheilus anshuiensis
GGGGGGGGTGGGCTGGGGAGGTGGGTGCCTTGCTCAAGGGTATTGGAAGAGAGCGCTGGTTATTCGCTCCCCCACCTACAATCCCTGCCAGTACCGAGACTCGAATCTCTGATCTTTGGGTTACAAGTCCGACTCTCTAACCATTAGGCCATGAATTTTTTGGCAGTTTAGACTTGTCCTCCTCAATGTCTATGGTGGTTACAGCTCTGACTTTAAAAGAAACTGATTGTAATGATGGGTATACTTGCCTGTTTAATTGCCTTGTCTTAAAAAATTGCTCTTTTGAATAAATGTTTTGTTAATATTGTGTCAAGTGTTTTCAGTTTTTGACTTGGACACTGTTATTGCAGTTTTCAGTTGTAACATATTATTTCTTAGTACCAATTTCCAGTAGCATTTTTTTGTTCAGTCAACTTCAGGTATGTGAGTTCTACAAGACAAAAAATGTTGAGTTGGCACAACTTAAAAAGGTTTGTTATAGAATCGTTGCACATCTAAAAAAAAAACGAACAATCCTGAGTTAACTTAACTAAACATTTTTTGTATGACTGACAACTTTTTTTCAGTCAGTATAACTGCTTTTTTACAAAAGTTGAGTGAACAAGAAAAAGCTAGGGGAAATTAGTACTAAGATTTTTTGTTGTTGTGCTGGCTTAATTATTTTTTACAGTGTATATATACACACATATATGATTATTATTATAAATACTTTTTATTTATTAGTTTTATTAAAAAAGAAATATATTAAGTAAAAAATACATTATCTAAGCAATGTTTTTCTATCAATTATATATATATATATATATATATATATATTAGAGCCCGACTGATATATCGTTTTGCCGATATTATCGGCCGATATGAGCCTGTCGCCGATATATCGGTATCGGCAAATAAAAAACCCATATCAGTCGGGCTCTAATATATATGTATGTATATAAAATACTATATACATTTATTATATATAATTATAAAGGAAATATGATGACATATATTAAGGGAAAGTGTTTTAACTTCCAAAAACAAGACTTAAATTGCAAGTTTTGTGTATATGACAGGCAGAGCCCATTCACTTTACACATAAACAAAAAATAAAAACATTAAAGTGTAAGATTTAGGCATTTTATAATCTTATTTTTGGGTAACTACATCTCTTAATTATTTTCTAATTCTCTACCCCCACATAGTGTGGCACTAGGTCATGTAATTGTATTCGTTGTCAAAGCAGGATAATCCTACTGATTACTGAATGAAGCTTGCTCACAGCTGATGAATCTGGCTTGTATGAAACATTAAGAGATGATATCATTTCAAGATCCAACTAGAAGTAATACTGTGATATCCAGCATATAAGTAAATGCACATGACAGTTTAGAGTCCCTCGCTGATCAACACTGTTAGGTTTGTGCTGAGTCTTTATGACAAGACCAACACAAACTCCCACGCAAGATACAGACGAGGAACGCTGTTTCCAACGATGCCCTGGGTCAGCTGCCACAGAAATGTTCATTCACCTTTGAAATGACCCCTAGTTTTAAAGAACACTTGAGGAAAGTTCATCCTAAAAAAAAAAGAGAACTAGATCTGAAATTTTCTGAAATGTTTGTTCAAATCACTAACCCTAAATATAAGCAAACACCACTTATATTTGAAATAAAACCATACAAAAGTGGCTGCAAATGTTATGTAAACTTCTTTAAATATTCCATTACTTAACTAATTCTCCAGATAAACAGAAATAACATATTTCAGCACATGGTAATTGGACGGGGTGGGCTGTGTGTTCATTTTGGTGCACTCACTTTCCTGCAGCGTAGACCTCTGCCGTGTCGAACAGATTGATCCCGTTCTCGTACGCCAGAGTCATCAGCTGCTCTGCAATCTGTCAGAGGGATGGAAGGGAGAGCAGGGGATCCAGCATTCAAGGTGCGGCAGTCTATTCAATTATTAAAAGCTGTATTCTGCACAGTGCTACTCAATAAGTCATCTTTAATGCGTTTAGGCACATTTACAGTGTACGCTGGCAATGAAAAACTACTGTTCTAGCAGACAAGAACTGTTTATGAATGCAGTTTAATTTCAGAGAAAAAATAAAGCATTTTGCAAAGCACAGTTGTTTAAAATTCTGTGCATTAAAGTGGATGGAATTTTAAAAATGAAAGAACTGTGTGAATGGTGATTCATGGAAGAATGCTATGTAATCATATTTATTTTTCTGTGAAGAGTTTATTTTTCACTTGGAAAAAATTATTGTGTTATATATAGATATTTATTTATTTAGGGGTATACGGGTAGATTAAAGCAAAGTTGATAAGTTGATAGATTAAAAAAATATTGATAAGTAAATTTAAGACAAAAATGTGTTATATTTAGATATGTATTAAGGGCAATTTAAGATATGTAAAGGTTTTATCAGTCTTACATATAAATAAATAAATAAATAATTGAAATGTAAACTTAAGACAAAAAAGTGTTGTATTTAGATATTTTTTAAGGTTATAAGGGTAATTTAAGATTTGTAAGGATTTTATTAGTCTTAAAAAAATAAACAATTGAGAAAAAAAAACATAAATTTTAAGGATCTGCAGACACTCTGTTTAAGGGTTAATTCACAGAAAAAAAGAAAATGTTTTCATTATTTACCAACCATCATTATGTTCTAAACCAGTATTATGTTCTTCCTTCTTCTATGATGATACATTTAAAAACATTCAAAAGTGTTGCACTGCAGTCGTGAGATCAATTACGTTCAAACTTTCTTCTTTCTCCAAGCATAAATGAGATCTGATTTTCACTGAAAGATATATGTCAATCTGACTTCAGAAGATTTGGAATATAGTGCTTATAGACTACTTTGATGATACTTATGGAAAATATAAATACCATTGTGTTCCATGAAAGAAATAAAACTAATATTGTTTACAGTTTGGAAAGACATGTGGGTGAGTACAAGATGACAGGACAATCATTTTTGGGTGAACTGTTTCTGTAAGTACTGTATATGCATGAGAATATAAAAGCTGACATCAGGGTCGGTCATACCTCATCTGTGATCTGTCCTCCAAACGTCACCCATGTTCCTGTAAAGAGATCTAGAATCAGTCACTGCTTTACACAAGATAAACCAGCTTTAAATGATTATCAGTGATCCACCAATGACACTAAAGAGTAAAGCTTTAAGATGAACCTACAGATAACATGGATAATCTTTAATGCCCAGCTCGAGAGAACAGAACAACACTGGCTGGACGGTGCAGATTTCTGCTGTCTGCCACTACTGTTTGAAGAAATATCGTCTTGTGACAAAAAAAAGTATACAAAAGCTTGTGTTGTTGGTTGCAGGTTTCCTTATCTACTTCACAAAAGGCCTTGATGAGGAGGCCGTAAACGTACCTAATCCAAGACATGAGACTCTCAGGCCCGACTTCCCCAAGTTTCTGGAAAAAAGGAAATAAAGACAATGATTAATAGGTTTTACTCTGCTTTCTTTATCACTTTGTTCTCTCTAGAACTCAGCTTAAGGCCATTGCAGTACTAAATCAGATTGGCAGCTTTGAAAGCACCAACCTAATTTTCTGAACAAAAAAGCTCTGTTCCAAAAACTAGTGAGCTGCCTGTAAGACAGCATTTTAAGGGAAAAAGGTTCGTTCCCAAGGCATCTTATAAGATATCTTCCTTTGGACCAAATCTAAGCGAGCACTGCATGTATGTTTCACTGAGAAGGCAATATCAGAATGTACTGCGATGAGCATAGTGGCCATATATAAATATAATTAGATAATTGAATATTAATAAAAAAAACTATTTAAATGTTTATATTCAATTATTCAAATCAATTATTTACAAAATATTATATTGAAATAAATTTATGAAATGTAAATATGAAAAAAAAAATATATATATTTAAATACATTTATATTTAATTATATTAACAAAAATAGTTGCTATAAAATCATTCTAATCTAATGCTATATTTTATTTATTAGTACTTGTGTGTATCACACCATTACCTTAACAACATGCTAACCTCAAACTCTATTGTAACTGTTGTTTGAGAGTGAGATGCTGCCCATGTAGGCTGTAGACAGCAAGGCAGCTCACTAGGTTTTGGAACAGATCTACTGTCTTCAAAGCTTTTTCAATGACCTCAGCCCGAGTCCTGTAGATGCCACTGGGGCCACTGTTTGCAAGCCATCCTGCTGATTGGTGTATCATGGGAAAAATGAGACTTAGCAGTGCCTGAGGGCAGATTACTGAGCCCAGGGGCTTATGAGAGCGAGGAAGCCTATGGAGCTTATAGAGACAGCAGCTATAATGAAGAGAACTGGCTAAAGGAAGGCTCATAAGTCCAGAGTCACAGAGCCACATGAGAGAGAGAGAGAGAGAGAGGTTTTCAACTTCTGTACCATCTTCAAGTGCTGCAGCTCTCACACCCAGAGCTTTGGACCCGAGAATTTGGTCCCAACTTTGTTTTGTTTACTTTTTATAAGTCCTTGCATTGTTTTAGTTCTACTTCATTTTTTTATTTTCCTGCCACGAAAACTGGTGTGCCAAAAAGAACAGCGTTGCGTACAAAGCCAAAAAGATGGTGAGATGATTATACGATTTGTGAAGGTTCACAGAAGGAAAACGTAACAAGATTAGAACACATACAACAACAGACTTGTGCTACAGACTTCTAAAATGAGCAAAACAGAAGAACAGCATGAACTTTTCTCCGTGTGTGTGTGTGTGTGTATTAAGGCTGGGGGATATATTGAATATTAGAAAACATTCAAAATTCCCTTAATTCCAACAATATTCAATTCCCATTTCAATAATTATTTTCATCACAACAATTCAACAATGTTCATTGAAGTCTCCACATAGCATTTCAAAAGTTTTAAAGTATTTTTGTAAAAATACAAATAAGTAAACATTGCTATTTAGTGCTACTTTTGTGACACTGTCACATAAGAGACATGTTTTACCGCTCTATTTATTGCAATGATTTTATGTATAATAGAGTTTTCTTAAGTCCATTTTATTCCTCATGACATTTTTAGTGTGTATGTGTCTTTAAGAATTGTATGGTTCTTGGACTGTTTTAGGGTATGGCGCAATGAACTATATGCTTTTAACAGACTGAGTTTTCCTGGTTTTATTGTGTTGTTTTAAAGTACCGTGAACTTTGTAAATACACTGTTCTTACTAAACTTATATCTGTTTTATGTCATTCTTTTATCACCTACAAACCTCCCACACAGTAAAATCTGAGCCCATTTTAAACTTTGTAACCCAGCCTGTTAGGCTGATCATTACACTTTGATGCATATAAGTAAAAATTATTTATTCATTAAATCAAAACAATGTGGACTGATTGTTTATACTGAAACATTTGGTTGGCTTTTAATATTTATTGAAAAACCTACTAAAATATTTTGAATCTGCTTGGCATCAAATGGCAAATTGGTCAACATAATGGTGCCACAAAATAATAAAATAAATAAATAAAATAAAATACATTGAATAAAGAATACATATGCTGTCACTCAGTCCTAGTTTGTGGTGTCTGTACACGAGCATGTACATGAATAAAGAAGTGTGTAACTGGGATTAAGGATGATATAACAAGCTGTCTGTGTGTGTAGGCACGTATGTGCGTTTCTAGAAGCATGTGTGGGGTTTTTGTGTGTTTGTGTGGGGGTGTCTATGTTGGATTAGAAATATGTGGGTGTCCGGTGGCAGAATGCAGTGAAAGACAGACCACAGTGGGTCACAGTGAGCCACACGTTGCTTTGGATCCAAAAAGTAACCTGCAGACCGGACAGATCCTATTCATAGCAGCATTTGCTGGGCGATTTAATGTGGCTGGTGATTTCTTCAGGCACCTCAGCACAAAAGTTCAAAAGATTAAATGCAGAAATGTTTGGTAAATAACTCACTGGAGTGCTGCGCTATTTCCTGTAGACACCAGGGAATCTTACAGTTAACAAGCAAATGTCTTTAACTGAAAGGCATAATTCACTAGGGGAAAATGAATAAGTATCTGCTCAAATCTAGTTTTACAATTAACATGGAGCTAAAAAGTAAAGAGCATGTGGTTAATCAACGATGGTCAGGTCAATGTCAAAAAAGTTAGTAACTGTTTTTAATTAGACCTTGCGGTGAGATAAACTGTTCAATGTTGGACAGAAGCATCATGGTTCAGTTGATTCAAAGTAAATTATTTGCAAAGGCAAGCCTGTATAGCGCAAATTATCTCCAACATGAACCGTGTCAGTTCTGAGCAGCTAGTCATCAGACAGAATTGCAAAAACAATCATTCTTATTTCCGATGCTCTGTGGAGTTGAGATGCTCTGATAAACGTCTTTATAGCATCGCAGAACTGCAGTGTTCACACTTTTTAGGGAATTCAGCTGAATAGTTGCATGTTAATCTAGGACACACACACACACACACACACACACACACACACACACAGACAAAATGAAATCATCACTTCTAAAGGGTCATGAAATACTAAAACATTGTTGATGGAAGACTGTTAAATCAGTTTTTTCCAATCTAAAAGAGAAACTGAAATCTTGTCTCAAAAGTTATTAAAAATGCAAAGCAAATGCAAACAGCATTGAATTATAGCTACTAAATGTTGTGTGTGAATTTCACTCTTAAAAATAAAGATTGATAGGCATTGATTGGTTCCATGAAGAATCTTCCCATTCCACAAAATGTTCTTTATAAAGGAAAACGGTTCTTTGGGAAACAAAAAAATGTTTATTTTATGGCATATGCTGTATAAACAACAACAACAAAAACTTTTGGAACCTTTATTTTTAAGAGTGTCATGTAATGTATCGTTAACTTTGTGCATGTTGTTGCGTGCAGTTATAAACTGCAGAGTGCATTTGTTATCCTTTGATATTGTTAACTAATTGTAAAAAATAAATAAAATAAAAATAACATGACTGGATCAGACGCAGTTGTTGTTTTCTCTCCTCACTCCACTCTACCGCTTTCCATGTCTCCTTTTAAAAAAAATATATTTGAGATCTGTCACAATGATTGACCTGTGCTGAAATGGAAGGTTTCATTGCACTTTAAAGACTTAAGTTTTTGAGTGATATACTTGTGTGATATGTAAACATATAACAAAGTGATGCATAATAACAGTATTTATGTACTGCACCATTCAAAACGGATCTTAATGGAAACGGCTCAGCGTATGCTGCTATGGTTACCTCCTCAGGCCAACACGATTTCAGTTTGAGAGCATCTATTTGGTGAAAATATGCATTTGAACTAACTTGTCATCTAACTTTTGTGGTTTAAAAATGCTGTTGAAACATCCCTTATGCAATACACAGAATTAAAACTGACTTGAATATGCAAATATGCACTTTTTAAGATAATTCGCATATGGTGAGAACTTTCGGCCCACACACTCAAAAATCAATGCATTTTTGCATGATAGCCATTCAATAAAGCATTAGACTGGTTGGTGTGATTGAGTTGTGTTAAACGTGAAAACAGGCACGTGCCAAAGACTTCTTATCTCAGCCCTGGCTGCCAAAAATGAGCATTGGTATTCTCATTATACGCAGCAATTACCACCCAGTAGGAAACAAACAATATGCACTGATGAATTCCAAGGCTGTTTATGATTCATTCATTGGTTGCGCCCTTGCTGATAATATGTACAGTGAATAAGATCGGAGATATGTAGATCAAGAGAGGGCTCCTTTCATGGTTTGATGTTTGTGGAGTATCCCTAACATGATTAGTACAGATTCAACTGGAACTCTACTGCTGTCTACACCGATAAATGTATGACTGAAGCTGTGTAACTGTGTCAAGGAAGCTCAAATAATAAGCCGATCCTGTTAAAACCACTGTGTTGGACTGAAGGCACGGGCAAATCGAAAGACAATCTGGTGTTTTCAGGGCCAGTAGACTATTGATTGCGCTACTGTGTTACTGTTTCCTTGTTCTCAGCGTTCTGTTGTGTTGAATATTTCACAGGCTGGAGCTGAATACTGCATGATGGACAGCAGCCCAGTCACAACTGGACCCAGGTGCAGTGCTGGAGATTGGGTTTGCCAGGAGTCACCAGAGATCAAGCCAGAGGTCAATAAATGTCACCCGTGTCTTTTAGCCGGGTTAACGATATACAGAGGAGCACGGGCCGGTCAGGTTTGTTTACGAAGCAGAGGGAGTTCAACTTTTCAGAGTTCAGATGACTTCGGTCTCTGTTGATCTCCACCAGCCTCAGTGAGTTTCTGAACTCAAACGATTAGGACAGCTCGCTTTAAAAAGTAGAACATGATGTGTCAAAACACATTTGTCAGTACAAAAGGAATAGTTCAACCAAAAAAATTTCAGTTCTCACATCATTTACTCACCCTCATGTCTTTCTAAATGGCAGATCCTCTAGAAATGCATGTAAATGATGGCAAATGATATAGGTTTTGATAATCACTGACATGAAACCTGGTGCAAAATGTCTTGACGTGCAATGTAAATGTAAATTACTTCAATATCAGTCTGTTCAAGACATTGCATGGCTTCAAAAGTCATATTGCCAGCTTTTATGATGCCTATAATAGCAGACCCTCTAGAAATGCAGGTTTTATATAAATGACATCAAATGCAATTGGTTTCGATTGACATGAAACCTGGTGCAAAATGTCTTGATGGCTCAAGTTTGAAACTTCAATATGACTTCAATATCAGCATGGCATGGCTTCAACTGCTCCATTGCATGGCTTCAAGATTTGAAATATAGTGCATACTTCATATTGCCAACTTTTATGATGCCTAAGGGTGAATAAATCATGACAAAATGTTCATTTTTAGGCGAACACTCCTTTAAAGGCAAATGCATTTCACATGACCAAACAGTAACCAACTGGCCCTCAAAGGAAATGAGAGCATCACTGAAGTAGTGCACAAACCTTGCTGTTATGAGTAATTAATGGCAGAAAAAAGGCTAAAAGGTCATGGAAGGACCATGAGCCACATTCTTCAAGGAATTTGCATTGGGGAATGCATGGAATTACATGTACACTGTTCTTCATACGCACACAATACTCTGATGGCTGCCTCGTGTGGATTTGTTCTCTGAAATTTGTGTTTATGTAAGAGCAATTCAGTCTGTGAGAAAGCCTCCTACACCCTGTTCTAAAAGCAGTAGCTCTACCTGAGACTGGTTTCAGCTCTAGTCAGAAAGAAGTTCCATCTCAAATCCCACATCTTTCCCTCTTCTCCACCAACACCACCCCTTTTATCACAGCCTCCACACACACATTGTGAATGAGAGTTCACGTTACCATTATCAGGGTTATGAAGCAGCCCACACAGAATCTGCACGTGCACAATTTCACAGAAAGCTCCGGAGACCAGAACTGGTCCTACACAATCCTTTTCAGTATAAACAGACTGGACATGCCCATTTTATTAAAAATGATTAAAAAAAATATTAACAAATCTTTTATATGTTGCTGCCATGCTGCTCACTAACGACATTATTAAAAACATAAAAAATTCAAAAGTTCACAATGTTCAAAAGTTTTGGGTTGGTAAGATTTTTTTTATGTTTTTGAATGAAGTCCCTTCTGCTCACCAAGGCTGCATTTATTTGATCAAAATACAATAAACAGTAATATTGTGAAATATTGCTACAATTTCAAATAAATTTTAATAAATAATTAAAATGTAATTTCTTCCTGTGATGCAAAGCTGAATTTTCAGCATCATTACTCCAGTCTTCAGTGTCACATGATCCTTCAGAAATCATTTACTTAATAAAATTGCACTGCTTAACATTTTTGTCGGATTCTTTGATGAATAAAATGTTCAAAAGAACAGCACATTCAAAACTGAAATATTTCTTAACATTATAAACGCTTTTAATTTTGATAAATTTAATGCATAAATTAATAAATAAATCAAAAATAAATAAATATTGTACTGATCCCAAACTTTTGAACTAACATCATTATGATCCCATAGAAGGTTTTATAAACAAAATTCTGTCTATCTAATTTCTAACAGTTAATCTGAGTCACTCAAAAGACAGGTAATCTAAAACCAATATGAAACTGTTTGCAGCCCATTTTACTTCTGTATTATGAAGTATTGATTCGTATCTGTCTGCAACACTGCTGAAACCTTCTGGCTGAAACTTAAGCACCACTGGCGACGTCAGCTAAAATGAAAATCATTTCAGGCACAGCAACTTCTGTTTTGATGAAAGATTATGAAAACAAACATTTTCCTTTGTGCACCAATGAATTTAGCTCAATAAGGTGCATTAAAAAAGTAATTCGAGCCCATTTTGACTTCATTTTGCTCTACAATCGAATGAATGGATATTTCCTCTCTGACACTCAAATGATTCAGATTTTTCTCTCTGAATGGGAGTGTTGCTTTACAAAAAGTAAACAACTGAAGGTTTCAAACCATTTCTATGCAAACAGATGCAGTCCACCCCATCAACATAACACAAATTAGCATGGAGATGAATAAAAGGGTTTATTTATGGTAGGGCCCAGCTGGAATGAATAAATCTGTTCCTAGAGTGTGATGAAAACAGGCATTCTGCTGTCAGTGAGAATCTACACGTTATTAAAGCGCAAACATGCAAGCCTTAATTAAAAGCTATCAGCACTGCACAGAGAGCTGAACATACAGCCATCCATCCATCCATCCTCAGTACAGAACTTGAAAAAAAAACCTTATCAGAGTGAAGGATTACACATACTCTCTCCCTCAAGCCTTAAATAGAAGTGCACATGTGAGACAGAGCGTTTATAGTGCTATTGTGTGGCTTTGTAGAAGCAAAGGCTGCTGTTTGTTTCTCACAAACATTCATCAGGCATTATTTCATGTGGGAGTGAGTCTGAACTGAAGGTAGTATCAGTTATAGTGAGATCCAGAAGTGCAATAATATCTCTCAACACGCCTACTCTTTAACGCCTTAACACTTACTGCGCTGCCTTATATCTCTCAACACTTTGAGTTCAGAACTTCAAAAGACATTTTATAAACACTGGAGAATGTTTCCAGGGAAACATTTTATAATAAAATCTTTGTTCTTGGAAATGCATATCCTTTATGTTGTGCATTATGTTGTGCTAACCAAAAACCTTAAATTTTAAATCAATGAAATCTTTGAAATCAACCTGCAGCCAGTCAGCTCAAATCAATTTAAAATAAATCTAATGGTCACAGAGCCTTCTGGTCTTTTCAAAAGCATGATTCATCTGTTCACGTTATTCCAAGGATAAAAGATATTGTTTTTGCAATATTTAATCAAGATAAACTTTGCTTCACCTCTTTTTCAGATGATGTCACCAAGTTGTATATCCTGTTTTACTTGCAAACACATTTCATGTTGACTTAGTTTTCCATTTGCATTTACAGACATAAATAAAGAGGTTTGCAGACCATTTTGCATCGCCTAGCTTAATAGGATCTCCTCCACAAATTTATAAGCCTGTTTTACTCAAATCATTAATTGAATCTTGACCGGAGTCATTTAATTTGTCCGCACAGCTAAACTGAAGCATCTCCACAGAGAGTGAGGATAAGATAAGGCAGTGATGTCAAGCGACATCAATCTACGATATGGCAGCATTCCCAATTCTACACCCACCGGTACAATGTCTGGTCTGTCCTACTGTGGAGAGTGAGCAGAGTAATACTGCACGAGCTGGACTGGGAAAGATGCTGGTTAATTGAAAGCCCCCCTCCAGTTCTCTCTCTGTCTGCTTCGATTCATCAGGGCAGAATGAGATTGTGATTGGAACTGACTAAAGAAAATTAGGTGAGACAAAAGTGCCGGTCTGTCAGAGTGAATCCCGGAAAACAGAACTAGAAAGGACTTTTATCCCTTAGAGAGTACAGAGTAAAATCTAATCATACTGAAACACACATTTATTTTGCCAGGAATGGGGAAATGTGGCATGAACATCCTTCACATGTTGTTCTTTACCTTTAAAAGTAAAGGTTCCAAAAGTGGGGTTTCACACAAATGCCATAGAAGAACCATTTTTGGTTTCCCAAAGTACATTTCAGTGAACAATTCTAAAAAGAGTAATTTTTTTAGAGTGAAGAATGTTTTAATAAACTAAAGAACCTCTTTCCACTTTAAAGAACATTCTGTTCAACCGAAAAGTTCCATGGATGTTAAAGAATCTTCATGCAACCATAAATAACCTTTATTTTCAAGACCTTAGCACTTACTATGCAGTGTTATATCTCTCATTGGGGCAGCAAAATTTTTTATTTTTATTATTTTTTTTTTTATACTTATTTAATCAAGGATGCATTAAATTGATCAAAAGTGACAGTAAAGACATTTATAATGGTACAAAGGATTTCTATTTCAAATAAATGTTGTTCTTTTTAACTTTGCTAAACATTCTTTGTCTGACATGAAATTCCTGGGCATCGAGAGGATTTTACCTCATAGAAGAGGTGGAGATAGAGACAAGAAATTGTTGGGGAGGGCTTTTGGATCTTTCAACTTAAATCTTTATTCCCTGATGGCATGAATGAAGAACTAGAACTTTCTTGTTTTTTTGTAATTGTTTTTGTAACTGCTTTATAATATATATATATATTTCCCCCTCTTTTTTTGTGACACTTTATTTGTTGTGATTGTATATTTTACATGGTTTGTGCCATGTTTGTTAATTATCAGACTCTCTTGCAGTGACACTTGTGATAATTGATTGATACTTGTGATTAATTGGAATCAGCTGATTGCTTTCAGTTGCTTGTCTATTAACACTAAAAAGAACATTTCATGCAATAGAAAGGTTCTATGGATCAAACCACTAATGCCAATAAAGTACATTTATTTTTAAGAGTGTAGCAGCCAGAAGTTTTTCTCTTCATAGCATGTTCATTATATTGCATTAAAAGTGGTCTGTGATGTAACTTAAAGAACTAAAGTTTCAGATTCATGAACCTTGAATGCAAAGGCTTCTAACAGGTCTAGGGACTTAATATGGTACATCAATAGGCACGTTTCCATTACCCTTCAAACTGCGCAAATTGAAATTGCGAACTGAAAATACACCTAATGGAAACGCGTCAATTTCGCAAAAATGGCCATATATCGCAAAGAAGTTTTTATGCTCACATGAGGTGGTTTTTCAGGCAATGCGAAAAAGGAATAATTAGCAAAACTACAATGGAAAACGGCTTTTTCGCATTTACATGTCACATGGCGTATGCAAAAAGTCATATGATCATTCTTCAATGTACTATAACCTCCAAGAAACACATCTTACATGGCCGCTCTCCAGTATAAACGGGCAGTACTGAAACACTGTCTAAGCTTTTCGCCAATCACAACGCACTGGGACAGCTAACCAATCACAACACATTTTGTTTTTCGGAAGGCGGACCTTCATCAAAGCCGGAACTAATCGAGCCGTTTGTGCCAGGATGGGGAGAAAGGTATTTTAATAATGTAAATTATGTGAAAAATAATGTGTTTTTCGAACCACCAAGCATGTTCTAGTACACCCCCAAAACAAAATCAAGACTTTGTAAAAGAGCATAATAGGACCCCTTTAAAACAGGAAGATGAAGCTTCAAGACAGTGACATTGCAAGTAACTCATAATGAACGCATAAATGAATAAATGAAATTAACAAGGTCTAGCTAACTCTCTCGCTTTACAGAAGCGAATATTAAGCTTGACATAAATTGGAGCCTCTGACAACAAAATCATTTTTCCAATCCTGATTTCAAATAGGAAGGAAAGATCACATGCCTCCATTAAGAGTTGTTATTAGGATTTTTTATTTTTTTTTGCAAACGAACATGACGGCTGAAAGTGTTTCTAGCCGTCATTATGTAAATTAACATAACTTGCAGGTTTGTTGTTAACAGATGCAGAAAATGTTATGTTTTATTTCAATTTTCATTGCATTTCTTGAAACAGAAGAATGAACTCTTAATGGAATTGTAAAAAAAGGCATCAAATTACATAATGAAATTATATAATACTATTATATATTATGAACTACTAAAACGATTCTGAGACAAATATGTCAGCAGTTGTGCATAATAACAGTAAGTCTACATAAAAAGCTAGCAATGCAGGAATATGAATCTAGTTTGCCAGAGGCTCAATTGGGTTAAAAAGAGTAGTCATTATTCTTCAACAGTTAAAGCTGCAATTTGCAGAATGATTTGAAGAGTAATGGTCAAATTGACGGGGCTGATTTCATCATATGCAATCAAAGCACTTTGTTGAAATAGTAGAAATATATATATGCACCAGCATATGCTGATTATTACGCTACTTAACCTGATAGGATATTCATAATTTTTTAAGGTAAAAAATATTTTTTCTTTAATCGTATACAAAAAATATCTAATTGTATCATTACACATAATCACACACATTTACTGCAAGTAAAATATTTCACATTATTGGATCTTATCCTACAGGCTTTACAGTCACAAAATAAACTCTTCTTTCAATATATGCTTTCCTACCTATACTTCATGCCAGTTCTTATGCTCTGTTCACTCGAAGAAGGAATGCTCTGGACGGAAAGCTGCCCAAGGCTCCTGGCAACCATGGCCACGGCTTTGAACTTGCTTCGGGTACCAGTGTTCGGACTGTTAGCGTTCTGTCGATTGAGCCTGTCATCTGTGCTACGGCTCATGGACCGGTGGTCTGTGCAAACAAACGACACCTGCATCCTGTCTCAGAGGATGCACGGTTATCACCGAGAAAACTCAATGAAAGAGTGCCAAGCGTCTCCAAGAAACAAAGAGAAGTCAGCCAGGTCCAGATCCTCCGGAGAGCGAATTTAAAAGTTCCTCGGTCCTACTGGACTGTGCAGTGTGCCGGACTCCTGCTTGGTTCAGCCGGAGAATATCAGGAGGGCTGATCCAACCAAAGCTTGACTCTCTCAACTAGACTGGCAAAGAGCTTATAAGGCGGTCTTCAGCGATGCCCGTGAATCTCATTTCATTGCTTCCCCGACCGGCACGTGAAGTTCACAGCTCGATTATCACGTAGCCTGCTACTCAAGACCACCTGCATGGCTCCCATCTCACATATAGTCTCATGTAAGAGTAACTGTCCATAGAAAGGTCTTACCTTCCTTTTTCAGGTTCAGCGTTTTTTTTCTCTGTGTTCAAGTCCTCGTTTCAACCCCGATCAAATACGCTGCATATCCAAACACACTAGCTGGTTTCTTTGTAATCTCAGCTCAGTGCTTCAGATCACTTGGGAGTGCCAGCACACAAAACAGACTTCAAACATAAAGTAACAAACTGATGCAATGGATAAGATGTCTTCTCTTGTCTCCTCCTGTGAGCACTGTATCTGTCAGCTACTGAGATACCTCACATGCACTGGTGCTCCTCCTGCTCCTCCTCCTCCTTAGCGGAGATTAAACTTACAAGTGCATTCATAGCGCAAGACACAAAGAGGCAGAGCGTGAGTGAACGAGTACGAGAGGGTGGGAGGAGCAAACAGCTGACAGAGAGAGCACAGAAACACAGAATGTGGTCGAGAAAGAGAGAGAGGGAGTGTGGGAGGGTTTGCCCTGCACTGATATTTCTTTAATATTTGTACTAATGCTCCACTTTATATTTCTTATTTGTGCACTATTTTCATTGCACACAGCTAATCTGCAAATGCTTTGCGATAGAAGGTTTACTTCTGAAGTAAAAATCCCATTAATTTTCTCCACACGTTTAGCAATAATGTAAACTACTGTTTAAAGGTTTGGGGTCGGTAAGATTTGTGTGTTTTTGTAAGAAGTCTCTTATGCTCACTATAGGCAGCATTTATTTGAGCAAAAATATAATAAAACAGTAATATTGTGAAATCTTTTTACAACTTGAAGTAGCTGTTTTGTATTTGAATATATTTTAAAGTGTAATTTATTCCTGTGATGCAAAGCTGAATTTTCAGCATCATTACTCCAGTCTTCAGTGTCACATGATCCTTCAGAAATTATTCTACTATGCTGATTTGCTGCTCCAGAAACATTTTTTAATTATTATCAGTGTTGAAAACAGTTGTGCTGCTTCATATTTTATATTTTTGTGGAAACCCTGATACATTTGTTTTCAGGATTATTTGCTGAATATAAAGTTCAAAAGTACAGCATTAAAAAAAAATGTAAGTAACAATATAAAAGCCTTTTCGCCATTTTTGATAATTTTAATGCATCCTTGCTGAATAAAAGTATTAATTTATAAAAAAAAATATATATATAAATCTTTCAAGAACGCACTACTATGAGATCCATTGTTATGTAATGACATATTCTTCTGTAAAAATGCAATTTCAACAACAACAATAAAAGTTTAATTTGCAAAACTTACAATACTCAAAACCCTGAAGACACATCCATCAATCAGAGACGTCAATGAAACTAAAATCACAGCAAAAGAGCAGCCACTCCCATAAAGCACTGCAAATGCAAAAGTCACTTTCAATGCGTATATTTTGCAATAAACTTCCAATATATGGTATTTTTTTACTTATAATAAATTATTTCTAGTCAGCTCTTTGTTTGTTTATATAGCACAGTTTAATACAACACCAGGTTGCCCAAAGTGCTTCACAATATCACAATAAAATTACATAAAAACAAACACAGTCACAAATAACAACACAAATCACATAAAAACATAGGCACAATTTAGAATAACTAAACCTGCATCACAACTCCTCATTAGTCTTTTAAATATGTGCTTTTAACATTGCTTTGAAAACCGATCTTTCGGTTCTTTCATACTATACTGGCATTTTTTGATCAATTATATAAAATATGTTAAATGCACAGCATTGTACCGTTGTCTTTTGCGGAGTACTTTGATTATGAATCACCTTTCAGTTATATGGTTTGGTTCAAGGCTTGAATGTTTTTATTTTAGGGATGCTCATGTTGACCGTTTAACCGTTAACCGAAAGTAAGAACTTTGACCAATTAATACTATCAGTTAAACATTTTTAAATGTTTTTTTTTTGAAGTATTCTGCATGGTAAAAGTAAAAAAAAAGCTATACATATTTGTTAACTCATGGGCACGTGTTGACACGTGCAACATACCTACAGACATATTTCACTGAGCAAGCACCTGTTTCACCTTCACTTAGTTAACTGATGTAGTATACGCAACACAACGGGAAGTGGCAATATTGGATAAATGGTTATCAGAGAATTAATCAAAGAGTGAATCTGTGAGTGAATTTATTCAATTTCTGAATGGATTATAGCCTATAAAGTACGCAAAGAGCAAAGAGCGCTCCCATTATCATCACTGGAAAGCTGTCACTCATCTTACTGTAGTTCATCGTGCTCTCACAAAGTTAACTTAGAGTTAAAAAAGAAGCATTACACTGCACAACTAATCTCTTATGTACATCATGTCTACACTTTCTTTGTTGTAATGAGAGAATTTGTGAACGTGTAGAACTCAGCAGCACTGAACAGAACACCAGCGTTTTGAGTGGTGAGTGGATTGTAACTTAACCACCTCTGATTGGCCACTGCGTTCATGAAATTGACAGATAGCTCTGTGATTGGCTATGTTGCTCAACGCTGCAAAAACACACTGTGAATAGAAACAAATGACCGGCTGATGAAAAGTCCGGAACTGCAGATTGATGGGATTTTTGTGAAGGCATGATGGTGTTATTTGTTGCGGGTCTAAGAGTTAACAGTTTTTCGTTTTGTCATCTTAATTTGATAGTTATTAAGTATTTTATATATTTAGTGTAGGCCTATTTATCTGATTCTTTTTTATTTACATTATTTTATTCTGTGTTTCTCTGTTCTTCATGCCTATGGAGAAAATTAATAGCAAAAATAAAAATGAGTGCTCACTGTTGCATATGTACAATTCTTGATACGTCAGTAGAGCTCACTAAATTGAAACTATAGATAGATAATAAGACAGAAGATTGAGAGCAAGAACAGGAGGTTTATTTGCACAGCTTGCAGCTGATGCCACCATATTGGCTAGTGCGCATTATGAGGTGTGCACTCTGACTTCAAGCTGTTGACTATTATCAAGAGAATAAAAGAGCAGAGTGCTGGTGCAGGCAAAAAACTATTTCGACCAGTGCATGGCTGGATCTTTCATACATGCATGCAGTGCAGGCATGTGTAAAATATTCATTATGCAACTTGATCTGTCTGAATGTGTATCAAAGCCAGGGGAGGCTGAAGCACATTACAATGCAACCGCTAAATCGCTATAGTTCACCTGCCTGCCTTCCTGTCAGCCATTAGATGCACACGGGGGAATATGTTAGCCAAACTATTACCTTCAATTCACGACACCTCTCTTAACCCTTTAATGTGTGGTGAAGATTTCACGCATCACGAAACTTTCATAAATGTGGCTCAGTTGACCAATTATGTCAGTATCAGCAGAGTATGTGATGTGGTAAAGACAGGAAGCACACAGCAGCAACCAATTAGCTGTGTTATGGAAATCAATGCAGACAGGAACGACATGGGGAAGCTGGAAAATAATATTGGCAGACCAAGGAAATTTAGTGGTAATTGGGTGTGGGCACAGGACTAGTTAAAGAGCTGATGGAGCACACTTTTACAGAAATAAAATAATGAAGTATATCTGACCAAGACCTGCTTACTTTCTGCCAACAGTGAGTGAACTGAGAAAAATCACCAGCCATATAGAGTTCTTACAGACCATGAAACTGTACTTTGCACTGTTTTTTTTATACAAATATATTTATTTCAAGAAATGTACCAATTTGTTTAAAACTGCATATGCGGAAAGCCAATTAAAACGCTCGGACCGAGCGTTTTGACTGGAAGAACATTTCTTGGTCCTATGCCTTTTTAAGGACCCGTGGAAACCCAATGCAAGGCTCTCATGCCACCCTTGTTCAAACTCAGTCGCCAATTCAGTCACCTGTACGCAACCCTGGACGATGCAGAACTCGTCAAGTGGCGCGAGGCTTTGTCTATGTCAGCTCCTCTTACTATCAAACAGCAGAGTCACCAAACTTGTGGAGACAAAATGATTTGATTTTTTTTAACCTCAATAAACCATTTGTTTACTGTGCCTGACGATTTAAAAAGTGGCTTATATCTGGGATACACACATGCGAAAGCCAATGCTGGGATCCATCATGCCTCGGAGCGTCAGGAGCCGTGACAATATGACATGTAGCATATCAAGCTGAACAAGTCCAGGGGCCTGGTTTACTCATTGTGTATCTGCAAGTACAGTATCACGGTGAAGCCCACACCACTGTCACACAACCCTCCGCAGATGAGCAGAGCCATCTGGGAAGCGGCACGCTTTAAGTATTTGTATTTTGACCTGTGTGTGTGGGATCTAGTTGCCAAGTAACAAACGATTCATAACCATCATGCCTCAGGAAGCACATCGATTCATCGGGCTGGCTGATATTGGTTCATGATTTGGTCAAATGTGATAGGGGGTGATCAATGAAAGCGTGTGATGTGCAGGACAAAAGTCGCCGATGAAATGATGCAGAGAGCTTGATCAATACAAGATGGAACTGATGTATAGTGCCATTTCACCGATTTAGAAACCTATAAGTCTTCTTCCCACACTGACTGGTCACAGTCCTTGTGAATTTGAGAAGGCGGATGTGCAATCTCTATGGCAACTGAAGTTTTCATCCACACAGTGTCCAAGGATGACTTTCTGCTCCAGATTCTCTGGTTATTCTCAATCTAGGTGTGTGAAGGAAATCTGAAACACAACAGTTTGGTCTTGCTGCAAGGTTAGTGTGTTTTCCACAATATCTTAACATCCTTGAAATAAGACACTTATTGAGAAGGGGGGAAAAAATCTTATTTTCAGAGAAATATAAGAAAATTTAGTAAGAAAAATAGGAAGGATTTGTTTCCTCAATTTGAGCATAAATCTTTTAGAGGTCTCTGAAAATAACACTGAAAATATTTCAAGTAAATGTTTAATGTTTTAAGTATGTTGAGAAATGTTAACTGGAAAACAAGACATTAATACTGATTAAGAAAATTATTTTTTGCAATATGCCACTTGTGAGCGGTATGACCAAAATATTAAAGGGGTCATATGATGCGATTTCAAGTTTTCCTTTCTCTTTGGAGTGTTACAAGCTGTTCGTGAATAGATAAGATCCCTAAAGTTGCAAAGACTAAAGTCTCAAACCCAAAGAGATATTCTTTATAAAAGTTAAGACTCGTCCACGCACTCCTAAAACGCCTCGTGTAAACACGGCCCCACATGTCTACGTCACTGCGTGGGAAGATTTGCATAACACCACCCAAATGTTCATGCAAAGAAAGAAGGCGTAACTTTTATTCTTGCAGTAGTATTGTTGCCGACGCCGCCATGTCGTGGAGATGCTGTGTGTTTCGTTGTGAAAGCGAAACTACTTTGTTTGGCCTTCCAAAAGAGGACACAACTACAAATCGTCTAGCCTACAATGCCGGTGTTCTGACAAATAATGCTGACTCACAGCCTGTAAGTACGTTTTCATATTTAAAGGATTTGCCACTGATGATTCAAACGCGAGTTTTGAGCAGTGTAGAGTAGTGCTTGTTGTTTGTCATTTCTCTGATCACAAATGCAGACATGGTTTTATGTTTACGCGGCGCGATGCAACACAATGCATAAAAAGACAGTATAAGTTATTATAATCCGTACTTATGTCCTCACTGGATGCAACAAATGCCTCGTTTATAATGGTTTTTATTGGTTTTGTCTCGTCGCGCCGGGACACGACATCATATGGTAAGAGGCGTAACATTTCCGTCACACGCTTGAGGTATTCGGCCAATCACAAAATAATGTTCATTTTTAGCAACGTCATATGACCCCATTAAACCGTACAAGTGTATATACACTATATGGACAAAAGTATTGAACACACCTCTTCATTATTGAATTCAGGCATTTCAATCAGTTGCCACAGATGTATAAAATCAAGCACCTAACCATGCAGTCTGCATTTACAAACAATTTTGAAAAAAATTTGTCATTTTGAAGAGCTTGATTATTATCAATGTTGAAAACAGTCGTGCTGCTTCATATTTTGTGTGGACATGGCGATACATTTTATTTTTCAGGATTCTTTGATAAATAGAAAGTTAAATGAACAGCATTTATTTGCATTTATCAAAAATATTTATTAAATAGAAATCTTTTGAATCATGTTATTGTCTTTATTGTCGTTATTGTAATGTTTTTAACATTGATGATAATAAATAGTAAATGTTTCTTGAGCAGCAAATCAACATATTACACGATTATAATGACGAATGTTGCGTTCCCAAATGCAAATTAATGAAATCAAACGCAGCTAGCATTTACAGTGAATCGACACTGAAAACAGTACTGTTACAGCAGACTAGGGAGGGGTGTGCGATATTGACAAAAAATAATATATAGATTTTTTCTGGGATTTTATCGATAACGATAATTAGACGATATTTTGCAGAGTGTGTTAGCCTATTGTGCTGGTATCTTAAACTTTAAATGCAAAATTAAAACAGCAGGTGGCAGCAAGTCACAGTGTTAATAAGCGAGTCATTTCGATTGAACCGAATCATTTAAACGGTTGATTCATTCAGGAACGAAACACCGTCAGAGACGCAAAACAGCGTTGTGGCTGTGTTTGGAATTATTTTTGTAGTCGAAATAGGGCAAAAACAGGGCATATGGTGTCTAAAACGTAAGTCTCTTAATTAACTTCATGTTTTTTTAACTGTTGTAAATAAACAATATCATGGTAATTTTTGGAGAAAAAAAACGGCACTCTCTGTGTGATATTGATTAACTATATGAAATTATATAAATATATGTAAATTTTCTGTCCCCATATCTTGAATTTTGTGATCATTCTAAATGCATTTTATTAGACTGAATCATGCAGTGAAAAAACACACTTTAAATGAGTACTCACTGGAGCTGCTGAAGTTACAGTAAAACACGGCTTGGTGGCGCTCAAACACAAAACGGTCTTGCCGAGCACACATTGATACCTAACGACAAAGAGTAAGTAAGTAGACCAAGAAGATGCATCGAGGCAAGATGAATGTAGAGCTGCTGGTCTCATTGGTGTCTGAACACAAAGGTCTAAATGCATTTTATTAGACTGAATCATGCAGTGAAAAAAAAAAACACTCTAAAGGCTTGTTCACACCGGGACGAATATCGCGCGCGATTACCGACGTTTAACGCCTCGTGACTAAACAAAGGGCGCCAATGTGAGTGTGCACACTGGGGAGTGTGCAAAACGCGAGGCGAAAAAGCGTAATTTTTTAAAAAACGCCTCGGGTTCGTTTTTTTGGTTTGACGCGCCGCGTTAAAAACTGGCCGACCAATGAGATTGGCGCTTTTGTTCATGTGACTGGAGCTGCTGAAGTTACAGTAAAACACGGCTTGGTGGCGCTCAAACACAAAACGGTCTTGCCGAGCACACATTGATACCTAACGACAAAGAGTAAGTAAGTAGACCAAGAAGATGCATCGAGGCAAGATGAATGTAGAGCTGCTGGTCTCATTGGTGTCTGAACACAAAGGGCTTTATGACAAACACGACAGCGACTACAAAAATCTCGATAAGAGGGAGTTGTTATGGAGAGGAATTGCAGATCAAATAGGATTCGATGTGTATTTCTGATTTTCATTAAGCGCCATCTAATGTCAGGGAGTGAATTTGCACGTTCACTCGGCTCATCTCCTGCGAAAATCGCTTGGGTATGAACACAAAAGACGCATCGAAAAACGTCGGCGATAAGCGCGCGCGATAATCATCCCGGTGTGTACGAGGCTTAAATGAGTACTCGCAGGCTTCACGTGATGTAAGCGTGCTCTGTAGGGGTGTTTTGAAAGGTCTTTGCAAAATACTCGATAATGTTAAATCGCACATCGTTAAAACAACAATTACGATATTATAGCAGACGATATATATCGCACACCCCTACAGCAGACATGTAGCGCGTCAGACTATAGCTTATATTTATATAATTACGTCAAAGCCGTTGCAAATTGTATGATAGTACTAAGCAATCTCAAATTCTCACCACCTTTCATAAAAAGTTACCGGGCGAGTAACACGTTTCAGTGATGATGCTACTCGCATTTGGCACTTTGAACCATTGTTGTTAAGATGAGAGAGGTTACAATATAACTACTGCTTCTGTGGAATACATTATAACAGCCACCGATGGTTTTTCCTCATCATGGCCGGCTAAACACTCTCCTGTGAATCTCTGAATGGCAGAAAACAAATTGCTTTCCGATTAGGGCCAAACAGAAACAGCTGAGCAAAACTAAGAAAATGTAGGAAAAATCACAAAGCGCATTAAGAAAAAAAGATGTGCATGTTGAAATCAAGGATCCGTTTGTCTTTTGGTTGAACCTGCCAGTAACTGGATGCTTTGGTGAGACGCTGAAGTATTCCCTGATGGAGTATTCCAATATCCCACAAACACTTGATTCTCCGGAGAGACCTGGAGAAGCAGGCTTGCAAGTTGTTGGCAAGCAATACCACATATCAAAACAAACTAATGAAAACACACACGCTGACTCCTGTGAACCATTATGCAAATCATGCTAATCATGCTTAACTAACAGCTGCTACATGCACAGCTGTGCTACCCACCCTGTGACGGAGAAAACACATTAAAGCATCTTATCTGTGCTGAGAAAGACCAGAGCTCAACAATAAGGACAGCAACCAGTCTGTGTTTCAGGCCAGTTGACAGAATAGCATCACAGATGCAGAACATATGCCTTGTAAAACTAAACATTTGGATTTCTGTTATGTATTGAATAGAGTTAATGTGAATTCTGCTGACGTCAAGGTAGAATGTCACCAAGGTAGTGTTGTGTTGTGTCTAAATTTCAAAAATGACTTTGTAATAGTGTTCTCAGTTAAAACATTTTCCAGGAAAAGTGAATGTACACATTATAAGCATAATTTGCATATATTTTTGCTAATAAAAACAAATGATATGATCTAATATTTATAATCCTGTATATATGATGAAAGATGACAAAATAAAAAATACTAAATAAATGTATATTTAAAATGTAAAAACAAAAACAACATTAATTAATTAATTAATTTAAATTAAATACATTATACATGCATTAAGTTTACTGTGATGGACAAACAGAAGACTAGATTGAGATTAGGATTATATAGTTGGAAGACACCTACAGAATAAAAACGTCACAGAGACCCTTTCACTTTTCATTCACATGCAAATCTAATTCCTGTAAGTGGAGTTTGTTCCATGCAAACACTGCTTGACAAAGAGGTACATCGCTTAAACTGAATTTAAACTGGACTGTTTCTTCAACATCCTTTTGTGCTGGTCTCCCTAAACCCAACAATCATATACAGCAATAATGAAAACCTTTTGACATAAATATAGCTGTCCTTTCACTTCTTAGATGCATGAAATAAAAGGCACTGATCCTAAAGATCGTAGCGGCTTTCCTCAACCAAAAGATTTTCTATTACACAGCCCACCTCCCTTCGCAAACTCACGTCAGTAGGGACAGACTGCAGCTCAGATCAGACCAGGACACAGTAACATGACAACTGTCACTTCAGATTCACTTCCATGCCTCTGCTTCACTCAGGAAAACACCTGATTCCTGAACATGCATCTGTTACTGTCATAAAGCTTCCTAAAAATAACCAGCTGACACTCAAACTCAAGCAATTCATTTGTTTTCATGGATGTTACAGGCAGGCATGTTATACAGAAAAGTGATGACAGTGACATTCAGACCACATTCGACGATAACAAGTTTGACAGTACTACTCATACTATTTTTACAGTATGCAGCATGTACTGTGCACAGAATACCTGGATGACCTACTACTACATTTCTATTCACTAAGAAAGGAATACTGTATCCAGTTTAATGCAATGCACTCAAGTTAATGATGAAGAAACAAAATAATATCAACTGTGATCTTTTTTCTTAACTCATATAACCGGACCAACATACATTTTCTCAAAAAACTGGATTTAAAAATACTAAATAAGTTACTTCCGAGATGATAAGTGAATGCCGCCTGCTGCAATTAACTTGCAACATAAAAAGTGCATACGACGACAAATTGCATATGCCATTTTAAATGTTATCGTTGCAATCATTTTACAGACTATTTTAAAACAACAGAAGGCAGTAAACTGTGTAAACTGTGCAAAATGCACCAAGAAGTATGGTAGTATTGCTAACATGGTTCAAGTAAACTAAAACTAAAACCATAAAAAAAAAATTATTACTGGGGGGGGGGGGCGAACCCCCAAATAAAATTAAATATTAAAGAAATGTAAACTTATTTTATTTCAGCTAGGTGCAAAGGCAACATTTCTTATTTTCATTTAGTTACAGTCAAGTACAAAAAGAAGTAAAACTGAATAAACGTCTCAGGTTATGTATGTAACCATGGTTCCCTGAGTAGGGAACGAGACACTGCGTCCTCTAGGGGTCGCTATGGGGAAACCTAGAGGACGCAGTTCGAAGTTCCCTTGAAAGGGAATGTCTCAGGTTACGTATGTAACCATGGTTCCCTGAGTAGGCACTGCGTCCTCTAGGTTTCACCATAGCAACCCCTAGAGGACACAGTTCGAAGTTCCCTTGAAAGGGAATGTCTCAGGTTACGTATGTAACCATGGTTCCCTGAGTAGGCACTGCGTCCTCTAGGTTTCCCCATAGCAACCCCTAGAGGACACAGTTCGAAGTTCCCTTGAAAGGGAACTACAACTATACAAAAAAAAACTATATAGACATTTAAAAAATGACAAAAACACAATTACTAAACACAACTAGAATTAAAAAAGAAAATCTAACTCAATTCAAATATTAACAAAAACTACAATAGTATATCAATGATACTAAAACAACACTGATTTCAAATTTCCTGGCTACAGAAAAACCGCATTCCCGCTTCTCTCTTTATCATGCTCACTTCACTTTACTGTAAAACTGCAAACTTCATTCTCTAATGTCAGCGTCTCAGCGGCTTCTTGCCTTAATTAAGAGCTCAGATCCAGCTTATCTTAAACATTTCCTCAAACACTGCGCTGACAACACAATATCACAGTGTGAAAGAGACTGTTATGGGTAATCATTGCTTGGTGAAAATCACATCACAAAAAGCTCGTATTCAGAGCGATCAAGAAGATATGGCTCCCAACCTGCTCTTGAAAAGTGAAGATGGGATTAATGGGGACATTAACAACCTCACGTAAGAAATTACAGCGACAAGTATTAACAACTTAATTAATTACAAATTATCACTGGTGGCCCATAATGGCTCGCAGACAAACCTGATCCATCATTATTAAACCCGCTGACATTGTTAGACCGACATGTCCAGGAACTATATGATGATTGAAAGACGGCGATGAGGAGGTGAATCTCCTGCACAACACTTTTTATGTCCTCTGTAGGGTTGTGACCGTGAGGAAATGTTCCCACTGGTTAATCAACGTGTGACAACACCGATAATACCGGTATCACCGTGGGGGCAGGGGCGTTCCCTCTTTTCCTCGCTTTCCTTCGCTTTTACATAGGTTGTAAAATCGGCGTACGCATTTTACTATTTATTTTAGCATTTTACGAATTAGCGGCAATTTGGCGTCAATTGCTTGAATGCAACAACAAAATACAATGTCAAACTCCCTTAGCCTATATATAAAACATAGAACTTTTATGAACAAAACGAATAAAAATACACCATGCTATAGGGCAGGCTATGCCTAATATAAAATATTTGTAAAATAAACATACTTATACTTTAGATGACAAAGTATTTTTTTTTTAAATAAATAAATATTTAATAAAAATATAATTAAAAAGGGAAGTAAACTGTAACCAACAGAGCACTCAGTAGCCTATTTTGGGAAGTTTGTGTGCATTGGGAATCATATTTTTTCAAATAAAGCCAAGGTAACACTCATTTTACATACAGCACACAGTGAAAATTACATTAATATGACAGTGGGCAAATGCATAAAGCGCAGCATAATTTGAAATCACAAATTTACTGTTTAAAGCATTCAATTTGCACGGACCGAAAGTCACGCAGAGAACACGCGATCATGCAGGTCACATGCACACTTCACAGGATCTCACAACTGGATTCGAATAAGTTTGCAAGGTTTAAGAAATTACATTTTCATTAGCCATTCAAAGATTTGTTTAAATGATGTAAATGCGTATTTGCTGAATGCTGACGGCAAAGTTAACGACGATGGCGAACAAGAGGGAGAATGTGAGCATTGTGTGCTCAGGCACTGCCGTTCTCAGCGTCGTCAAAATAAAAGTCTGGCGCGCCGTCAAAATAAAAGTCACGAACCTCGAACGCATCGGCCAAATAGAAGAACTTATCGGCCGATGCCGATATTTGAAAAATGTCAAATATCGGCCGATATATCGGCCTTGGCGATATATCGGTCGACCACTAATAATATATAACCAAATAAATAGAACGTTTATTAGCAAAACGAATAAGAAAGCTTGGAGGCATGGCATACACATTGATGTC